>NC_083683.1:16077142-16392678 GCF_033118175.1 Dama dama | reverse complement strand
CAAGTTTTTGAACAATGCTACAATGCTCCTCCTATTTTTCAGACCGTTTCATGCTCCTCATATTTTTGAAACCTTTTGAAGCTCTTCATATTTTTCACACCTTTTCAGACTCTTCATGTTTTTCAACACCGCTTCATGCTCCTCCTATTTTTCAGACCGTTTCATGCTCCCATATTTTTGACACCTTTTGAAGCTCTTCATATTTTTCACACCTTTTCAGGCTCTTCATGTTTTTCAACACCACTTCATGCTCCTCCTATTTTTCAGACCGTTTCATGCTCCTGATATTTTTGACAATTTTAGAAGCTTTTCATATTTTTCAACACCACTTCATGCTCCTCCTTTTTTTCAGACCGTTTCGTGCTCCACATATTTTTGACACCTTTTGAAGCTCTTCATATATTTCACACCTTTTCAGGCTCTTCATGTTTTTGAACACCACTTCATGCTCCTCCTATTTTTCAGACCGTTTCATGCTCCTCCTATTTTTCAGACCGTTTCATTCTCCTCATAATTTTCACACCTTTTTCAGGCTCTTCATTTTTTTCAACACCACTTCATGCTCCTCCTATTTTTCAGACCGTTTCATGCTCCTCATATTTTTGACACCTTTTGAAGCTCTTCATATTTTTCTCACCTTTCCAGGCTTTTCATGTTTTTGAACACCGTTTAATGCTCCTCCTATTTTTCAGGCCGTTTCTTGCTCCTCATATTTTTGACACCTTCTGAATCTATTCATATATTTCACACCTTTTCAGGCACTTCATGTTTTTCAACACCGCTTCATGCTCCTCCTAACATTCAGACCGTTTCATGCTCCTTATATTGACAAGTTTTGAAGCTCTTCATATATTTCAAACCTTTTCAGGCTCTTCATGTTTTTCAAAAGCGCTTTATGCTCCTCCTTTTTTTCAGACTGTTTCATTCTCCTCCTATTTTTGACACCTTTTGAAGCTCTTCATATATTTCACGCTTTTTCAAACTCTTCATGTTTTTGAACAGTGCTTCATGCTCCTCCTCTTTTTCAGACCGTTTCATGCACCTCATATTTTTGACACCTTTTGAAGGTCTTCATACTTTTCACACCTTCTCAGGCTATTCATGTTTTTCAACACCACTTCATGCTCCTCCTATTTTTCAGACCGTTTCATGCACCTCTTATTTTTGACACCTTTTGAAGCTCTTTATATATGTCACACCTTTTCAGGCTCTTCATGTTTTTCACATCTTGCTTCACGCTCCACCCAATTTTGAGACCGTTTCATGCTCCTCATATTTTTGACAACTTTTGGAGCTCTTCATATTTTTCACACATTTTCAGGCTCTTCATATTATTTAACACCGCTTCATGCTCCTATTTTTCAGACCTTTTCATGCTCCTCATATTTTTGACAACTTTGGAAGCTCGTCGTATTTTTCACACCTTTTCAGGCTCTTCATATTATTGAACACCACTTCATGCTCCTCCTATTTTTCAGACCGTTTCATGCTCCTCATATTTTTGACACCTTTTGAAGCTCTTCATATTTTTCTCACCTTTTCAGGCTCTTCATGTTTTTGAACACCGCTTCATGCTCCTCCTATTTTTCAGACCGTTTCATGCTCCTCATATTTTTGACATCTTTTGAAGCTTTTCATATTTTTCACACCATTTCAGTCTCTTCATGTTTTTCAAAAACGCTTCTTGCTCCTCCTATTTTTCAGACCGTTTCATGCTCATCTCATTTTTGACACGTTTTGAAGCTCTTCATATTTTTCACAACTTTTAAAGCTCTTCATATTTTTCAAACGTTTTCAGGCTCTTCATGTTTTCAACACCGCTTCTTGCGACTCCTATTTTTCAGACCGTTTCATGCTCCTCATATTTTTGACACCTTTTGTAGCTCTTCATTTTTTTCACACCTTTTCAGGCTCTTCATGTTTCTCAACATCACTTCATGCTTCTTCTATTTTTCACACCGTTTCATGCTCCTCATATTTTTGACACCGTTTCAAGCTCTTCATATATTTCACACCTTTTCAGGCTCTTAATGTTTTCAACACCGCTTCATGCTCATCCTATTTTTCGGACTGCTTCATGCTCCTCATATTTTTGACATCTTTGGAGCACTTCATATTTTTCACACGTTTTCAGCCTCTTCATGTTTTTCAACACTGCATCATGCTCTTCCTATTTTTCAGATCGTTTCATGCTCCTCAATGTTTGACAGGTTTTGAAGCTCTTTATATTTTTCACACCTTTTCAGGCTCTTCAGGTTTTGAACAACGTTTCATGCTCCTCCTATTTTTCAGAAAATTTCATGCTCCTCATATATTTGAGACCTTTTAAAGCTCTTCATATTTTTCACAGCTTTTCAGCTCTTCATGTTTGTCAACACCACTTCATGCTCCTCCTATTTTTCAGACCGTTTCTTTCTCCTCATATTTTTGACACCTTTTGAAGCTCTTCATATATTTCACACATTTTCAGGCTCTTCATCTTTTTGCACAGCGCTCCATGCTCCTCCTATTTTTCACACCCTTTCATGCTGCTCTCATTATTGACACATTTTGAAGCTATTCATATTTTTCACACCTTTGGAAGCTCTTCATAATTTTCACACATTTTCAGCCTTTTCATGTTTTCAACACCGCTTCGTACTCCTCCTATTTTTCACACCGTTTCATGTTCCTCATATTTTTCACACCTTTTAATGCTCTTCATATTTTTCACACCTTTTCAGGCTCTTCATGTTTTTCAACACCGCTTCATGCTCCTCCTATTTTTCAGACTGTTTCATGCTCCTCATATGTTTGACACCTTTTGAAGCTGTTCATATTTTTCACACCTTTTCAGGCTCTTCATGTTTTTCAACCGTGCTTCAAGTTCCTCCTATTTTTCAGACCGTTTCATGCTCCTCATATTTTTGACACCTTTTGAAGCTGTTCATATTTTTCACACCTTTTCAGGCTCTTCATGTTTTTGAACACCATTTCATGCTCCTCCTTTTTTTTGACACATTTTGAAGGTCTTCATAATTTTCACACCTTTTCAGGCTCTTCATGTTTTTCAACACCGTTTCATGCTCCTCCTATTTTTCAGATCATTTCATGCTCCTCATATATTTCACATCTTTTGTACCTCTTCATATTTTTCACACCTTTTCAGTCTCTTCAGGTTTCTCAACATCACTTCATGCTTCTCCTATTTTTCACACCGTTTCATGCTCCTCATATTTTTGACACCTTTTCAAGCTCTTTATATATTTCCCACCTTTTCAGGCTCTTAATGTTTTCAACACCGCTTCATGCTCCTCATATTTTTGACATCTTTTGAAGCTCTTCATATTTTTCACACCTTTTCAGGCTCTTCATGTTTTCAACACCGTTTCATGCTCCTCCTATTTTTCAGACCGTTTCATGCTCCTCATATTTTTAACACCTTTTGAAGCTCTTCATATTTTTCACACCTTTTCAGGCTCTTCATGTTTTTGCACACCGCTTCATGCTCCTCCTATTTTTCACACTGTTTCATGCTCCTCTCATTATTGACACATTTCGAAGCTATTCATATTTTTCACACCTTTTGAAGCTCTTCATATTTTTCACACATTTTCAGGCTTTTCATGTTTTCAACACCGCTTCATGCTCCTCCTTTTTTTCAGACCGTTTCATGCTCCTCATATTTTTGACACCTTTTAATGCTCTTTATATTTTTCACACTTGTCATGCTCTTCATGTTTTCAACTCTGTTTCATGCTTCTCCTATTTTTCAAACTGTTTCATGCTCCTCATATTTTTCACAGCTTTTGAAGTTGTTCATATTTTTCACATCTTTTCAGGCTCTTCATGTTTTGGAACACCGTTTCAAGCCCCTCCTATTTTTCAGACCGTTTCATGCTCCTCATATTTTTGACACCTTTTGAACCTCCTCATTTTTTCACAACTTTTGAAGCTCTTCATGTTTTTCCACACCATTCCATGCTGCCTCTATTTTTCAGACCGTTTCCTGCTTCTCCTATTTTTCAAACCGTTTTATTCTCCTCATATTTTTGACACCTTTTGAAGCTCTTCATGTCTTTCAACACGGTTTCATGCAGCTCCTATTTTTCAGACCGTTTCATGATCCTCTTATTTTTCAGACCGTTTCATGCTCCTCATATTTTTGACACTTTTGAAGCTCTTCATGTCTTTCAACACTTTTTCATGCTGCTCCTTTATTTCAGACCGTTTCATGTTCCTCATATTTTTCACACCTTTTGAAGCTCTTCATATTTTACAAAACTTTTCAGGTTCTTCATGTTTTTGACGACTGCTTCATGCTCCTCCTATTTTTCAGACCGTTTCATGCTCCTCATATATTTGACACCTTGTGAAGCTCTTCCTATTTTTCACACCTTTTCAGGCTCTTCATGTTTTTCAACACCGTTTCATTCTCCTCCTATTTTTCAGACCGCTTCAGGCTCCTCATATTTTTGACACCTTTTGAAGCTCTTCATATTTTTCACACCTTTTCAGGCTCTTCATGTTTTTCAACACCACTTCATGCCCCTCCTATATTTCAGACCGGTTCATGCTCCTCATATTTTTGACACCTTTTGTAGCTCTTCATATATTTCACACCTTTTGAAGCTCTTCATATTTTTCACACGTTTTCAGGCTCTTCATGTTTTTCAACGCCGCTTCATGCTCCTGCTATTTTCAGACCGTTTCGACCTCCTCATGTATTTCACACCTTTTGAAGCTCTTCATATATGTCACACTTTTTAGGCTCTTCATCTTTTTAAAACCGTTTCATGCTCATCCTATTTGTCACACTGTTTCATGCTCCTCATATTTTTGTCACCTTTTGAAGCTCTTCATACATTTCACACCTTTTCAGGCTCTTCATGTTTTTCAACACCGCTTCATGCTCCTCCAATTTTTCAGAAAGTTTCATGCTCCTCATATTTTTAACATCTTTTGAAGCTCTTCATATTTTTCACACCTTTTCATGCTCTTCATCTTTTTCCAAAAAGTTTCATGCTCATCCTATGTTTCATACTGTTTCATGCTCCTCATATTTTTGACACCTTTAGAACCTCTTCATATTTTTCACACCTTTTCATCTCTTCATGTTTTCAACACCGTTTCCTGCTCCTCCTATTTTTCAGACCGTTTCATGCTCCTCATATTTTGACACCTTTTGAAGCTCTTCATATATTCTCACCTCTTCAGGCTATTCACGTTTTTCAACAACACGTCGTGCTCCTCCTATTTTTCAGACCGTTTCATGCTCCTCATATTTTTGACACGTTTTGAAGCTCTTCATATTTTTCACACCTTTTCAGGCTCTTCATGTTTTGAACACCACTTCATGCTCCTCCTATTATTCAGAGAGTTTCATGCTCCTCATGTATTTCACACCTTTTGAAGCTCTTCATATTTTTCACACCTTTTGAAGGTCTTCATATATTTCACACCTTTTCAGGCTCTTCATGTTTTTTTAACAATGTTTCATCCTCCTCCTATTTTTGACACATTTTGAAGCTCTTCATATTTTTCACATCTTTTAAGACTCTTCATGTTTTTGAACACCGCTTCATGCTCCTCGTATTTTTCAGACCGTTTCCTGCTCCTCATATTTTGACACCTTTTGAAGCTCTTCATATTTTTTGCACCTTTGTAGGCTCTTCAAGTTTTCAACACCGCTTCATGCTCCTCGGTTTTTTCAGACCGTTTCATGCTCCTCATATTTTTGACACCTTTTGAAGCTCGTCATATTTTTCACAAATTTTCAGGGTCTTCATGTTTTTGAACACCGCTTTATGCTTCTCCTATTTTTCACACTGTTTCATGCTCCTCTTATTTTTCACACGTTTTGAAGCTCTTCATAGTTTTCAACCTTTTCAGGCTCTTCATGTTTTTGAAAACCTTTTCACACTCTTAATGTTTTTCAACACCGCTTCATGCTCCTCCTATTTTTCAGACCATTTCATGCTCCTCATATATTTGACACCTTTTGAAGCTCTCCCAATTGTTCACAGCTTTTCAGGCTCTTCATGTTTTTCAACACAGCTTCATGCTCCTCCTATTTTTCACACCGTTTCATGGTCCTCTCATTTTTGACACCTTTTGAAGCTCTTCATATTTTTCACACCTTTTGAAGCTCTTCATATTTTTCACAACTTTTAAGGCTCTTCATGTTTTTCAACACCGCTTCATGCTCCTCCTATATTTTAGACCGTTTCATGCTCCTCATATTTTTGACACCTTTTGAAGCTCATCATATATTTCACACCTTTTCAGGCTCTTCATGTTTTTTAACACGGCATCATGCTCTTCCTATTTTTCAGATAGTTTCATGCTCCTCAAAGTTTGACAAGTTTTGAAGCTCTTCATATTTTTCACACCTTTTCAGGCTCTTCATGTTTTGAACACCATTTCATGCTCCTCCTATTTTTCAGAAAGTTACATGCTTCTCATATATTTGAGACCTTTTAAAGCTCTTCATATTTTTCACACTTTTTCAGGCTCTTCATGTTTTTCAACACTACTTCATGCTCCTCATATTTTTCATACCGTTTCATGCTCCTCATATTTTTGACACCTTTTGAAGCTCTTCATATATTTCACACCTTTTCAGGCACTTCTAGTTTTTAAACACTGCTTCATGCTCCTCCTTTTTTTTTGACACATTTTGAAGCTCTTCATATTTTTCACACCTATTCACGCTCTTAATGTATTTGAACACTGTTTCATTATCCTCCTTTTTTTTGACACATTTTGAAGCTCTTCATAATTTTCACACCTTTTCAGGCTCTTCATATTTTTCAACACCACTTCATGCTCCTCCTATTTTTCAGATCGTTTCATGCTCCTCATGTATTTGACACCTTTTGTAGCTCTTCATTTTTTTCACACCTTTTCAGGCTCTTCATGTTTCTCAACATCACTTCATGCTTCTTCTATTTTTCACACCGTTTCATGCTCCTCATATTTTTGACACCGTTTCAAGCTCTTCATATATTTCACACCTTTTCAGGCTCTTAATGTTTTCAACACCGCTTCATGCTCATCCTATTTTTCGGACTGCTTCATGCTCCTCATATTTTTGACATCTTTGGAGCACTTCATATTTTTCACACGTTTTCAGCCTCTTCATGTTTTTCAACACTGCATCATGCTCTTCCTATTTTTCAGATCGTTTCATGCTCCTCAATGTTTGACATGTTTTGAAGCTCTTTATATTTTTCACACCTTTTCAGGCTCTTCATGTTTTAAACAACGTTTCATGCTCCTCCTATTTTTCAGAAAATTTCATGCTCCTCATATATTTGAGACCTTTTAAAGCTCTTCATATTTTTCACAGCTTTTCAGCTCTTCATGTTTGTCAACACCACTTCATGCTCCTCCTATTTTTTAGACCGTTTCTTTCTCCTCATAATTTTGACACCTTTTGAAGCTCTTCATATATTTCACACATTTTCAGGCTCTTCATCTTTTTGCACATCGCTTCATGCTCCTCCTATTTTTCACACCGTTTCATGCTCCTCATATTTTTGACACCTTTTGAAGCTCTTCATATTTTTCAAAACTTTGAAGCTCTTCATATTTTTCACACGTTTTGAGGCTCTTCATGTTTTTCAACACCACTTCATGCTGCTTCTATTTTTCAGACCGTTTCATGCTCCTCATATTTTTGCCACGTTTTGAAGCTCTTCATATTTTTCACACGTTTTCAGCTCTTCATGTTTTTCAACACCGCTTCATGCTCTTCCTATTTTTCAGACCGTTTCAAGCTCACCTCATTTTTGACAATTTTTGAAGCTTTTCATATTTTTCAAAACATTTCAGGCTCTTCATGTTTTTGAACACCGCTTCATGCTCCTCCTATTTTTCAGACCGTTTCATGCTCCTCATATTTTTGACACCTTTTGAAGCTCTTCATATTTTTCACATCTTTTGAAGCTTTTCATAATTTTCACACCTTTTCAGGCTCTTCATGATTTTCAACACCGCTTCATGCTCCTGTATTTTTCAGACAGTTTCATGCTCATCCCATTTTTGACACCTTTTGAAGCTCTTCATATTTTTCAGACCTTTTGAAGCTCTTCATATTTTTCATATTTTTGAAGCTCTTCATATTATCACACTTTTCAGACACTTCGTGATTTTCAACACCGCTTCATGCTCCTGCTATTTTTCAGATCGTTTCATGCTCCTAATGTATTTCACACCTTTAGAAGCTCTTCATATATTTCACACCTTTTCAGGGTTTTCATTTTTTTCAACACCACTTCATGCTCCACCTATTTTTCAGACCTTTTCACGCTCATTTCTTTTTGACACCTTTTGAAGCTCTTCATATTTTTCACACCTTTTCAGGCTCTTGATGATTTTCAACACCTCTTCATTCTCCTCCCATTTTTCAGACCTTTTCATGCTCATCTCATTTTGACACCTTTAGAAACTCTTCATATTTTTCACACCTTTTCAGGCGCTTCATGTTTTTTAACACCTCTTCATGCTCTTCCTATTTTTCAGACCGTTTCATTCTCCTCATATTTTTGACATCTTTTCAAGCTCTTCATATATTTCACACCTTTTCAGGCTCTTCATGTTTTTCAACACCGCTTCATCCTCCTCCTCTTTTTCAGACCGTTTCATGTTCCTCCTATTTTTCAGACCGTTTCATGCTCCTCTTAATTTTGACACCTTTTGAAGCTCTTTATATTTTTCACACCTTTTCAGGCTCTTTATGTTTTTGAACACCGCTTCATGCTCCTCCTATTTTTCAGACCGTTTCATGCTCCTCATATTTTTCACACATTTTGAAGCTATTCATATTTTTCACACCTTTTCAGACTCTTCATGTTTTTCAACACCAGTTCATGCTCCTCATATTTTTCAGACCGTTTTATGCTCCTCATATTTTTGACACCTTTAGAAACTCTTCATATTTTTCACACCTTTTCAGGTTCTTCATGTTTTTCAACACCACTTCATGCTCCTCCTATTTTTCAGACCGTTTCATTCTCATCTCATTTTTGACACCTTTTGAAGCTCTTCATATTTTTCACACCTTTTGAAGCTCTTCATATTTTTCACACGTTTTCAGGCTCTTTATGTTTTTCAACACCGCCTCATGCTCCTCCTATTTTTCAGACCGTTTCATGCTCCTCATATTTTTGACACCTTTTGAAGCTCTTCATATTTTTCACACCTTTTCATGCTCTTCATGGTTTTGAACACCGCTTCATGCTCCTCCTATTTTTCAGACCGTTTCATGCTTCTCATATTTTTCACACCTTTTGAAGCTCTTCATATTTTTCACACGTTTTCATGCTCTTCATGTTTTTCAACACCGCTTCATTCTCCTCCTAATTTTCAGACCGTTTCCTGCTCATCTCATTTTGACACCTTTTGAAGCTCTTCATATTTTTCACACATTTTGATGCTCTTCATATTTTTCACACGTTTTCAGGCTCTTCATGTTTTTCAACACCGCTTCATGCTCCGCCTATATTTCAGACCGTTTAATCCTCCTCATGTATTTCACACCTTTTGAATCACTTCATATTTTTCACACCTTTTCAGGCTCTTCATGTTTTTGAACACCACTTCATGCTCTTCCTATTTTTCAGCCCGTTTCATGCTCCTCATGTATTTCACACCTTTTGAAGCTCTTCATATTTTTCACACCTTTTCAGGCTCTTCATGTTTTTGATCACTGTTCCATGCTCCTCCTATTTTTCAGACCGTTTCATGCTCATCATATTTGACACATTTTGAAGCTCCTCATATTTTTCATACCTTTTCATGCTCATCAGGTTTTTGAACACCACTACATGATCCTCCTATTTTGCAGACCGTTTCATAATCCTCATATTTTTAACACCTTTTGAAGCTCTTCATATTTTTCACACTTCTTCAGGCTCTTCATGTATTTCAACACCACTTCATGCTCCTCCTATTTTTCAGACCGTTTAATGCTCCTCATACTTTTGACACCTTTAGAAGCTCTTCATATTTTTCACACCTTCTCAGCCACTTAATGTTTTTCAACACCGCTTCATGCTCCTCCTATTTTTCAGACCGCTTCATTTTCCTCATATTTTTCACCATTTGAAGCTCTTCATATATTTCACACCTTTACAGGCTCTTCTTTTTTTTCAACACCACTTCATGCTCCTCCTATTTTTCAGACCGTTTCATGCTCATCTCATTTTTGACACCTTTTGAAGCTCTTCATATTTTTCAAAACTTTGAAGCTCTTCATATTTTTCACACGTTTTGAGGCTCTTCATGTTTTTCAACACCGCTTCATGCTGCTTTTATTTTTCAGACCGTTTCATGCTCCTCATATTTTTGACACGTTTTGAAGCTCTTCATATTTTTCACACCTTTTCAGGCTTTTCATGTATTTGAACACGCTTCATGTTTCTCCTTATTTTCAGACCGTTTTTTGCTCCTCATATTTTTGACACCTTTTGAACCTCTTCATATAATTCACACGTTTTCAGCTCTTCATGTTTTTCAACACCGCTTCATGCTCTTCCTTTTTTTCAGACCGTTTCAAGCTCCTCTCGTTTTTGACAACTTTTGAAGCTTTTCATATTTTTCACAACATTTCAGGCTCTTCATGTTTTTGAACACCGCTTCATGCACCTCCTATTTTTCAGAGAGTTTCATGCTCCTCATGTATTTCACACCTTTTGAAGCTCTTCATATTTTTCACATCTTTTGAAGCTCTTCATATTTTTCACACGTTTTCAGGCTCTTCATGTTTTTCAACACCGCTTCATGCCCCTCCTATTTTTTAGACCATTTCATGCTCCTCATATTTTTGACACCTTTTGAAGCTCTTCATATTCTTCACACTTTTCAGGCTCTTCATGTTTTTGAACACCGCTTCATGCTCTTCTTATTTTTCAGACCGTTTCATGCTCCTTATATTTTTCACACCTATTGAAGCTCTTCATATTTTTCACAGCTTTTCAGGCTCTTCATGTTTTTGAACTCCTCTTCATGCTCCTCCTATTTTTCAGACCGTTTAATGCTCCTCATGTATTTCACACCTTTTGAAGCTCTTCATATTTTTCACACCTTTTCAGGCTCTTAATGTTTTTGAACACCGCTTCATGCTCCTCCTATTTTTCAGACTGTTTCATGCTCCTCATATTTTTAACACCTTTTGAAGCTCTTCATACTTTTCACACCTTTTCAGGCTTTTCATGTATTTGAACACGCTTCATGCTTCTCCTTGTTTTCAGATCGTTCTTTGCTCCTCATATTTTTGACACCTTTTGAAGCTCTTCATATTTTTCACACGTTTTCAGCTCTTCATGTTTTTCAACATCGCTTCATGCTCTTCCTATTTTTCAGACCGCTTCATTCTCCTCATAATTTTGACACCTTTTGAAGCTCTTCATATTTTTCACACCTTTTCAGGCTCTTCATGTTTTTCAACACCACTTCATGCTCCTCCTATTTTTCAGACCGTTTAATGCTCCTCATATTTTTGACACCTTTAGAAGCTCTTCATATTTTTCACACCTTCTCAGGCACTTCATGTTTTTCAACACCGCTTCATGCTCCTCCTATTTTTCAGACCGCTTCATTCTCCTCATATTTTGACACCATTTGAAGCTCTTCATATATTTCACACCTTTACAGGCTCTTCTTTTTTTTCAACACCACTTCATTCTCCTCCTATTTTTCAGACCGTTTCATGGTCATCTCATTTTTGACACCTTTTGAAGCTCTTCATATTTTTCAAAACTTTGAAGCTCTTCATATTTTTCACACGTTTTGAGGCTCTTCATGTTTTTCAACACCGCTTCATGCTGCTTCTATTTTTCAGACCGTTTCATGCTCCTCATATTTTTGCCACGTTTTGAAGCTCTTCATATTTTTCACACGTTTTCAGCTCTTCATGTTTTTCAACACCGCATCATGCTCTTCCTATTTTTCAGACCGTTTCAAGCTCATCTCATTTTTGACAATTTTTGAAGCTTTTCATATTTTTCACAACATTTCAGGCTCTTCATGTTTTTGAACACCGCTTCATGCTCCTCCTATTTTTCAGAGAGTTTCATGCTCCTCATGTATTTCACACCTTTTGAAGCTCTTCATATTTTTCACACCTTTTCAGGCTCTTCATGTTTTTCCTCACCACTTCATGCTTCTCCTATTTTTCAGCCCGTTTCATGCTCCTCATGTATTTCACACCTTTTGAAGCTCCTCATATTTTCCCACCTTTTCAGGCTCTTCATGTATTTGAACACCGTTTCATGCTCCTCCTATTTTTCAGACCGTTTCATGCTCTTCATATATTTCACACCTTTTGAAGCTCTTCATATTTTTCACATTTCTGAAGCTCTTCATATTTTTCACACCTTTTCAGGCTCTTCATGTTTTTCAACACCGCTTCATCCTCCTCCTATTTTTCAGACCGTTTCATGCTCCTTATATTTTGGACACATTTTGAAGCTCTTCATATATTTCACACCTTTTGAAGCTCTTCATATTTTTCACACCTTTTTGAAGCTCTTCATATTTTTCACACGTTTTCAGGCTCTTCATGTTTTTCAACACCGCTTCATGCACCTCCTATTTTTCAGACCGTTTCATGCTCCTCATATTTTTAACACTTTTTGAAGCTGTTCATATTTTTCACACCTTTTCAGGCTCTTCATGTTTTTCAACACCGCTTCATGCACCTCCTATTTTTCAGACTGTTTCATGCTCCTCATATTTTTCACAGCTTTTAAAGCTCTTCATATTTTTCACACCTTTTCAGGCTCTTCATGTTTTTAACACAGTTTCATGCTCCTCCTATTTTTCAGAGAGTTTCATGCTCCTCATGTATTTCACACCTTTTGAATCTCTTCATATTTTTCACACATTTTCAGTCTCTACAAGTTTTTCCACACCACTTCATGCTCCTCCTTTTTTTCAGACCGTTTCATGCTCCTCATATTTTTGACACTTTTTGAAGCTCTTCATAATTTCACACCTTTTCAGGCTTTTCATGTTTTTGAACACCGCTTCATGATTCTCCTATTTTTCAGACCGTTTCATGCTCCTCATATTTTTGACACTTTTTGAAGCTGTTCATATTTTTCACACCTTTTCAGGCTCTTCATGTTTTTCAACACCGTTTCATGCTCCTCATATTTTTGACACCTTTTGAATCTCTTCATATTTTTCACACCTTTTCAGGGTCTTCATGTTTTTCAACACCGATTCATGCTCCTCCTATTTTTCAGACCGTTTCATGCTCCTCATATTTTTGACACTTTTTGAAGCTGTTCATATTTTTCACACCTTTTCAGGCTCTTCATGTTTTTCAACATCGTTTCATGCTCCTCATATTTTTGACACCTTTAGAAGCTCTTCATATTTTTCATACCTTTCCAGGGTCTTCATGATTTTCACCACCACTTCATGCTCCTCCTATTATTCAGAACCTTTCATTCTCCTCATATTTTTGACACCTTTTGAAGGTCTTCATATATTCACATCTTTTCAGGCTCTTCTTTTTTTTTCAACTCCACTTCATGCTCCTCTTATTTTTCAGACCGTTTCATGCTCATCTCATTTTTGACACATTTGAAGCTCTTCATATTTTTCACACCTTTTGAAGCTCTTCATATTTTTCACACGTTTTCAGGCTCTTCATGTTTTTCAACACCGCTTCATGCTCCTCCTATTATTCAGAACCTTTCATTCTCCTCATATTTTTGACACCTTTTGAAGGTCTTCATATATTTCACACCTTTTCAGCCTCTTCTTTTTTTCAACACCACTTCATGCTCCTCTTATTTTTCAGACCTTTTCATGCTCATCTCATTTTTGACACATTTGAAGCTCTTCATATTTTTCACACCTTTTGAAGCTCTTCATATTTTTCACAACTTTTCAGGCTCTTCATGTTTTTCAACAACGCTTCATGCTCCTCCTATTTTTCAGACCGTTTCATGCTCCTCACATTTTTGACACTTTTTGAAGCTCTTCATATTTTTCACAAATTTTTAGGCTCTTCATGTTTTTCAACACCGATTCATGCTCCTCCTCTTTTTCAGACAGTTTCATGCTCCTCATATTTTGACACATTTTGAAGCTCTTCATATTTCTCACACCTTTTCAGGCTCTTCAGGTTTTTGAACACCGGTTCATGCTCCTCCGATTTTTCATACCGTTTCATGCTCCGCATATTTTTACCACCTTTTGATGCTTTTCATATTTTTCACACATTTTCTGGCTGTTCAAGTTTTTCAACACCACTTCATGCTCCTCCTTTTTTGCAGACCCTTTCATGCTCCCCATATTTTTTACACCTTTTGAAGCTCTTCATATTTTTCACACGTTTTCAGGCTCTTCATGATTTTCAAGACCGCTTCATGCTCCTCCTTTTTTTAGACCGTTTCATGCTCCTCATATTTTTGACACTTTTTGAAGCCCTTCATATTTTTCACACCTTTTCATCTCTTCATGTTTTTGAAAACCGCTTCATGCTCCTCCTTTTTTTCAGACCGTTTAATGCTCCTCATGTATTTCACACCTTTTGAAGCTCTTCATATTTTTCACACCTTTTCAGTCTCTTGATGATTTTCAACACCGCTTCATTCTCCTCCTGTTTTTCAGACCGTTTCATGCTCATCTCATTTTGACACCATTTTAAGCTCTTCATATTTTTCATACCTTTTGAAGCTCTTCATATTTTTCACATCTTCTGAAGCTCTTCATATTTTTCATATTTTTGAAGCTCTTCATATTTTTCACACCTTTTCAGGCTCTTCATGTTTTTGAACACCACTTCATGCTACTCCTCTTTTTCAGACCGTTTCATGCTCCTCCTATTTTTCAGACCGTTTCATGCTCCTCATATTTTTGACAGATTTTGAAGCTTTTCATATTTTTCACACCTTTTCAGGCTCTTCAAGATTTTGACCACCACTTCATGCTCCTCCTTTTTGCAGACCTTTTCATGCGCCTCATATTTTTCACACCTTTTGATGATCCTCATATTTTTCACACCTTTTCAGTCTCTTCTTTTTTTTCAACACCACTTCATGCTCCTCGTATTTCTCAAACCGTTTCATGCTCATCTCATTTTTGACACCTTTTGAAGTTTTTCATATTTTTCACAACTTTTCGGACTCTTCATGTTTTTGAACACCGTTTCATGCTCCTCCTATTTTTGAGACCGTTTCATTCTCCTCATATTTTTGACACCTTTTGATGCTCTTCATATTTTTCAAACTTTTTCAGTCTCTTCTTTATTTTCAACACCACTTCATGCTCCTCCTATTTTTCAGACCGTTTCATGCTCATCTCATTTTTGACACATTTGAAGCTCTTCATATTTTTCACACCTTTTGAAGATCTTCATATTTTTCACACATTTTCAGGCTCTTCATGTTTTTCAACACCGCTTCATGCGCCTCCTATTTTTCAGACCGTTTCATGCTCCTCATATTTTTGACAGATTTTGAAGCTTTTCATATTTTTCACACCTTTTCAGGCTCTTCTTTTTTTTAAACTCCACTTCTTGCTCCTCTTATTTTTCAGACCGTTTCATGCTCATCTCATTTTTGACACATTTGAAGCTCTTCAAATTTTTCATACATTTTGAAGCTCTTCATATTTTTCACACGTTTTCAGGCTCTTCATGTTTTTCAACACTGCTTCATGCTCCTCCTATTATTCAGAACGTTTCATTCTCCTCATATTTTTGACACCTTTTGAAGGTCTTCATATATTTCACACCTTTTCAGGCTCTTCTTTTTTTTAAACTCCACTTCTTGCTCCTCTTATTTTTCAGACCGTTTCATGCTCATCTCATTTTTGACACATTTGAAGCTCTTCATATTTTTCACACCTTTTGAAGCTTTTGATATTTTTCACAACTTTTCAGGCTCTTCATATTTTTCAACAACGCTTCATGCTCCTCCTATTTTTCAGACCGTTTCATGCTCCTCATATTTTGACACATTTTTAAGCTCTTCATATTTTTCACACTTTTTCAGGCTCTTCATGTTTTTGAACACCACTTCATGCTACTCCTCTTTTTCAGACCGTTTCATGCTCCTCCTTTTTTGCAGACCGTTTCATGCTCCCCATATTTTTTACACCTTTTGAAGCTCTTCATATTTTTCACACGTTTTCAGGCTCTTCATGTTTTTCAAGACCGCTTCATGCTCCTCCGATTTTTCAGACCGTTTCATGCTCCTCATATTTTTGACACCTTTTGAAGCTCTTCATATTTTTCACACGTTTTCAGGCTCTTCATGTTTTTCAAGACCGCTTCATGCTCCTCCTATTTTTCATACCGTTTCATGCTCTTCTCATTTTTGAAACCTTTAGAACCTCTCCATATTTTTCACACCTTTTCAGGCTCTTCATGTTTTTCAACACCGCTTCATGCTCCTCCTATTTGTCAGAGAGTTTCATGCTCTTCATGTATTTCACACCTTTTCAAGCTCTTCATATTTTTCACACATTTTCAGGCTCTTCATGTTTTCCACACGAATTCATGCTTCTCCTATTTTTCAGACCGTTTCATGATCCTCATGAATTTCATGCCTTTGAAGCTCTTCATATTTTGCACAACTTTTCAAGCTCTTCGTGTTTCTGATCACCGTTTCATGCTCCTCCTATTTTTCAGACCGTTTCATGCTCATCTCATTTTTGACACCTTTTGAAGCTCTTCATATATTTCACACCTTTTGAAGCTCTTCATATTTTTCACACGTTTGCAGGCTCTTCATGTTTTTCAACACCGTTTCATGCTGCTTCTGTTTTTCAGACGGTTTCATGCTCCTCATATTTTTCACAGCTTTTAAAGCTCTTCATATTTTTCACACCTTTTCAGGCTCTTCATGTTTTTAACACAGCTTCATGCTCCTCCTATTTTTCAGAGAGTTTCATGCTCCTCATGTATTTCACACCTTTTGAAGCTCTTCATATTTTTCACACGTGTTCAGTCTCTTCATGTTTTTCAACACCACTTCATGCTCCTCCTTTTTTTCAGACCGTTTTATGCTCCTCATATTTTTGACACTTTTTGAAGCTCTTCATATTTTCACACCTTTTCAGGCTTTTCATGTTTTTGAACACCGCTTCATGATCCTCCTATTTTTCAGACCGTTTCATGCTCCTCTTATTTTTGACAGATTTTGAACCTTTTCTATATTTTTCACACCTTTTCAGGCTCTTCTTTTTTTTAAACTCCACTTCATGCTCCTCTTATTTTTCAGACCGTTTCATGCTCATCTCATTTTTGACACATTTGAAGCTCTTCATATTTTTCACACCTTTTGAAGCTCTTCATATTTTTCACACGTTTTCAGGCTCTTCATGTTTTTCAACACCGCTTCATGCTCCTCCTATTTTTCAGACCGTTTCATGCTCCTCATATTTTGACACATTTTGAAGCTCTTCATATTTCTCACACCTTTTCAGGCTCTTCATGTTTTTGAACACCGGTTCATGCTCCTACGATTTTTCTAACCGTTTCATGCTCCGTATATTTTTACCACCTTTTGAAGCTTTTCATATTTTTCACGCATTTTCTGGCTGTTCAAGTTTTTCAACACCACTTCATGGTCCACCTTTTTTGCAAACCGTTTCATGCTCCCCATATTTTTTACACCTTTTGAAGCTCTTCATATTTTTCACACCTTTTCAGACTCTTCATGTTTTTGAAAACCGCTTCATGCTCCTCCTTTTTTTCAGACCGTTTAATGCTCCTCATGTATTTCACACCTTTTGAAGCTCTTCATATTTTTCACACCTTTTCAGGCTCTTGATGATTTTCAACACCGCTTCATTCTCCTCCTGTTTTTCAGACCGTTTCATGCTCATCTCATTTTGACACCATTTTAAGCTCTTCATATTTTTCACACCTTTTGAAGCTCTTCATATTTTTCACACTTTTTGAAGCTCTTCAGATTTTTCATATTTTTGAAGCTCTTCATATTTTTCACACCTTTTCAGGCTCTTCATGTTTTTGAACACCCCTTCATGCTCCTCCTCTTTTTCAGACCGTTTCATACTCCTCCTATTTTTCAGACCGTTTCATGCTCCTCATATTTTTGACAACTTTGAAGCTCTTCATATTTTTCACACCTTTTCAGGCTCTTCATGTTTCTGATCACCGTTTCATGCTCCTCCTATCTTTCAGACCGTTTCATGCTCCTCATGAATTTCACACCTTTTGAAGCTCATCATATTTTTCACAACTTTTCAGGCTCTTCATGTTTCTGATCACCGTTTCATGCTCCTCCTATCTTTCAGACCGTTTCATGCTTCTCATATTTTTGACACCATTTGACGTTCTTCATATTTATCACACCTTTTCAGGCTCCTCATGTTTTTGATCACCGTTTCATGCTCCTCCTATTTTTCAGAACATTACATGCTCCTCATATTTTTGACAACTTTGAAGCTCTTCATATTTTTCACACCTTTTCAGGCTCTTCATGTTTTTCCACACCACTTCATGCTTCTCATATTTTTCAGACCGTTTCATGCTCCTCATGTATTTCACAACTTTTGAAGCTCTTCATATTTTTCACATCTTTTCAGGCTCGTCATGTTTTGATCACCGCTCATGATCCTCCAAATTTTCAGACCGTTTCATGTCTTCATATTTTTGACCCCTTTTGAAGCTCTTCATATTTTTCACACCTTTTCAGGCTCTTCATGTTTTTGAACACCGCTCATGATCCTCCAAATTTTAAGACCGTTTCATGCTCTTCATATTTTTGACACCTTTTGAAGCTCATCATATTTTTCACACCTTTTAAGGCTCTTCATGTTTTTCCACACCACTTCATGCTTCTCATATTTTTCAGACCATTTCATGCTCCTCATGAATTTCACACCTTTTGAAGCTCTTCATATTTTTCACACCTTTTCAGGCTTCTCATGTTTTTGATCCCCGTTTCATGCTCCTCCTATTTTTCAGACCGTTTCATGCTCTTCATATTTTTGACGCCTTTTGAAGCTCTTCATATTTTTCACACCTTTTCAGGCTCTTGATGTTTTCCACACCGTTTCATTCTGCTTCTAATTTTCAGGCCGTTTCATGCTCCTCATAATTTTCACACCTTTTGAAGCTCTTTATATTTTTCAAACCTTTTCAGGCTCTTCATGTTTTTGAACACCGTTTCATGCTCCCCCTATTTTTCAGACCGTTTCATCCTCATCTCATTTTTGATACATTTTGAACCTCTTCATATTTTTCACACGTTTTGAAGCTCTTCATATTTTTCACACCTTTTCAGGCTCTTCATGTTTTTGAACAACGCTTCATGGTCCTCCTATTTTTCAGAACGTTTCATGCTCCTCCTGTATTTCACACCTTTTGAAGCTCTTTATATTTTTCAAACCTTTTCAGGCTCTTCATGTTTTTGAACACCGTTTCATGCTCCCCCTATTTTTCAGACCGTTTCATGCTCTTCATATTTTTGACACTTTTTGAAGCTCTTCATGTTTTTGACACCTTTTGAAGCTCTTCATATATTTCACACCTTTTCAGGCTCTTCATGTTTTTCAACACCACTTCATGCTCCTCCTATTTTTCAGACCATTTCATGCTCATCTAATTTTTGCCACCTTTTGAAGCTCTTCATATATTTCACACCTTTTGACGCTCTTCATATTTTTCACATTTTTGAACCTCTTCATATTTTTCACACTTTTTCAGGCTCTTCATGTTTTTCAACACCACTTCATGCTCCCCCTATTTTTCAGACCGTTACATGCTCCTCATATTTTTGACACCTTTTGAAGCTTGTCATATTTTTCACAACTTTTCAGGCTCTTCAGGTTTTTGAACACCGCTTCATGCTCCTCCTATTTTTCAGACCGTATCATGCTCCTCATAGGTTTCACACCTTTTGAACCTCCTCATATTTTTCACACGTTTTCAGCCTCTTCATGTTTTTCAACACCACTTCATGCTCCTCCTATATTTCAGAGAGTTTCATGCTCCTCATGTATTTCACACCTTTTGAAGCTCTTCATATTTTTCACACCTTTTCAGGCTCTTCATGTTTTTCAACACAACTTCATTCTCCTCCTATTTTTCAGACCGTTTCATGCTCATCTCATTTTTGACACCTTTTGAAGCACTTCATATTTTTCACAGCTTTTGAAGCTCTTCATATTTCTCACACGTTTTCAGGCTGTTCATGTTTTTCAACACCACTTCTTGCCCCTCCTAATTTTCAGACCTTTTCATGCTCCTCATATTTTTGACACGTTTTGAAGCTCTTCATATTTTTCACACCTTTTCAGGATCTTCATGTTTTTGAACACCGTTTCATGCTGCTCCTATTTTTCAGACCGTTTAATGCTCCTCATATTTTTCAAATTTTTTGAAGCTCTTCATATTTTTCACACCTTTTCAGGCTCTTCATGTTTTTGAACACCGTTTCATGCTGCTCCTATTTTTCAGACCGTTTAATGCTCCTCATATTTTTGACATTTTTTGAAGCTCTTCATATTTTTCACACCTTTTCAGGCTCTTCATGTTTTTGAACAGAGCTTCATGCTCCTCTTATTTTTCTGACCGTATCATACTCGTCATATTTTTCACACCTTTTGAACCTCTTCATATTTTTCACACCTTTTCAGTCTCTTCATGTTTTTCAACACAACTTCATGCTCATCCTATTTTCCAGATCGTTTCATATTCCTCATGAATTTTACACCTTTTGAAGCTCTTCGTATTTTTCACACCTTTTCAGGCTCTTCATGCATTTGAACACATTTTCATGCTCCTCCTATTTTTCAGACCGTTTCATGCTCCTCATAGTTTTGACACCTTTTGAAGCTCATCATATTTTTCACACTTTTTCAGGTTCTTCATGTTTTTCAACACCGCTTCATGCTCCTCCTATTTTCAGACCGTTTCATGCTCCTCATATTTTTGACATCTTTTGAAGCTCTTCATATTTTTTAAACCTTTTCAGGCTCTTCATGTTTTGGAACACAGCTTCATGCTCCTCCTATTTTTCAGACCGTTCCATGCTCCTCATATTTTTGACACCTTTTGAAGCTTTTCATATTTTTCACAACTTTTCAGGCTCTTCATGTTTTTGAACAACACTTCATGCTCCTCCTATTTTTCAGACCGTATCATGCTCCTCATAGGTTTCACACCTTTTGAACCTCCTCATATTTTTCACACGTTTTCAGCCTCTTCGTGTTTTTCAACACCACTTCATGCTCCTCCTATATTTCAGAGAGTTTCATGCTCCTCATGTATTTCACACCTTTTGAAGCTCTTCATATTTTTCACACCTTTTCAGGCTCTTCATGTTTTTCAACACAACTTCATGCTCCTCCTATTTTTCAGACCGTTTCATGCTCATCCCATTTTTGACACGTTTTGAAGCACTTCATATTTTTCACAGCTTTTGAAGCTCTTCACATTTCTCACACGTTTTGAGGCTGTTCATGTTTTTCAACACCACTTCTTGCCCCTCCTAAATTTCAGACCGTTTCATGCTCCTCATATTTTTGACACGTTTTGAAGCTCTTCATATTTTTCATACCTTTTCAGGATCTTCATGTTTTTGAACACCGCTCATGATCCTCCAAATTTTCAGACCGTTTCATGCTCGTAATATTTTTAACACCTTTAGAAGCTCTTCATATATTTCACACTTTTTCAAGCTCTTCATGTTTTCCAAACCGCTTCATGCTCCTCTTATTTTTCAGACCGTCTCACGTTCATCTCATTTTTGACAGCTTTTGAAGCTCATCATATTTTTCACACCTTTTGAAGCTCTTCATATATTTCACACCTTTTCAAGCTCTTCATGTTTTCCAAACCGCTTCATGCTCCTCCTATTTTTCAGACCGTCTCATGCTCCTCATGTATTTCACACCTTTTCAAGCTCTTCATATTTACACACCTTTTGAGGCTCTTCATGTATTTCAATACCACTTAATGCTCCTCCTATTGTTGAGACCGTTTCATGCTCCTCATATTTTTGACTTCTTTTGAATCTCTTCATATATTTCACACCTTTTCAGGCTCTTCATGTTTTTGAACACCGTTTCATGCTCCTCCTATTTTTCAGACCGTTTCATGCTCCTCATATTTTTGACACCATTGAATCTATTTGTATTTTTCATACATTTTGAAGCTCTTCATATATTTTACACCTTTTCTGGCTCTTCATGTTCTCCACACCACTTCATGCTTCTCCTATTTTTCAGCCGGTTTCATGCTCCTCATGTATTTCACACCTTTTGAAGCTCTTCATATTTTTCACACCTTTTCAGGCTCTTCATGTTCTCCACACCACTTCATGCTTCTCCTATTTTTCAGCCGGTTTCATGCTCCGCATGTATTTCACACCTTTTCAAGCTCTTCATATTTTTCACACCTTTTCAGGCTCTTCAAGTTTTTGATCACTGTTTCATGCTACTCCTATTTTTCAGAACGTTTCATGCTCCTCATATTTTTGACCCCTTTTGAAGCTCTTCATATTTTTCACGCCTTTTCAGGCTCTTAATGTTTTTGAACACCGCTTCATGATCCTCCTATTTTTCAGACCGTTTCATTCTCATCACATTTTTGACACCTTTTGAAGCTCTTCATATTTTTGACACCTTTTGAAGCTCTTCATATTTTTGGCACCTTTTCAGTCTGTGCATGTGTTTGAACACCGCTTCATGCTCCTCCTATTTTTCAGACTGTTTCATGCTCCTCATATTTTTGACATCTTTTGAAGCTCTTCATATTTTTCACACCTTTTCAGGCTCTTCATGTTTTTCAACACTGCTTCATGCTCCTCCTATTTTTCAGACCGTTTCATGCTCCTCATATTTTTGACACATTTTGAAGCTCTTCATATTTTTCACACATTTTCAGGCTCTTCATGTTTTTGAAGAATGCTTCATGCTCCTCCTATTTTTCACACCTTTTGAAGCTCTGCATATTTATCACACGTTTTAACGCTCTTCATGTTTTTCAACATTGCTTCATGCTCCTCATATTTTTCAGACTGTTTCATGCTCCTCATATTTTTGACACCTTTTCAAGCTCTTCATATTTTTCACACCTTTTCAGGCTCTTCATGTTTTTGAACACCGCTTCATGCTGCTCCTATTTAGCAGACCGTTTCATGCTCCTCATATATTTGACACCTTTTGAATCTCTTCATAGTTTTCACATCTTTTCAGGCTCTTCATTTTTTTCAACACCGTTTCATGCTCCTCCTATTGTTCAGACCGTTTCATGCTCCTCATATTTGTGACACCATTTGGAGCTCTTCATTTTTTCACACCTTTTAGGCTCTTCATGTTTTTGAACATCGCTTCATTCTCCTCCTATTTTTCAGATCGTTTCATTCTCCTCATATATTTGACACCTATTGAACCTCTTCATTTTTTTCACACCTTTTCAGCCTCTTCATGTTTTTGAACACTGATTCATGCTCCTCCTATTTTTCAGACCGTTTCATGCTCCTCATATTTTTCGCACCTTTTGAAGCTCTTCATATTTTTTCACACCTTTTCAGGCTCTTCATGATTTTGAAGACCATTTCATGCTCCTCTATTTTTTAGACCGTTTCATGCTCCTCATGTATTTCACTCCTTTTGAAGCTCTTCATATTTTTCACACCTTTCCAGGCTCTTCATGTTTTTAAACACCGTTTCATACTCCTCCTATTTTTCAGACCGTTTCATTCTCCTCATATTTTTGAAAACTTTGACGCTTTTCATATATTTCACACCTTTTCAGGCTCTTCATGTTTTTGAACACTGCTTCATGCTCCTCCTATTTTTCTGACCGTTTCATGCATCATATTTTTCACACATTTTGAAGGTCTTCATATTTTTCACACCTTTTCCGGCTCTTCATGTTTTTGAACACCGCTTCATGCTCCTCCTATTTTTCAGATCTTTTAATGCACCTCATGTATTTCACACCTTTTGAAGCTCTTCATATTTTTCACACATTTTCAGGCTCTCATGTTTTTAAACACAACTTCATTCTCCTCCTATTTTTCAGACCGTTTCATGCATCTCATGTATTACACACTTTTTGAAGCTCTTCATATTTTTCACACGTTTTCAGGCTCTTCATGTTTTTCAACACCTTTTCATGCTCCTCCTATTTTTCAGACCGTTTCATGCTCCTCATATTTTTGACACGTTTTGAGGCTCTTCATATTTTTCAGACCTTTTCAGGATCTTTATGGTTTTGAATACCATTTCATGCTCCTCATATTTTTCAGAACTTTTCATGCTCCTCATATATTTGACACATTCTGAAGCTCTTCATATTTTTCAAACATTTTCAGGCTCTTCATGTTTTTGAACAATGCTTCATGCTCCTATTTTTCACACCTTTTGAAGCTCTGCATATTTATCACACGTTTTCACGCTCTTCATGTTTTTCAACATCGCTTCATGCTCCTCCTATTTTTCAGACCGTTTCATGCTCCTCATATTTTTGACACCTTTTGAAGCTTATCATATTTTTCACACAATTTCAGGCTCTTCATGTTTTTGAACACCACTTCATGCTCCTCCTATTTTTCAGACAGTTTCATGCTCCTCATGTATTTCCCACCTTTTGAAGCTCTTCATATTTTTCACAACTTTTCAGGATCTTCATGTTTTTCAACACAACTTCATGCATCTCCTATTTTTCGGACCGTTTCATGCTCCTCATGTTTTTCACACCTTTTGAAGCTCTTCATATTTTCACACCTATTCAGGCTCTTCATGTTTTTGAACACCGCTTCATGCTCCTCCTTTTTTAATACCGTTTCATTCTCCTCATATATTTCACATCTTTTGAAGTTCTTCATATTTTTCACAGCTTTTTAGGATCTTCAAGGTTTTCAACACCGTTTCATGCTCCTCCTATTTTTCAGACCGTTTCATGCTCATCTCATTTTTGACACCTTTGGAAGCTCTTCATATTTTTCAAAGCTTTTGAAGCTCTTCATATTTTTCACACCTTTTCAGGCTCTTCATGTTTTTCAACACCGTTTCATGCTCCTCCTATTTTTCAAACCGTTTCATGTTCCTCATAATTTTGACACCTATTGAAGATCTTCATAATTTTCACACATTTTCAGGCTCTTCATGTGTTTGAACACCGCTTCATGTTCCTCCTATTTTTCAGACCGTTTCATGCTCCTCATATTTTTGACACCTTTTGAAGCTCTTCATATTTCTCACACCTTTTCAGGTTCTTCATGTCTTTCAACACCGCTTCATGCTCCTCCTATTTTTCAGACGGGTTCATGCTCATCTCATTTTTGACACCTTTTGAAGCTTTTCATATTTTTCACACCTTTTCAAGCTCTTCATATTTTTAAACACCACTTCATGCTTCTCCTATTTTTCATCCCATTTCATGCTCCTCATGTATTTCACACCTTTTGAAGCTCTTCATATTTTTCACACCTTTTCAGGATCTTCATGTTTTGGAACACAGCTTCATGCTCCTCCTCTTTATCAGACCGTTTCATGCTCCTCATATTTTGACACCTTTTGAAGCTCTTCATATTTTCCACACCTTTTCAGGCTCTTCATGTTTTGATCACCGTTTCATGCTCTTTCTATTTTTCAGATCGTTTCATGCTCATCATATTTTTGACACTTTTTGAGCTCTTCATATTTTTCACACCTTTTCAGACTCTTCAAGTTTTTGAACACTGCTTCATGCTCCTACTTTTTTTCAGACCGTTTCATGCTCCTCATGTATTTCACACCTTTTGAAGCTCTTCAAATTTTTCACAACCCTTCAGGCTCTTCATGTTTTTGAACACCGCTTCATGCTCCTCCTATTTTTCAGACCTTTTCATATTCCTCCTATTTTTCAGATCATTTCATGTTCCTCATATTTTTGACACCTTTTGAAGCTCTTCATATTTTTCACACCTTTTAAGGCTCTTCATGTTTTTGAACACCACTACATGCTCCTCCTATTTTTCAGACCGTTTCATGCTCCTCATATTTTTGACACCTTTTGAAGCTCTTCATATTTTTAACACCTTTTCAGGCTCTTCATGTTTTTGAACACCATTTCATGCTCCTCATATTTTGACAACTATTGAAACTCTTCATATTTTTCAGACCGTTTCATGCTCCTCATATTTTGACACCTTTTGAAGCTCTTCATATATTTCACAGATTTTCAGGCTCTTCAGGTTTTTGAACATCGTTTCATGCTCCTCCTATTTTTCAGAACGTTCCATGCTCCTCATATTTTTCACACCTTTTGCAGCTCTTCATATTTTTCACACCTTTTCTGGCTCTTCATATTTTTAAACACCACTTAATGCTCCTCCTATGTTTAGAATGTTTAATGCTCTTAATAATTTTGACACCTTTTGCAGCTCTTCATATTTTTCACACTTTTCCTGGCTCTTCATATTTTTCAACACCACTTTATGCTCCTCCTATGTTTAGAACGTTTAATGCTCCTCATAATTTTGACACCTTTTGAAGCTCTTCATATTTCCCACCTTTTCATTCTCTTCATGTTTTGAACACCGCTTCATGATCCTCCTATTTTTCAGACCGTTTCATGCCCCGCATATATTTCACACCATTTGAAGCTCTTCATATTTTTCACACCTTTTCTGGTTCTCATGTTTTTGAACACAGCTTCATGCTTCTCCTATTTTACAGACCGTTTCATGCTCATCTCTTTTAGACACCTTTTGAAGCTCTTCATATTTATCACACGTTTTCATGCTCTTCATGTTTTTCAACATCGCTTCATGCTCCTCCTATTTTTCAGACTGTTTCATGCTCCTCATATATTTGACAACTTTTGAATCTCTTCATAGTTTTCACATCTTTTCAGGCTCTTCATGTTTTTGAAGACCTTTTCATGCTCCTCCTATTTTTTAGACCGTTTCATGCTCCTCATGTATTTCACTCCTTTTGAAGGTCTTCATATATTTCACACATTTTCAGCCTCTCATGTTTTTGAACACAGCTTCTTGCTCCTCCTATTTTTCAGACCATTTCCTGCTCCTCGTATTTTTGAAAACTTTTGAAGCTTTTCATATATTTCACACCTTTTCAGGCTCTTCATGTTTTTGAACACTGCTTCATGCTCCTCCTACTTTTCAGACCGTTTCATGCTCCTCATATATTTCACACCTTTTGAATCTCTTCCTGTTTTTCACACCTTTTCAGGCTCTTCATGTTTTTGAACATCGCTTCATGCTCCTCCTATTTTTCGGACCGTTTCATGATTCTCATATTTGTCACATCTTTTGAAGATCTTCATATTCTTCACACCTTTTCAGGCTCTTCATATATTCAACACCGCTTCATGCTCCTCCTAATTTTCAGATCGTTTCATGCTCTTCATATTTTTCACATCTTTTGAATCTCTTCATATTTTTCACACCTTTTCAGGCTCTTCATGTTTTTCAAAATCACTTCATGCTCCTCCTATTTTTCACACCGTTTCATGCTCCTCTCATTTTTGACACCTTTTGAAGCTCTTCATATTTTTCACACCATTTTAGGCTCTTGCTGTTTTTGAACACCAAATCATGCTCCTCCTATTTTTCAGACCGTTTCATGCTGCTTATGTATTTCACACTTTTTGTACCTCTTCATATTTTTCACAACTTTTCAGACTCTTCATGTTTTTGAACACTGCTTCATGCTCCTCCTATTTTTCAGACTGTTTCATGCTCCTCATATTTTTGACATCTTTTGAAGCTCTTCATATTTTTCACACCTTTTCAGGCTCCTCATGTTTTTGAACAACGTTTCATTCTGCTCCTATTTTTCAGACAATTTCATACTCCTCATATTTTTGACACCTTTTGAAGTTCCTCATATTTTTCACACCTTTTGAAGCTCTTCATATATTTCACACTTTTTCAGGCTCTTCATGTTTTTCAACACCACTTCATGCTCCTCCTATTTTTCAGTCCGTTTCATGCTCATCTAATTTTTGACAGCTTTTAAAGCTCATCATATTTTTCACACCTTTTGAAGCTCTTCATATATTTCACACCTTTTGAAGCTCTTCATGTTTTTGAACATTGCTTCATGCTCCTCCTATTTTTCAGACCGTTTCATGCTCCTCATGTATTTCACACCTTCTGAAGCTCTTCATATGTTTCACACGTTTTGAAGCTCTTCATATTTTTCACACCTTTTCAGGCTCTTCATATTTTTGAACACCATTTCATGCTCCTCTTATTTTTCTGACCGTTTCATGTTCCTCATAATTTTGACACCTTTTGAAGCTCTTCATATTTTTCACACCTTTTCAGGCTCTTCAGGTTTTTAAACACCGCTTCACGCTCCTCCTATTTTTCAGACCGTTTCATTCTCCTCATTTTTTTGAAACCTTTTGAAGCTCTTCATATTTTTTACACCTTGTCAGTCTCTTCATGTTTTTCAATACAGCTTCATTCTCCTTCTATTTTTCAGATCGTTTCATGCTTCTCATGTATTTCACACCTTTTGACGCTCTCATATTTTCCACACCTTTTCAGGCTCTTCATGTTTTTGAACACCGTTTCATGCTCCTCCTATTTTTCAGACCGTTTCATGCTCAGTTAATTTTTGAGAGCTTTTGAAGCTCTTCATATTTTTCACATCTTTTGAAGCTCTTCATATTTATCACTCCTTTTCAGGCTCTTCATGTTTTTCAACTCCACTTCATGCTCTTCTATATTCAGACGGTTTCATGCTCTTTTTATTTTTGACACCTTTTGAAGCTCCTCATATATTTCACACCATTTCAGGCTCTTCATGTTTTTCAACAACGCTTCATGCTACTTCTATTTTTCAGACCGTTTCATGCTCCTCATATTTTTCACAACTTTTCAGGCTCTTCATGTTTTTGAACAACGCTTCATGCTCCTACAATTTTCAGACCGTTTCAAACTCCTCATGTGTTTCACACCATTTGAAGCTCTTCATATTTTTCACACCTTTTCAGTCTCTTCATGTTTTTGAACAGCGTTTCATGCTGCTCCTATTTTTCAGACGGTTTCATACTCCTCATATTTTTGACACATTTTGAAGCTCTTCATATATTTCACACCTTTTAAGGCTCTTCATATTTTTCAACACCACTTCATGCTCCTCCTATTTTTCAGACCGTTTCATGCTCCTCATATTTTTGACACCTTTTGAAGCTCTTCATATATTCACAGTTTTTCAGGCTCTTCATGTTTTTCAACAGTACCTCATGCTCCTCCTATTTTTCAGATCGCTTCATGCTCATCTCATTTTTGACAGCTTTTGAAGCTCCTAATATTTTTCACACCCTTTGAAGCTCTTCATATATTTCACTCTTTTTTAGGCTCTTCATGTTTTTCAACACCACTTCATGCTGCTCCTATTTTACAGACCGTTTCATGCTCATCTCATTTTTGACAGATTTTGAAGCTCTTCATATTTTTCACACCTTTTGAAGCTCTTCATATTTTTCACAACATTTCAGGCTCTTCATGTTTATGAACACCGCTTCATGCTCCTCCTATAATTCAGACGGTTTCATGCTCCTCATGTATTTCAGTCCTTTTGAAGCTCTTCATATTTTACACACCTTTTCAGCTCTTCATGATTTTCAACCCCACTTCATGCTCCTCCTATTTTCCGACCGTTTCTTGTTCCTCATATTTTTGACACCTTTTGAAGCTTTTCATGTTTTTTACACCTTTTCAGGCTCTTCATGTTTTTCAACAGGGCTTCATGCTCCTCTTATTTTTCAGACCGTTTCATGCTCCTCATATTTTTGTTACCTTTTGAAGCTCTTCATATTTTTCACATCTTTTTATGCTCTTCATGTTTTCAACACCGATTCTTGCTCCTCCTATTTTTCAGACCGTTTCATGCTCCTTCTATTTTTCAGGCCGTTTCATGCTCCTCATATTTTTGACACCTTGTGACGCTCTTCATATTTTTCATACCTTTTTAAGCTCTTCATATTTTTCACACGTTTTCAGTCTCTTCATGTTTTTCAACACCGTTTCATGCTCCTCCTATTTGTCAGTCCCTTTCATGCTCTTCATATTTTTTACACCTTTTGAAGCTCTTCGTATTTTTCACACCTTTTCAGGCTCTTCAGGTTTTTCAACATCACTTCATGCTCCTATTTTTCAGACCGTTTCATACACCTCATGAATTTCACACCTTTTGCACCTCTTCATATTTTTCACATTTTTGAAGCTCTTCATATATTTCACACCTTTTCAGTCTCTTCTTTTTTTTCAACACCACTTCATGCTCTGCCTATTTTTCAGACCGTTTCATGTTCATCTCATTTTTGCCACGTTTTGAAGCTCTTCATATTTTTCACACCTTTTGAAGCTCTTCATATTTTTCACACGTTTTCAGGCTCTTCATGTTTTTCAACACCGCCTCATGCTCCTCCTATTTTTCAGACCGTTTCATGCTCCTCATATTTTTGTCACCTTTTGAAGCTCTTCATATATTTCACACCTTTTCAGGCTCTTCATGTTTTTCAACACCGCTTCATGCTGCTCATATTTTTCAGACCGTTTCATGCTCCTCATATTTTTGACACGTTTTGACGCTCTTCATATTTTTCAAACCTTTTCAGGCTCTTCATGTTTTTCAACACCGCTTCATGCTCCTCCTATTTTTCAGAACGTTTCATGCTCCTCATATTTTTGACACCTTTTGAAGCTCTTCATATTTTTCACACCTTTTAAGGCTCTTCATGTTTTTCAACACCGCTTCATGCTCTTCCTATTTTTCAGACCGTTTTATGCTCATATCATTTTGAACACCTTGTCAAGCTCTTCATACTTTTCACACCTTTTGAAGCTCTTCATATTTTTCACAAGTTTTCAGGCTCTTCATGTTTTTCAACACCGCTTCATGCTCCTCCTATTTTTCAGACCGTTTCATGCTCCTCATATTTTTGACACCTTTTGAAGCTCTTCATATTTTTCACACCTTTCAGGCTCTTCATATTTTTCAAACCTTTTGAAGCTCTTCATATTTTTCACACTTATTCAGGCTCTTCATGTTTTGAACACCGCTTCATGCTCCTCCTATTTTTCAGAACGTTTCATGCTCCTCATATTTTTGAAACCTTTTGAAGCTCTTCATATTTTTCACACTTTTTCAGGCTCTCCATGTTTTTGAACACCGTTTCATGCTGCTCCTATTTTTCAGACAGTTTCATGCTCCTCATTTTTGACACTTTTTGAAGCTCTTCGTATTTTTCAAACCTTTTCAGGCTCTTCATGTTTTTGAAAACCGCCTCATCCTTCTCCTATTTTTCACACCTTTTGAAGCTCTTCATATTTTTCAAACCTTTTCAGGATCTTCAAGTTTTTCAACACCGCTTCTTGCTCCTCCTATTTTTCAGACCGTTTCATGCTCCTCATGTATTTCACAACTTTGAAGCTCTTCATATTATTCACACCTTTTCAGGCTCTTCAAATTTTTGAACAGCGTTTCATGCTCCTCCTATTTTTCAGACCGTTTCATGCTCCTCATATTTTTGACACCTTTTCAAGCTCTTCACATTTTTCACACATTTTCAGGCTCTTCATGTTTTTCAGCACTACTTCATGCTCCTCCTATATTTCAAACGGTATCATGCTCCTCATATTTTTGACACCTTTCGAAGCTCTTCATATTTTTCACACCTTTTCAGGCTCTTCATGTTTTTCAACACCGCTTCATGCTCCTCCTATTTTTCAGATCGTTTCGTGCTCCTCATATTTTTGACACCTTTTGAAGCTCTTCATATTTTTCATACATTTTGAAGCTCTTCATATTTTTCACACCTTTTAAGGCTCTTCATGTTTTTCAACACCGCTTCACGCTCTTTCTATTTTTCAGACCGTTTTATGCTCATATCATTTTTCACACCTTGTCAAGCTCTTCATACTTTTCACACCTTTTGAAGCTCTTCATATTTTTCACAAGTTTTCAGGCTCTTCATGTTTTTCAACACCGCTTCCAGCTCCTCCTATTTTTCAGACCGTTTCATGCTCCTCATATTTTTGACACCTTTTGAAGCTCTTCATATTTTTCACACCTTTCAGGCTCTTCATATTTTTCAAACCTTTTGAAGCTCTTCATATTTTTCACACTTATTCAGGCTCTTCATGTTTTGAACACCGCTTCATGCTCCTCCTATTTTTCAGAACGTTTCATGCTCCTCATATTTTTGAAACCTTTTGAAGCTCTTCATATTTTTCACACTTTTTCAGGCTCTCCATGTTTTTGAACACCGTTTCATGCTGCTCCTATTTTTCAGACAGTTTCATGCTCCTCATATTTTTGACACTTTTTGAAGCTCTTCGTATTTTTCAAACCTTTTCAGGCTCTTCATGTTTTTGAAAACCGCCTCATCCTTCTCCTATTTTTCACACCTTTTGAAGCTCTTCATATTTTTCAAACCTTTTCAGGATCTTCAAGTTTTTCAACACCGCTTCTTGCTCCTCCTATTTTTCAGACCGTTTCATGCTCCTCATGTATTTCACAACTTTGAAGCTCTTCATATTATTCACACCTTTTCAGGCTCTTCAAATTTTTGAACAGCGTTTCATGCTCCTCCTATTTTTCAGACCGTTTCATGCTCCTCATATTTTTGACACCTTTTCAAGCTCTTCACATTTTTCACACATTTTCAGGCTCTTCATGTTTTTCAGCACTACTTCATGCTCCTCCTATATTTCAAACGGTATCATGCTCCTCATATTTTTGACACCTTTCGAAGCTCTTCATATTTTTCACACCTTTACAGGCTCTTCATGTTTTTCAACACCGCTTCATGCTCCTCCTATTTTTCAGACCGTTTCATGCTCCTCATATTTTTGACACCTTTTGAAGCTCTTCATATTTTTCATACCTTTTGAAGCTCTTCATATTTTCACACGTTTTCAGGCTCTTCATGTTTTTCAAGACCGCTTCATGCTTCTCCTCTTTTTCACACCGTTTCATGCTCCTCATATTTTTGTCACCTTTTGAAGCTTTTCATATTATTCACAACTTTTCAGGCTCTTCATGTTTTTGATCACCGTTTCATGCTCCTCCTATTTTTCAGACCGTTTAAAGCTCCTCATATTTATGACACCTTTTGAAGCTCTTCATATTTTTCACACCTTTTCATGCTCTTCATGTTTCTGAAAACCGCTTCATGATCCTCCTATTTTTCAGACCGTTTCATTCTCCTCATATATTTCACACCTTTTGAAGCTCTTCATATTTTTCACACGTTTTCATGCTCTTCATGTTTCTGAAAACCGCTTCATGATCCTCCTATTTTTCAGACCGTTTCATTCTCCTCATATATTTCACACCTTTTGAAGCTCTTCATATTTTTCAAACCTTTTCAGGCTCTTCATGTTTTTGAACACTGCTTCATGCTCCTCGTATTTTTCAGATCGTTTCATGCTCCTCATATTTTTGACACTTTTTGAGCTCTTCATATTTTTCACACCTTTTCAGGCTCTTCATGTTTTTGAACACCGCTTCATGATCCTCCTGATTTTCAGACCGTTTCATGCTCTTCATATTTTTGAAACATTTTGAAGCTCTTCATATTTTTCACACCTTTTCAGGCTCTTCATGTTTTTCACCACCACTTCATGCTCCTCCTATTTTTCAGACCGTTTCATGCTAATCTCATTTTTGTCACCTTTAAAGCTCTTTATACTTTTCACACCTTTTGAAGCTCTTCATATTTTTCACACGTTTTCAGGCTCTTCATGTTTTTCAATACCGTTTCATGCTGCTTCTATTTTTCAGACCGTTTCATGCTCCTCATATTTTGACACCTTTTGAAGCTCTTCATATTTTTCACACCTTTTCAGGCTCTTCATGTTTTTGAACACCGCTTCACGTTCCTCCTAATTTTCAGACCGTATCATGCTCCTCATATTTTTCACACCTTTTGAAGCTCTTCATATTTTTCACACCTTTTCAGGCTCTTCATATTTTTGAACACGACTTCATGCTCCTCGTATTTTTCAGACCGTTTCATGCTCCTCTCATTTTTGACACCTTTTGATGCTCTTCATATTTTTTACACCTTTTGAAGCTCTTCATATTTTTAACATTTTTGAAGCTCTTCATAATTTTCAAACGATTTCAGACTCTTCATGTTTTACAACTCCGCTTCATCCTCCTGCTATTTATCATACCGTTTCATACTCCTCATATTTTTGACACCTTTTGAGGCTCTTCATATTTTTCACACCTTTTCAGGCTCTTCATGTTTTTGAACTCCGCTTCATGCTCCTTTTATTTTTTCGACTGTATCATGCTCCTCATATTTTTCACACCTTTTGAAGCTCTTTATATTTTTCTCACCTTTTCAGGCTCTTCATGTTTTTGAACAGCACTTCATGCTCCTCCTATGTTTTAGAAAGTTTCATGCTCCTCATGTATTTCACACCTTTTGAAGCTCTTCATATTTTTCACACCTTTTCATGCTCTTCATGTTTCTCCACACTACTTCATGCTTCTCCTATTTTTCAGACGGTTTCATGCTCCTCATGTATTTCACCATTTTGAAGCTCTTCATATTTTTCACACCTTTTCAGGCTCTTCATGTTTTTGAACAACGCTTCATGCTCCTCCTATTTTTCAGACGGTTTCATGCTCCTCATGTATTTCACACCTTTTGAAGCTCTTCATATTTTTCACACCTTTTCATGCTCTTCATGTTTTTCCACACTACTTCATGCTCCTCCTATTTTTCAGACGGTTTCATGCTCCTCATATTTTTGACACATTTTGAAGCTCTTCATATTTTTCACACCTTTTCAGGCTCTTCATGTTTTTGAACAACTTTTCATGCTCCTCATATTTTGAAAGCTTTAGAAACTCTTCATATTTTTTACATCTTTCAGGCTCTTCATGTTTTTCAACACCGCTTCATGCTCCGCCTATTTTTCAGGCCGTTTCATGCTCCTCATATTTTTGGCACCTTTAGAAGCTCTTCATATTTTTCACACCTTTTCAGGCTCTTCATGTTTTTGAACAACTTTTCATGCTCCTCATATTTTGAAAGCTTTAGAAACTCTTCATATTTTTTACATCTTTCAGGCTCTTCATGTTTTTCAACACCGCTTCATGCTCCTCCTATTTTTCAGATCGTTTCATGCTCATCTCATTTTGACACCTTTTGAAGCTCTTCATATTTTTCATACCTTTTGAAGCTCTTCATATATTTCATACCTTTTCAGGCTCTTCATGATTTTCAACACCGCTTCATGCTCCTCCTATTTTTCAGACCGTTTCATGCTCATCTCATTTTTGACACCATTTGAAGCTCTTCATATTTTTCACACCTTTTGAATCTGTTCATATTTTTCATATTTTTGAAGCTCTTCATATTTTCACACGTTTTCAGATCTTCATGTTTTTCAACACCGCTTCATGCTCCTGCTATTTTTCAGACCGTTTCATCGTCCTCATATTTTTGACAACTTTTGAGGCTTTTCATATTTTTAACACCCATTCAGGCTCTTCATGTTTTTGAACACCGTTTCATAATCTTCCTATTTTTCAGACCGTTTCATTCTCCTCATATTTTTGACACCTTTTTAAGCTCTTCATATTTTTCACACCTCATCAGGCTCTTCATGTTTTTGAACACCGCTTCATGCTTCTTATATTTTTCAGACCGTTTCATGCTCCTCATATTTTTGACACCTTTTGAAGCTCTTCATATTTTTCACATGTTTTCAGGCTCTTCATGTTTTTCAACACTGCTTCATGCTCCTCCTATTTTTCAGACCGTTCCTTGCTACTCATATTTTTGACACCTTTTGAAGCTCTTCATATTTTTCACACCTTTTCAGGCTCTTCTTGTTTTTCAACAATGCTTCATGCACCTCCTATTTTTCAGAACGTTTCATGCTCCTCATATTTTTGACACCTTTTGAAGCTCTTCATATTTTTCACACATTTTCAGGCTATTCATGTTTTTCAACAATGCTTAATGGTCCTCCTATTTTTCAGACAGTTTCTTGCACCTCATATATTTCACACCTTTTGAAGCTCTTCATATTTTTCACACATTTTCAGGCTTTTCATATTTTTCAACACCACTTCATGCTCCTCCTATTCTTCAGACGTTTCATGCTCATCTCATTTTGACACTTTTTGAAGCTCTTCATATTTTTCACACCTTTTCTTTATCTTCATGATTTTCAACACCGCTTCATGCTCCTCCTATTTTTCAGACCGTTTCATGCTCATCTCATTTTTGACACCTTTTGAAGCTCTTCATATTTTTCACACCTTTTGAAGCTCTTCATATTTGTCACAATGTTGAAGCTCTTCATATTTTTCACACGATTTCTGACTCTTCATGTTTTTCAACACCGCTTCATGCTCCTGCTATTTATCATACCGTTTCATACTCCTCATATTTTTGACACCTTTTGAGGCTCTTCATATTATTCACACCTTTTCAGGCTCTTCATGTTTTTCAACACTGCTTCATGCTCCTCCTATTTTTCAGACCTTTTCATGCACCTCATATTTTTCACACCTTTGAAACTCGTCATATTTTTCACACCTTTTCTGGCTCTTCATGTTTTTGAACATTGCCTCATGCTCCTCCTACTTTTCAGACCATTTCATGCTCCTCATTTATTTCACACATTTTGAAGCTCATTATAATTTTCCCACCTTTTCAGGCTCTTAATTTTTTTGAAAACGGTTTCATGCTCCTCCTATTTTTCAGACAATTTCATGCTCTTCCTATTTTTGACACATTTAGAAGCTCTTCATGCTTTTCACACCTTTTCAGGTTCTTCATGTTTTTGAAACCGTTTCATGCTCCTCCTATTTTTCAGACGGTTTCATGCTCCTCATATTTTTGACACATTTTGAAGCTCTTCATATTTTTCACACCTTTTCAGGCTCTTCATGTTTTTGAACACCGCTTCATGCTCCTCCTATTTTTCAGACCGTTTCATGCTCCTCATTTATTTAACACCTTTTGAAGCTCTTCATATTTTTCACACCTTTTCAGGCTCTTCATGTTTTTGAACAACTTTTCATGCTCCTCATATTTTTGAAACCTTTAGAAACTCTTCATATTTTTTACAGCTTTTCAGGCTCATTATGTTTTTCAACACCGCTTCATGCTCCGCCTATTTTTCAGGCCGTTTCATGCTCCTCATATTTTTGGCACCTTTAGAAGCTCTTCATATTATTCACAACTTTTCAGGCTCTTCATGTTTTTGAACAACGCTTCATGCTCCTCCTATTTTTCAGATCGTTTCATGCTCATCTCATTTTGACACCTTTTGAAGCTCTTCATATTTTTCATACCTTTTGAAGCTCTTCATATATTTCATACCTTTTCAGGCTCTTCATGATTTTCAACACCGCTTCATGCTCCTCCTATTTTTGAGACCGTTTCATGCTCATCTCATTTTTGACACCATTTGAAGCTCTTCATATTTTTCATACCTTTTGAAGCTGTTCATATTTTTCATATTTTTGAAGCTCTTCATATTTTCACACGTTTTCAGACTCTTCATGTTTTTCAACACCGCTTCATGCTCCTGCTATTTTTCTGACCATTTCATCCTCCTCATATTTTTGACAGGTTTTGAGGCTTTTCATATTTTTAACACCCATTCAGGCTCTTCATGTTTTTGAACACCGTTTCATAATCTTCCTATTTTTCAGACCGTTTCATTCTCCTCATATTTTTGACACCTTTTTAAGCTCTTCATATTTTTCACACCTCATCAGGCTCTTCATGTTTTTGAACACCGCTTCATGCTTCTTATATTTTTCAGACCGTTTCATGCTCCTCATATTTTTGAAACCTTTTGAAGCTCTTCATATTTTTCACAACTTTTCAGGCTCTTCATGTTTTTGAATACTGCTTCATGCTCCTCCTATTTTTCAGAACGTTTCATACTCCTCATATTTTTGACATCTTTTTAACCTCTTCATATTTTTCACACCTTTTCAGGCTCTTCATGTTTTTCAACACCACTTCATGCTCCTATTTTTCAGACCGTTTAATGCTCCTCAAGTATTTCACACCTTTTGAAGCTCCTCATATTTTTCACACCTTTTCATGCTCTTCATGTTTTTGAACACGGCTTCATGCTCCTCCTATTTTTCAGACCGTTTCATGCTCCTCATATTTTTGAAACCTTTTGAAGCTCTTCATATTTTTCACACCTTTTCAGGCTCTTCTTGTTTTTGAACACTGCTTCATGCTCCTCCTATTTTTCAGACCGTTCCTTGCTACTCATATTTTTGACACCTTTTGAAGCTCTTCATATTTTTCACACCTTTTCAGGCTCTTCATGTTTTTCAACAATGCTTCATGCACCTCCTATTTTTCAGAACGTTTCATGCTCCTCATATTTTTGACACCTTTTGAAGCTCTTCATATTTTTCACACCTTTTCAGGCTCTTCATGTTTTTCAACAACGCTTAATGGTCCTCCTATTTTTCAGACAGTTTCTTGCACCTCATATATTTCACACCTTTTGAAGCTCTTCATATTTTTCACACATTTTCAGGAATTTCATATTTTTCAACACCACTTCATGCTCCTCCTATTTTTCAGACGTTTCATGCTCATCTCATTTTGACACCTTTTGAAGCTCTTCATATTTTTCACACCTTTTCTTTACCTTCATGATTTTCAAAACCGCTTCATGCTCCTCCTATTTTTCAGACCGTTTCATGCTCATCTCATTTTGAAACCTTTTGAAGCTCTTCATATTTTTCACACCTTTTCAGGCTCTTCTTGTTTTTGAACACCGCTTCATGCTCCTCTTATTTTTGAGACCGTATCATGCTCCACATATTTTTAACACCTTTTGAAGCTTTCTATATTTTCCACACATTTTCAGGCTCTTCATGTTTTTCAACACTACTTCATGCTCCTCCTATTTTTCAACCGTTTCATGCTCATGTAATTTTTGACACCTTTTGAAGCTCGTCATATTTTTCACACCTTTTGAAGCTCTTCATATTTTTCTCACCTTTTCAGGCTCTTCATGTTTTAGAACACCGCTTCATGCTCCTACTATTTTTCAGACCGTTTCATGCTCCTTATAATTTTGACACCTTTAGAAGCTCTTCCTATATTTCACACCTTTTCAGGCTCTTCATGTTTTTCAACACCACCTCATGCTCCTCCTATTTTTCAGACGGTTTCATGCTCCTCATATTTTTACACCTTTAGAAGCTCTTCATATTTTTCACACCTTTTCAGGCTCTTCATATTTTTCAACACCGCTTCATACTCCTCCTATTTTTAAGACCGTTTCATTCTCCTCATATTTTTGACTCCTTTTGAAGCTCTTCATATATTTCACACCGTTTCAGGCTCTTCTTTTTTTTCAACACCACTTCATGCTCCTCCTATTTTTCAGACCGTTTCATGCTCATCTCATTTTGACACCTATTGAAGCTCTTCATATTTTCACACCTTTTGAAGCTCTTCGTATTTTTCACACCTTTTCAGGCTCTTCATGATTTTCAACACCGCTTAATGCTCCTCGTGTTTTTCAGACCGTTTCATGCTCATCTCATTTTTGACACCTTTTGAAGATCTTCATATTTTTCACATCTTTTGAAGCTCTTCATATTTTTCACATTTTTTAAAGCTCTTCATATTTTTCACACCTTTTCAGGCTCTTCATGTTTTTGAACACCGCTTCATGCTCCTCCTTTTTTTCAGACTGTTTCATGCTCCTCATGTAATTCACACCTTTTGAAGCTCTTTATATTTTTCACACCTTTTCAGGCTATTCATGTTTTTCAACAACACTTCATGCTCCTCCTATTTTTCAGACCGTTTCATGCTCCTACTTTGCTGTCACGTTTTGAAGCTCTTCATATTTCTGACACCTTTTCAGGCTCTTCATGTTTTTGAACACCGCTTCATGCTCCTCCTATTTTTCAGACCGTTTCATGCTCCTCATATTTTTCACACCTTTTGAAGCTCTTCATATTTTTCACACCATTTCAGGCTCTTCATGTTTTTGAACACCGCTTCATGCTCCTCCTATTTTTCAGACCATTTAAACCTCCTCATGTATATCACACCTTTTGAAGCTGTTCATATTTTTCACACCTTTTCATGCACTTCATGTGTTTGAACACCATTTCATGCTCCTCCTATTTTGCAGACCGTTTCATTCTCCTCATATTTTTGACACCTTTTGAAGCTCTTCATATATTTCACACATTTTCAGGCTTTTCATGTTTCTGATCACCGTTTCATGCTCCTCCTATCTTTCAGACCGTTTCATGCTTCTCATATTTTTGACACCATTTGAAGCTCTTCATAATTTTCACACCTTTTCAGGCTCCTAATGTTTTTGAACACCGCTCATGATCCTTCAAATTTTCAGACCGTTTCATGCTCTTCATATTTTTGACACCTTTTGAAACTCTTCATATTTTTCACACCTTTTCAGGCTCTTCATGTGTTTCCACACCACTTCATGCTTCTCGTATTTTTCAGACCGTTTCATGCTCCTCATTAATTTCACACCATTTGAAGCTCTTCATATTTTTCAAACGTTTTCAGGCTGTTCATTTTTTTCAACACCGCTTCTTGCTCCTCCTATTTTTCAGACTGTTTCATGCTCCTCATATTTTTGACACGTTTTGAAGCTCTTCATATTTTTCACACCTTTTCAGGCTCTTCATGATTTTGAACACCGCTTCATGATCCTCCTATATTACAGACCGTTTCATGCTCTTCATATTTTTGACCCCTTTTGAAGCTCTTCATATTTTTCACACCTTTTCGGGCTCATCATATTTTTCAACACCGTTTCATGCTGCTTCTATTTTTCAGGCCGTTTCATGCTCCTCATATATTTCATAGCTTTTGAAGCTCTTCATAATTTTCACACCTTTTCAGGCTCTTCATGTTTTTCAACACCGTTTCATGATCCTCCTATATTTCAGACCGTTTCATGCTCATCTCATTTTTGACACCTTTTGAAGCTTTTCATATTTTTCACAACTTTTTAGGCTCTTCATGTTTTTGAACACCGCTTCATGCCTCTCCTATTTTTCAGAGTGTGTCATGCTCCTAATGTATTTCACTCCTTTTGAAGCTCTTCATATTTTTCACACCTTTTCAGGCTCTTCATGTTTTTCAACACCGCTTCATGCTCCTCCTATTTTTCAAACCTTTTCATGCTCACCTCATTTTTGACACCTTTTGAAGCTCTTCATATTTTACCACATCTTTTGAAGCTCTTCGTATTTTTCACACCATTCCAGGCTCTTCTTGTTTTTCCACACCCCTTCTTGCTCCTCCTAATTTTCAGACCATTTCATGCTCATCATATTTTTGACACGTTTTGAAGCTCTTCATATTTTTCACAACTTTTCAGGCTCTTCATGATTTTCAAAGCCTCTTCATGCTCCTCCTATTTTTCAGACCCTTTAATGCTCATCTAATTTTTGACATCTTTTCAAGCTCTTCATATTTTTCACAACTTTTGAAGCTCTTCATATTTTTCATATTTTTGAAGCTCTTCATATTTTCACACCTTTCCATGCTCCTCATGTTTTTCAACACCGTTTCATGCTCCTCCTATTTTTAAACCGTTTCATGCTCCTCATATTTTTCACACCTTTTGAAGCTCTTCATATTTTTCACACCTTTTCAGGCTCTTCATATTTTTCAACAAGGTTTCATGCTCCTCCTATTTTTCAGACAATTTCATGCTCCTCATATTTTGACACCTTTTGAAGCTCTTCATATTTTCACACCTTTTCAGGCTCTTCATATTTTTCAACAAGGTTTCATGCTCCTCCTATTTTTCAGACAATTTCATGCTCCTCATATTTTTGACACCTTTTGAAGCTCTTCATATATTTCACACCTTTTCAGGCTCTTCATGTTTTCAACACCGCTTCATGCTCCTCCTATTTTTCAGACCGTTTCATGGTCCTCATATTTTTGACACCTTTTGAAGCTCTTCATATTTTTCACACCTTTTCAGGCTCTTCATGTTTTTGAACACCGTTTCATGCTCCTCCTATTTTTCAGACCGTTTCATGCTCCTCATGTTTTTGAGACGTTTTGAAGCTCTGCATATTTTTCATACCTTTCAGGCTCTTCATGTTTTTGAACACCGTTACATGCTCCTCATATTTTTCATACCATATCATGCTCGTCATTTTTTTGACACATTTTGAAGCTCTTCATAATTTTCACACCTTTTCAGGCTCTTTATGTTTTTCAACGCCGTATCATGCTCCTCCTATTTTTCAGACCGTTTCATGCTCCTCATATCTTTGACACCTTTTGAAGCTCTTCATATTTTTCACACCATTTCAGGCTCTTCAAGTTTTTGAAAACGGCTTCATGCTCCTCCTAATTTTCAGACCGTTTCTTGCTCCTCATATTTTTGACACCTTTTGAAGCTCTTCATATTTTTCACACCTTTTCAGGCTCTTCATGTGTTTCTACACGGCTTCATGCTCCTCCTATTTTTCAGAGATTTTCATGCTCCTCATATTTTTGACACCTTTTGAAGCTCTTCATATTTTTCACACCTTTTCAGGCTCTTCTTATTTTTCTACACCACTTCATGCTCCTCCTTTATTTGAGACCGTTTCATGCTCCTCATATTTTTGACACCTTTTGAAGCTCTCCATAGATTTCACACCTTTTCAGGCTCTTCATGTGTTTCTACACGGCTTCATGCTCCTCCTATTTTTCAGAGATTTTCATGCTCCTCATATTTTTGACACCTTTTGAAGCTCTTCATATTTTTCACACCTTTTCAGGCTCTTCATATTTTTCTACACCACTTCATGCTCCTCCTTTATTTGAGACCGTTTCATGCTCCTCATATTTTTGACTCCTTTTGAAGCTCTCCATAGATTTCACACCTTTTCAGGCTCTTCATGTGTTTCTACACGGCTTCATGCTCCTCCTATTTTTCAGAGATTTTCATGCTCCTCATATTTTTGACACCTTTTGAAGCTCTTCATATTTTTCACACCTTTTCAGGCTCTTCTTATTTTTCTACACCACTTCATGCTCCTCCTTTATTTGAGACCGTTTCATGCTCCTCATATTTTTGACACCTTTTGAAGCTCTCCATAGATTTCACACCTTTTCAGGCTCTTCATGTGTTTCTACACGGCTTCATGCTCCTCCTATTTTTCAGAGATTTTCATGCTCCTCATATTTTTGACACCTTTTGAAGCTCTTCATATTTTTCACACCTTTTCAGGCTCTTCATATTTTTCTACACCACTTCATGCTCCTCCTTTATTTGAGACCGTTTCATGCTCCTCATATTTTTGACTCCTTTTGAAGCTCTCCATAGATTTCACACCTTTTCAGGCTCTTCATGTGTTTCTACACGGCTTCATGCTCCTCCTATTTTTCAGAGATTTTCATGCTCCTCATATTTTTGACACCTTTTGAAGCTCTTCATATTTTTCACACCTTTTCAGGCTCTTCATATTTTTCTACACCACTTCATGCTCCTCCTTTATTTGAGACCGTTTCATGCTCCTCATATTTTTGACACCTTTTGAAGCTCTCCATAGATTTCACACCTTTTCAGGCTCTTCATGTGTTTCTACACCGCTTCATGCTCCTCCTATTTTTCAGAGATTTTCATGCTCCTCATATTTTTGACACCTTTTGAAGCTCTTCATATTTTTCACACCTTTTCAGGCTCTTCATATTTTTCTACACCACTTCATGCTCCTCCTTTATTTGAGACCGTTTCATGCTCCTCATATTTTTGACACCTTTTGAAGCTCTCCATAGATTTCACACCTTTTCAGGCTCTTCATGTGTTTCTACACCGCTTCATGCTCCTACTATTTTTCAGACCTTTTCATGCTCCTCCTATGTTTCACACCTTTTTAAGCTCTTCATGTTTGAACACCTTTTCTCGCTCCTCCTATATTTCAGACCGTTTCAAGCTCCTCATATTTTTGACACCTTTTGAAGCTCTTCATATTTTTCACATTTTTTCAGGGTCTTCATGTTTTTCTACACCACTTCATGCTCCTCCTATTTTTCAGACCGTTTTATGCTCCTCATATTTTGACACCTTTTGAAGTTCTTCGTATATTTCACACCTTTTCAGGCTTTTCATGTTTTTCAACACTGCTTCATTCTCCTCCTTTATTTCAGACTGTTTGATGCTCCTCATCTTTTTGACACCTTTTGAAGCTCTTCATATTTTTCACACCTTTTCAGGCTTTTCATGTTTTTCTACACCGCTTCATTCTCTTCCTATTTTTCAGACCGTTTCATGCTCCTCATATTTTTGACAGCTTTTGAAGCACTTCATATTTTTCACACTTCTCCAGGCTCTTCATGTTTTTGAACACCGTTTCATGCTCCTCCTGTTTTTCAGACCGTTTCATGCTGCCCATATTTTTGACACCTTTTGAATTTCTTCATATTTTTCACACCTTTTCAGGCTCTTCACGTTTTTCAACACCACTTCATGCTCCTCCTATTTTTCAGGCCGTTTCATGCTCCTTATATTTTTGACACCTTTTGAAGTTCTTCATATTTTTCACACCTTACAGGCTCTTCATGGTTTTCAACACCACTTCATGCTCCTCCTATTTTTCAGACCGTTTCATGCTCCTCATCTTTTTGACACGTTTTGAAACTCTTCATATTTATCACACCTTGTCAGGCTCTTCATGTTTTCAACACCATTTCATGCTCCTCCTTTTTTTCAGACCGTTTTATGCTCCTCATATATTTGACACCTTTTGAAACTCTTCATAATTTCCACACCTTTTCAGGCTCTTCATGTTTTTCTACACCGCTTCATGCTCCCCCTATATTTCAGACCGTTCATGCCTCTCATATTTTTGAAACCTTTTGAAGCTCTTCATATTTTTCACACCTTTTCAGGCTCTTCATGTTTTTCAACACCATTTCATGCTCCTCCTTTTTTTCAAACTGTTTTATGCTCCTCATATATTTGACACCTTATGAAGCTCTTCATAATTTCCACACCTTTTCAGGCTCTTCATGTTTTTGAACACCGTTTCATGCTCCTCTTTTTTTTTTTTTATTGTTTTTTTTTTTAATTTTTTTTTTATTATTTTTATTTTTTTTTCCAGTGGGTTTTGTCATACTTTGATATGAATCAGCCATGGATTTACATGTATTCCCAGTCCCGATTCCCCCTCCCACCTCCCTCTCCACCCGATTCCTCTGGGTCTTCCCAGTGCACCAAGCTGGAGCACTTGTCTCGTGCATCCTACCTGGGCTGGTGATCTGTTTCACCATAGATAGCATACATGCTGTTCTTTTGAAATATCCCACCCTCACATTCTCCCACAAAGTTTAAAAGTCTGTTCTGTATTTCTGTGTCTCTTTTTCTGTTCTGCATATAGGGTTATCGTTATCACCTTTCTAAATTCCATATACATGTGTCAGGATGCTCTAATGTTCTTTATCTTTCTGGCTTACTTCACTCTGTAAAATGGGCTCCAGCTTCATCCATCTCATTAGGACTGATTCAAATGAATTCTTTTTAATGGCTGAGTAATTTTCCATGGTGTATATGTACCACAGCTTTCTTATCCATTCATCTGCTGACAGGCATCTAGGTTGCTTCCATGTCCTGGCTATTATAAACAGTGCTGCGATGAACATTGGGGTGCACGTGTCTCTTTCAGACGAACCTATGGACACCTTATCTTTGACAAAGAGGCAAGGATATACAATGGAAAAAAGACAACCTCTTTAACAAGTGGTGCTGGGAAAACTGGTCAACCACTTGTAAAAGAATGAAAATAGAACACTTTCTAACACCATACACAAAAATAAACTCAAAATGGATTAAAGATCTAAATGTAAGACCAGAAACTATAAAACTCCTAGAGGAGAACATAGGCAAAACACTCTCTGACATAAATCAAAGCAAGATCCTCTATGACCCACCTCCCAGAATATTGGAAATAAAAGCAAAACTAAACAAATGGGACCTAATGAAACTTAAAAGCTTTTGCACTACAAAGGAAACTATAAGTAAGGTGAAAAGACAGCCCTCAGATTGGGAGAAAATAATAGCAAATGAAGAAACAGACAAAGGATTAATCTCAAAAATATACAAGCAAATCCTGCAGCTCAATTCCAGAAAAATAAATGACCCAATAAAAAATGAGCCAAAGAGCTAAACAGACATTTCTCCAAAGAAGACATACAGATGGATAACAAACACATGAAAACATGCTCAACATCACTCATTATTAGAGAAATGCAAATCAAAACCACAATGAGGTACCATTACATGCCAGTCAGGATGGCTGCTATCCAAAAGTCTACAAGCAGTAAATGCTGGAGAGGGAGTGGAGAAAAGGGAAGCCTCTTATACTGTTGGTGGGAATGCACACTAGTACAGCCGCTATGGAAAACGGTGTAGAGATTTCTTAAAAACCTGGAAATAGAACTGCCATATGACCCAGCAATTCCACTTCTGGGCATACACACTGAGGAAACCAGATCCTCTTATTTTTCAGACCGCTTCAAACTCCTCATATTTTTTACACCTTTTGATGCTCTTCATATATTTCACACGTTTTCAGGCTCTTCATGTTTTTCAACACCGCTTCATGCTCCTCCTATTTTTCAGACCGTTTCATGGTCCTCATATTTTTGACACCTTTTGAAGCTCTTCATATTTTTCACACCTTTCCGTGCTCTTCATGTTTTTCAACACGCTTTCATGCTCCTCCGATTATTCAGATCGTTTCATGCTCCTCATATTTTTGACACATTTTGAAGCTCTTCATATTTTCGACACCTTTCAGGTTCTTCATGTTTTTCAACACCGTTTCATGCTCCTCCTATTTTTCAAACCGTTTCATGCTCCTCATATTTTTGACACATTTTGAAGCTCTTCATATTTTCGACACCTTTCAGGTTCTTCATGTTTTTCAACACCGTTTCACGCTCCTCCTATTTGTCAAACCGTTTCATGTTCCTCCTATTTTTCAGACCGTTTCATGCTCCTCATATTTTTGACACCTTTTGAAGCTCTTCATGTTTTTCACACCCTTTCATGGTCTTCATATTTTTCAACACGGTTTCATGGTCCTGCTAATTTTCAGATCGTTTCATGCTCCTCATATTTTTGACACCTTTTGAAGCTCTTCATATTTTTCACACCTTTCCATGCTCCTCATGTTTCTCAACACCGTTTCATTCTCCTCCTCTCTTTCAGACCGTTTCATGCTCCTCATATTTTTGACACCTTTTGAAGCTCTTCATATTTTTCACACCTTTTCAGGCTCTTCATGTTTTTGAACACCGTTTCATGTTCCTCATATTTTTGACACCTTTTGAAGCTCTTCATATTTTTCAAACCTTTTCTGGCTCTTCACGTTTTTGAACACTGCTTCATGCTCCTTCTATTTTCAGACTGTTTCATGCTCCTCATGTTTTTGAGACGTTTTGAAGCTCTTCATATTTTTCACACCTTTTCAGGATTTTCATGTTTTTGAACACAGTTTCATTCTCCTCATTTTTTTCACACATTTTCATGCTCTTCATATTTTTCACACCTTTTCAGGCTCTTCATATTTTTGAACACCGTTTCATGCTCCTCCTATTTTTCAGACCGTTTCATGCTCCTCATATTTTTGACACCTTTTGAATCTCTTCATATTTTTCACACCTTTTCAGGCTCTTCAGGTTTTTGAACACCGCTTCATGCTCCTCCTATTTTACAGAACTTTTCATGCTCCTCATATTTTTGACACGTTTTGAAGCTCTTCATATTTTTCACACCTTTCAGGGTCTTCACGTTGTTGAACACGGTTTCATGCTCCTTTTTTCAGACCGTTTCATGCACCTCATGTATTTGAGACGTGTTGAAGCTCTTCATATTTTTTGTACTTTTTGAGGCTCTTCATGTTTTTGAAAACCGTTTCATGCGCCTCCTATTTTTCAGACCGTTTCATGCTCCTGATATTTTTGACACCTTTTGAAGCTTTTCATATTTTTTACACCTTTTCAGGCTCTTCTTGATTTTGAACACCGCTTCATCCTTCTCCAATTTTTCAGACCGTTTCATGCTCCTCAAATATTTGACACCTTTTGTAGCTCTTCATATTTTTCACAGCTTTTCAGGCTCTTCATGTTTTTCAACAACGTTTGATGCTCCTCCTATTTCAGACCTTTTCATGCTCCTCATATTTTTGAGACATTTTGAAGCTCTTCATATTTTTCACATCTTTTCAGGCTCTTCATGTTTTTCAACACCACTTCATTCTCCTCCTATTTTTCAGATCATTTCATGCTCCACATATTTTTCACACCTTTTGAAGCTAATCATTTTTTTCACACCTTTTCAGGCTTTTCATGTTTTGAACACCGTTTCATGCTCCTCATAATTTTGACACCTTTTGAAGCTCTTCATATTTTTCACACCTTTTGAAGCTTTTCATATTTTTCACACATTTCAAGCTCTTCATGTTTTTCAACACCACTTCATGCTCCTCCTATTTTTCAGACCGTTTCATGCTCCTCCTATTTTTGACACTCATTGAAGCTGTTCATATATTTCACACTTTTTCAGGCTCTTCAGGTTTTTCAACACCGCTTCATGTTCCTCCTATTTTCAGACCGTTTCATGCTTCTCCTATTTTTGACACCTTTTGAAGCTCTTCATATATATCACGCCTTTTCAGGCTCTTCAGGTTTTTCAACACCGCTTCATGCTCCTCCTATTTTTCAGACCGTTTCATGCTCCTCCTATTTTTCAGGCCGTTTCATGCTCCTCCTATTTTTCAGGCCGTGTCATGCTCTTCATATTTTTGACACCTTTTGAAACTCTTCATATTTTTCACACCTTTTCATGCTCTTCAGGTTTTTCAACACCGCTTCATATTCCTCCTATTTTTCAGACCGTTTCATGTTCCTCCTCTTTTTGACACCTTTTGAAGCTCTTCATATATTTCACGCCTTTTCTGGCTCTTCAGGTTTTTTAACACCGCTTCATGCTCCTCCTATTTTTCAGACCGTTTCATGCTCCTCCTATTTTTCAGGCCGTTTCATGCTCTTCATAGTTTTGACACCTTTGGAAACTCTTCATATTTTTCACACCTTTTTATGCTCTTCAGGTTTTTCAACACCGCTTCATATTCCTCCTCTTTTTCAGACCGTTTCATGCTCCACCTATTGTTGACACCATTTGAAGCTCTTCATATATTTCACGCCTTTTCAGGCTCTTCAGGTTTTTCAACACCGCTTCATGCTCCTCCTATTTTTCAGACCGTTTCATGCTCCTCCTATTTTTCAGGCCGTTTCATGCTCCTCATAGTTTTGACACCTTTTGAAACTCTTCATATTTTTCACACCTTTTCATGCTCTTCATGTTTTTGAACACGGCTTCATGCTCCTCCTATTTTTCAGACCGTTTCATGCTCCTCATAGTTTTGACACCTTTTGAAGCTCTTCATATTTTTCACACCTTTTCAGGATCTTCATGTTTTTCAACACCGATTCATGCTCCTCCTATTTTTCAGGCCGTTTCATGCTCCTCATAGTTTTGACACCTTTTGAAACTCTTCATATTTTTCACACCTTTTCATGCTCTTCATGTTTTTGAACACGGCTTCATGCTCCTCCTATTTTTCAGACCGTTTCATGCTCCTGATATTTGACACGATATGGAGCTCTTCATATATTTCACACCTTTTCAGGCACTTCATGATTTTCAACACCGCTTCATGCTCGTCCTCTTTTTCAGTACGTTTCATCCTCCTCATATTTGACACGATTTGAAGCTCTTCATATATTTCACACCTTTTCAGGCTCTTCATGTTTTGATCACCGCTCCATGCTCCTCCTATTTTTCAGACCGTTTCTTGCTCCTCATATTTTTCACACATTTTGAAACTCTACATATTTTTCACACCTTTTCAGTCTCTTCATGTTTTTGAACACTGCTTCATGCTCCTCCTATTTTTCAGGCCGTTTCATCCTCCTCATATTTTTGACACCATTTGAATCTCTTCATATTTTTGACAACTTTTCATGCTCTTCATGTTTTTCAACACCGCTTCATGCTTCTCCTATTTTTCAGACGGTTTCTTGCTCCTCATATTTTTGACACCTTTTGAAGCTCTTCATATATTTCAAGCCTTTTCAGGCTCTTCAGGTTTTTCAACACTGCTTCATGCTCCTCCTATTTTTCAAAGCGTTTCATGCTCCCCCTATTTTTCAGGCGGTTTCATGCTCCTCATAGTTTTGACACCTTTTGACACTCTTCATATTTTTCACATCTTTTCATGCTCTTCATGTTTTTGAAAACGGCTTCATGCTCCTCCTATTTTTCAGACCGTTTCATGCTCCTCATACTTTTGAGACGTTTTGAAGCTCTTCCTATTTTTCACACCTTTTCAGACTCTTCAAGTTTTTCAACACCGCTTCATGTTCCTCCTATTTTTCAGACCGTTTCATGCTCAACTCTTTTTTTGACACCTTTTGAAGCTCTTCATATTTTTCATACCTTTTGAAGCTCTTCATGTTTTTGAACACCGCTTCATGCTCCTCCTATTTTTCAAACCTTTTGAAGCTCATCATATTTGTCACACCTTTTCAGGCTCTTCATATTTTTCATCACCGCTTCATGCTCCTACTATTTTTCAGACCGTTTTATGCTCCTCGTATTTTTCACACCTTTTAAAACTCTTCATATTTTTCACACATTTTCAGGCTCTCAAGTTTTTGAACACAGCTTCATGCTCCTCCTATTTTTCAGACCGTTTAATGCTCCTCATGTATTTTACACCTTTTGAAGCTCTTCCTATTTTTCACACCTTTCAGGCTCTTCATGTTTTTGAAAACCGTTTCATGCTCCTCCTATTTTTCAGACCGTTTCATGCTCCTCATATTTTTTACGCCTTTGAAGCTCTTCATATTTTTCACACCTTTTCAGGCTCCTCATGTTTTTGAACACCGCTTCCTGATCCTCCTATATTTCAGACCGTTTCATGCTCCTCATATTTTTGACACGTTTTGAAGCTCTTCGTATTTTTCACACCTTTTCAGAATCTTCATGTTTTTCAACACCGCTTCATGCTCTTCCTATTTTTCAGACAGTTTTATGCTCATATCATTTTTCACACCTTGTCAAGCTCTTCATATTTTTCACACCTTTTGAAGCTCTTCATATTTTTCACAAGTTTTCAGGCTCTTCATGTTTTTCAACACCGCTTCATGCTCCTCCTATTTTTCAGACCGTTTCATGCTCCTCATATTTTTGACACCTTTTGAAGCTCTTCATATTTTTCACACCTTTCAGGCTCTTCATATTTTTCAAACCTTTTGAAGCTCTTCATATTTTTCACACTTATTCAGGCTCTTCATGTTTTGAACACCGCTTCATGCTCCTCCTATTTTTCAGAACGTTTCATGCTCCTCATATTTTTGAAACCTTTTGAAGCTCTTCATATTTTTCACACCTTTCAGGCTCTTCATATTTTTCAAACCTTTTGAAGCTCTTCATATTTTTCACACCTTTTCATGCTCTTCATGTTTTTCCACACTACTTCATGCTCCTCCTATTTTTCAGACGGTTTCATGCTCCTCATATTTTTGACACATTTTGAAGCTCTTCATATTTTTCACACCTTTTCAGGCTCTTCATGTTTTTGAACAACGCTTCATGCTCCTCCTATTTTTCAGACCGTTTCATGCTCCTCATTTATTTAACACCTTTTGAAGCTCTTCATATTTTTCACACCTTTTCAGGCTCTTCATGTTTTTGAACAACTTTACATGCTCCTCATATTTTTGACACCTTTTGAAGCTCTTCATATTTTTCACACCTTTTCAGGCTCCTCATGTTTTTCAACACCGCTTCATGCTCTTCCTATTTTTCAGACCGTTTCATGCTCATCTCATTTTTGACACCTTTTGAGCTCTTCATATTATTCACACCTTTTGAAGCTCTTCATATTTATCACACCTTTTCAGGCTTCTCATGTTTTTGATCACCGTTTCATACTCCTCCTATCTTTCAGACCGTTTCATGCTTCTCATATTTTTGACACCATTTGAAGCTCTTCATATTTATCACACCTTTTCCGGCTTCTCATGTTTTTGATCACCGGTTCATGCTCCTCCTATTTTTCAGAACGTTACATGCTCCTCATATTATTGACACCTTTTGACTCTCTTCATATTTTTCACACCTTTTCAGGCTCTTCATGTTTTTCAACACCGCCTTATGCTCCTCCTTTTGTTCACACTGTTTCATGCTCCTCATGTAATTCACACCTTTTGAAGCTCTTTATATTTTTCACACCTTTTCAGGCTCTTCATGTTTTTCAACACCACTTCATGCTCCTCCTATTTGTCAGACCGATTCATGCTCCTACTTTTCTGTCACGTTTTGAAGCTCTTCATATTTCTGACACCTATTCAGGCTCTTCATGTTTTGAACACCGCTTCATGCTCCTCCTATTTTTCAGAACGTTTCATGCTCCTCATATTTTTCACATCTTTTGAAGCTCTTCATATTTTTCACACCATTTCAGGCTCTTCATGTTTTTGAACACCGCTTCATGCTCCTCCTATTTTTCAGACCATTTAAACCTCCTCATGTATATCACACCTTTTGAAGCTGTTCATATTTTTCACACCTTTTCATGCACTTCATGTGTTTGAACACTATTTCATGCTCCTCCTATTTTGCAGACCGTTTCATTCTCCTCATATTTTTGACACCTTTTGAAGCTCTTCATATATTTCACACCTTTTCAGGCTTTTCATTTTTTTCAACACCACTTCATGCTCCTCCTATTTTTAAGACCGTTTCATGCTCCTCATATTTTTGACACCTTTTGAAGCTCTTCATATTTTTCACACCTTTTCAGGCTCTTCATGTTTTTCAACACCGTTTCATGATCCTCCTATTTTTCAGACCGTTTCATGCTCCTCATATTTTTTACACCTTTTGAAGCTCTTCATATTTTTCACACCTTATCAGCTCTTCATATTTTGCAACACCGCATTATGCTCCTCATATTTTTCAGACCGTCTCATGCTCCTCATTTATTTCACACCTTTTGAAACTCTTCATATTTTTCACACCTGTTCAGGCTCTTCATCGTTTTCCACACCACTTCATGCTTCTCTTATTTTTCAGACCGTTTCATGCTCCTCATAATTTGACACCTTTTGAAGCTCTTCATATTTTTCACACCTTTTCAGTCTCTGCATTTTTTTGAACACCGCTTCATGATCCTCCTATTTTTCAGACCGTTTCATGCTCCACATGTATTTCACACCTTTTGAAGCTCTTCATATTTTGCACACATTTTCAGGCTCTTCATGTTTTTCAACACCGCTTCATGCTCCTCCTATTTTTCAGACCGTTTCATGCTCCTCATAATTTGACACCTTTTGAAGCTCTTCATAATTTTCACACCATTTCAGGCTCCTCAGTTTTTCAACACCGCTTCATGGCTCCCTATTTTTCAGACCGTTTCATGCTCATTTCATTTTTGACACCTTTTGTGCTCTTCATATTTTTCACACCTTCTGAAACTCTTCATATTTTTCACACGTTTTCAGGCTCTTCATGTTTTTGAACACCGCTTCATGCTGCTTCTATTTTTCAGACAGTTTCATGCTCCTCATATTTTTGACATGTTTTGAAGCTCTTCATATTTTTCACACCTTTTCAGGCTCTTCACGTTTTTGAACAACGCTTCATGCTCCTCCTATTTTTCAGACTGTTTCATGCTCCTCGTATTTTTGACACCTTTTGAAGCTCTTCATATTTTTCACAAATTTTCAGGCTCTTCATGTTTTTGAACACCACTTCATGCTCCTCCTATTTTTCAGACCGTTTCATGCTCCTCATGAATTTCACACCTTTTGAAGCTCTTCATATTTTTCACAATTTTTCAGGCTTTTCATGTTTCTGATAACCGTTTCATGCTCCTCCTATCTTTCAGACCGTTTCATGCTTCTCATATTTTTGACACCATTTGAAGCTCTTCATAATTTTCACACCTTTTCAGGCTCCTCATGTATTTGAACACCGCTCATGATCCTTCAAATTTTTAGACCGTTTCATGCTCTTCATATTTTTGACACCTTTTGAAACTCTTCATATTTTTCACACCTTTTCAGGTTCTTCATGTGTTTCCACACCACTTCTTGCTTCTCGTATTTTTCAGACCGTTTCATGCTCCTCATTAATTTCACACCTTTTGAAGCTCTTCATATTTTTCAAACGTTTTCAGTCTGTTCCTTTTTTTCAACACCGCTTCTTGCTCCTCCTATTTTTCAGACCGGTTCATGCTCCTCATATTTTTGACACGTTTTGAAGCTCTTCATATTTTTCACACCTTTTCAGGCTCTTCATGTTTTTCAACATCGCTTTATTCTTCTCATATTTTTCAGACCGTTTCATGCTCCTCATATTTTTGACACCTTTTGAAGCTCTTCATATTTTTCACACTTTTTCAGGCTCTTCATGATTTTGAACACCGTTTCATGCTTCTCCTATTTTTTCGACCATTTCATGCTCCTCATATTTTGACACCTCTTGATGCTCTTCATATTTTTCACAGCTTTTCAGGCTCTTCAATTTTTTGAACACCGATTCATGCTCCTCATATTTTTCAGACCGTTTCAGGCTCCTCATATTTTTGACATCTTTTGAAGCTCTTCATATTTTTCACACCTTTTCTCGCTCTTCATGTTTTTGAACACGAACTCATGCTCCTCCTAATTTTCAGACCGTTACATTCTCCTCATATATTTGATATCTTTTGAAGCTCTTCATATTTTTCACACAATTTATGCACTTCTTGTTTTCAACAGCACATCATGCTCCTCCTATATTTCAAACCGTTTCATCCTCCTCATATTTTGGATATCTTTTGAAGCTCGTCATATTTCTAACAACTTTTCAGGCTCTTCATGTTTTCAACACAGTTTCATGCTACTCCTATTTTTCAGACCGTTTCATGCTCCTCATCATTTGACTCCTTTTGAAGCTCTTCATATTTTTCACACATTTTCAGGCTCTTCATGTTTTTCAACACCGCTTCTGGCTCATCCTCTTTTTCAGACCGTTTCATGCCCCTCATATTTTTGACACCTTTTCAAGCTCTTCACATTTTTCAAACCTTTTCAGGCTCTTCATGTTTTTGAACAACGTTTCATGCTCCTCCTATTTTTCAGACAGTTTCATGCCCCTCATATTTTTGACACCTTTTCAAGCTCTTCACATTTTTCAAAACATTTCAGGCTCTTCATGTTTTGAACACCGTTTCATCCTCCTCCTAATTTTCAGACCGTTTCCTGCTCCTCATATATTTGACAACTTTTGAAGCTCTTCATATTTTTCACAACTTTTCAGGTTCTTCATGTATTCAACACCACTTCATGCTCCTCCTATATTTCTGACCGTGTCATGCTCCTCATATTTTTGACAACTTTTGAAGCTCTTCATATTTTTCACAACTTTTCAGGCTCTTCATGTTTTTCTACACCGCTTCATGCTCCTCCTATTTTTGACATCTTTTGAAGCTCTTCATATATTTCACACCTTTTCAGGGTTTTCATGTTTTTGAACACCGCTTCAGGCTCCTCATATTTTTCAGACCGTTTCATGCCCCTCATATTTTTGACACCTTTTCAAGCTCTTCACATTTTTCAAACATTTTCAGGCTCTTCATGTTTTTGAACAACGTTTCATGCTCCTCCTATTTTTCAGACAGTTTCATGCCTCTCATATTTTTGACACCTTTTCAAGCTCTTCATATTTTTCACACATTTTCAGGCTCTTCATGTTTTTCAACACCGTTTCATGTTCCTCCATTTTTTCAGACCGTTTCATGCTCCTCATATTTTGACACCTTTTGAAGCTCTTCATATTTTCTCACCTTTTCAGGCTCTTCATATTTTTCAACAAGGTTTCATCCTCCTCCTATTTTTCAGACAATTTCATGCTCCTCATATTTTTGACACCTTTTGAAGCTCTTCATATTTTTCACACCTTTCCATGCTCCTCATGTTTTTCAACACCGTTTCATGCTCATCCTATTTTTCAGGCCGTTTCATGCTCCTTATATTTTTGACACCTTTTGAAGTTCTTCATATTTTTCACACCTTACATGCTCTTCATGGTTTTCAACACCACTTCATGCTCCTCCTATTTTTCTTCTCTTTCAGACCGTTTCAGGCTCCTCATATGTTTCACACCTTTTTCAGGCTCTTCATGTATTTCAACACCACATCATGCTCCTCCTATTTTTCAGATCGTTTCATGCTCCTCATATTTTTGACACCTTTTGAAGCTCTTCATATTTTTCACAGCTTTCCATGCTCTTCATATTTTTGAACACCGATTAATGCTCCTCCTATTTTTCAGACCGTATCTTGCTCCTCATATTTTTGACACCTTTTGAAGCTCTTCATATTTTTCACAGCTTTTCAGGCTGTTCATGGTTTTGAACACAGTTTCATGCTCCGCATATTTTTCACACCTTTTCATGCTCTTCATATTTTTCACACCTTTTCAGGCTCTTCATGTTTTTAAACAGCGCTTCATGCTTCTCCTCTTTTTCAGACCGTTTCATGCTCCTCATATTTTTGACAGCTTTTGAAGCTCTTCATATATTTCTCACCTTTTCAGGCTTTTCATGTTTTTGAACACCGCTTCATGCTCCTCCTATTTTTCAGACCGTTTCATGCTCCTCGTATTTTTCACACTTTTTGAAGCTCTTCATATTTTTCACACTTCTCCAGGCTCTTCATGTTTTTGAACACCGTTTCATGCTCCTCCTGTTTTTCAGACCGTTTCATGCTGCTCATATTTTTGACACCTTTTGAAGTTCTTCATATTTTACACACCTTTTCAGGCTCTTCACGTTCTTCAACACCCCTTCATGCTCCTCCTATTTTTCAGGCCGTTTCATGCTCCTTATATTTTTGACACCTTTTGAAGTTCTTCATATTTTTCACACCTTACATGCTCTTCATGTTTTTCAACACAACTTCATGCTCCTCCTATTTTTCAGACCGTTTCATGCTCCTCATCTTTTTGACACGTTTTGAAACTCTTCATATTTATCACACCTTTTCAGGCTCTTCATGTTTTTCAACACCATTTCATGCTCCTCCTTTTTTTCAGACCGTTTTATGCTCCTCATATATTTGACACCTTTTGAAGCTCTTCATAATTTCCACACCTTTTCAGGCTCTTCATGTTTTTGAACACCTTTTCATGCTCCTCTTATTTTTTTTTTATTGTTATTTTTTTTAAATTTTTTTTATTATTTTTATTTTTTTTTTCCAGTGGGTTTTGTCATACTTTGATATGAATCAGCCATGGATTTACATGTATTCCCAGTCCCGATTCCCCCTCCCACCTCCCTCTCCACCCGATTCCTCTGGGTCTTCCCAGTGCACCAAGCCGGAGCACTTGTCTCGTGCATCCTACCTGGGCTGGTGATCTGTTTCACCATAGATAGCATACATGCTGTTCTTTTGAAATATCCCACCCTCACATTCTCCCACAAAGTTTAAAAGTCTGTTCTGTATTTCTGTGTCTCTTTTTCTGTTCTGCATATAGGGTTATCATTGTCACCTTTCTAAATTCCATATACATTTGTCAGTATGCAGTAATGTTCTTTATCTTTCTGGCTTACTTCACTCTGTATAATGGGCTCCAGCTTCATCCATCTCATTAGGACTGATTCAAATGAATTCTTTTTAATGGCTGAGTAATATTCCATGGTGTATATGTACCACAGCTTTCTTATCCATTCATCTGCTGATGGGCATCTAGGTTGCTTCCATGTCCTGGCTATTATAAACAGTGCTGCGATGAACATTGGGGTGCATGTGTCTCTTTCAGACGAACCTATGGACACCTTATCTTTGACAAAGGAGGCAAGGATATACAATGGAAAAAAGACAACCTCTTTAACAAGTGGTGCTGGGAAAACTGGTCAACCACTTGTAAAAGAATGAAAATAGAACACTTTCTAACACCATACACAAAAATAAACTCAAAATGGATTAAAGATCTAAATGTAAGACCAGAAACTATAAAACTCCTAGAGGAGAACATAGGCAAAACACTCTCCGACATAAATCAAAGCAAGATCCTCTATGACCCACCTCCCAGAATATTGGAAATAAAAGCAAAACTAAACAAATGGGACCTAATGAAACTTAAAAGCTTTTGCACTACAAAGGAAACTATAAGTAAGGTGAAAAGACAGCCCTCAGATTGGGAGAAAATAATAGCAAATGAAGAAACAGACAAAGGATTAATCTCAAAAATATACAAGCAAATCCTGCAGCTCAATTCCAGAAAAATAAATGACCCAATAAAAAATGAGCCAAAGAGCTAAACAGACATTTCTCCAAAGAAGACATACAGATGGATAACAAACACATGAAAACATGCTCAACATCACTCATTATTAGAGAAATGCAAATCAAAACCACAATGAGGTACCATTACATGCCAGTCAGGATGGCTGCTATCCAAAAGTCTACAAGCAATAAATGCTGGAGAGGGAGTGGAGAAAAGGGAACCCTCTTACACTGTTGGTGGGAATGCACACTAGTACAGCCGCTATGGAAAACGGTGTAGAGATTTCTTAAAAAACTGGAAATAGAACTGCCATATGACCCAGCAATTCCACTTCTGGGCATACACACTGAGGAAACCAGATCCTCTTATTTTTCAGACCGCTTCAAACTCCTCATATTTTTTACACCTTTTGAAGCTCTTCATATATTTCACACCTTTTCAGGCTCTTCATGTTTTTCAACACCGCTTCATGCTCGTCCTATTTTTCAGACCGTTTCATGGTCCTCATATTTTTGACACCTTTTCAAGCTCTTCATATTTTTCACACCTTTTCAGGCTCTTCATGTTTTTGAACACCGTTTCATGCTCCTCCTATTTTTCAGACCATTTCATGCTCCTCATGTTTTTGAGACGTTTTGAAGCTCTGCATATTTTTCATACCTTTCAGGCTCTTCATGTTTTTTAACACCGTTACATGCTCCTCATATTTTTCCTACCATATCATGCTCGTCATTTTTTTGACACATTTTGAAGCTCTTCATAATTTTCACACCTTTTCAGGCTCTTTATGTTTTTCAACGCCGTATCATGCTCCTCCTATTTTTCAGATCGTTTCATGCTCCTCATATCTTTGACACCTTTTGAAGCTCTTCATATTTTTCACACCATTTCAGGCTCTTCAAGTTTTTGAAAACGGCTTCATGCTCCTCCTAATTTTCAGACCGTTTCTTGCTCCTCATATTTTTGACACCTTTTGAAGCTCTTCATAATTTTCACAGCTTTTCAGGCTCTTCATGTTTTTGAACACAGTTTCATGCTCCGCATATTTTTCACACCTTTTCATGCTCTTCATATTTTTCACACCTTTTCAGGCTCTTCATGTTTCTCAACACCGTTTCATGCTTCTCCTATTTTTCAGACCGTTTCATGCTCCTCATATTTTTGACAGCTTTTGAAGCACTTCATATTTTTCACACTTCTCCAGGCTCTTCATGTTTTTGAACACCGTTTCATGCTCCTCCTGTTTTTCAGACCGTTTCATGCTGCTCATATTTTTGACACCTTTTGAAGTTCTTCATATTTTTCACACCTTTTCAGGCTCTTCACGTTTTGCAACACCACTTCATGCTCCTCCTATTTTTCAGGCCGTTTCATGCTCCTTATATTTTTGACACCTTTTGAAGTTCTTCATATATTTCACACCTTACAGGCTCTTCATGGTTTTCAACACCACTTCATGCTCCTCCTATTTTTCAGACCGTTTCATGCACCTCATATTTTTGACACCTTTTGAAGCTCTTCAGATTTTTCACACCTTTTCAGGCTCTTCATATTTTTCAACACCGCTTCATGCTCCTCCTATTTTTCAGACCGTTTCATGCTCCTCATCTTTTTGACACGTTTTGAAACTCTTCATATTTATCACACCTTTTCAGGCTCTTCATGTTTTCAACACCATTTCATGCTCCTCCTTTTTTTCAGACCGTTTTATGCTCCTCATATATTTGACACCTTTTGAAGCTCTTCATAATTTCCACACCTTTTCAGGCTCTTCATGTTTTTCTACACCGCTTCATGCTCCCCCTATATTTCAGACCGTTCATGCCTCTCATATTTTTGAAACCTTTTGAAGCTCTTCATATTTTTCACACCTTTTCAGGCTCTTCATGTTTTTCAACACCATTTCATGCTCCTCCTTTTTTTCAAACCGTTTTATGCTCCTCATATATTTGACACCTTATGAAGCTCTTCATAATTCCCACACCTTTTCAGGCTCTCATGTTTTTGAACACCGTTTCATGCTCCTCTTATTTTTTTTTTTTTTATTGTTTTTTTTTTTAATTTTTTTTTATTATTTTTATTTTTTTTCCCAGTGGGTTTTGTCATACTTTGATATGAATCAGCCATGGATTTACATGTATTCCCAGTCCCGATTCCCCCTCCCACCTCCCTCTCCACCCGATTCCTCTGGGTCTTCCCAGTGCACCAAGCCAGAGCACTTGTCTCGTGCATCCTACCTGGGCTGGTGATCTGTTTCACCATAGATAGCATACATGCTGTTCTTTTGAAATATCCCACCCTCACATTCTCCCACAAAGTTTAAAAGTCTGTTCTGTATTTCTGTGTCTCTTTTTCTGTTCTGCATATAGGGTTATCGTTGTCACCTTTCTAAATTCCATATACATGTGTCAGTATGCTGTAATGTTCTTTATCTTTCTGGCTTACTTCACTCTGTAAAATGGGCTCCAGCTTCATCCATCTCATTAGGACTGATTCAAATGAATTCTTTTTAATGGCTGAGTAATATTCCATGGTGTATATGTACCACAGCTTTCTTATCCATTCATCTGCTGACGGGCATCTAGGTTGCTTCCATGTCCTGGCTATTATAAACAGTGCTGCGATGAACATTGGGGTGCACGTGTCTCTTTCAGACGAACCTATGGACACCTTATCTTTGACAAAGGAGGCAAGGATATACAATGGAAAAAAGACAACCTCTTTAACAAGTGGTGCTGGGAAAACTGGTCAACCACTTGTAAAAGAATGAAAATAGAACACTTTCTAACACCATACACAAAAATAAACTCAAAATGGATTAAAGATCTAAATGTAAGACCAGAAACTATAAAACTCCTAGAGGAGAACATAGGCAAAACACTCTCCGACATAAATCAAAGCAAGATCCTCTATGACCCACCTCCCAGAATATTGGAAATAAAAGCAAAACTAAACAAATGGGACCTAATGAAACTTAAAAGCTTTTGCACTACAAAGGAAACTATAAGTAAGGTGAAAAGACAGCCCTCAGATTGGGAGAAAATAATAGCAAATGAAGAAACAGACAAAGGATTAATCTCAAAAATATACAAGCAAATCCTGCAGCTCAATTCCAGAAAAATAAATGACCCAATAAAAAATGAGCCAAAGAGCTAAACAGACATTTCTCCAAAGAAGACATACAGATGGATAACAAACACATGAAAACATGCTCAACATCACTCATTATTAGAGAAATGCAAATCAAAACCACAATGAGGTACCATTACATGCCAGTCAGGATGGCTGCTATCCAAAAGTCTACAAGCAATAAATGCTGGAGATGGTGTGGAGAAAAGGGAACCCTCTTACACTGTTGGTGGGAATGCACACTAGTACAGCCCCTATGGAAAACAGTGTGGAGATTTCTTAAAAAACTGGAAATAGAACTGCCGTATGACCCAGCAATCCCACTTCTGGGCATACACACTGAGGAAACCAGATCCTCTTATTTTTCAGACCGTTTCAAGCTCCTCATATTTTTTACACCTTTTGAAGCTCTTCATATATTTCACACCTTTTCAGGCTCTTCATGTTTTTCAACACCGCTTCATGCTCCTCCTATTTTTCAGACCGTTTCATGGTCCTCATGTTTTTGACACCTTTTGAAGCTCTTCATATTTTTCACACCTTTTCATGCTCTTCATGTTTTTGAACACCATTTCATGCTCCTCCTATTTTTAAACCGTTTCATGCTCCTCATATTTTTCACACCGTTTGAAGCTCTTCATATTTTTCACACCTTTTCAGGCTCTTCATATTTTTCAACAAGGTTTCATGATCCTCCTATTTTTCAGACCGTTTAATGCTCCCCATAATTTTGACACCTTTTGAAGCTCTTCATATTTTTCACACCTTTCCGTGCTCTTCATGTTTTTCAACACGCTTTCATACTCCTCCGATTATTCAGATCGTTTCATGCTCCTCATATTTTTGACAAATTTTGAAGCTCTTCATATTTTCGACAGCTTTCAGGTTCTTCATGTTTTTCAACACCGTTTCATGCTCCTCCTATTTTTCAAACCGTTTCATGCTCCTCATATTTTTGACACATTTTGAAGCTCTTCATATTTTCGACACCTTTCAGGTTCTTCATGTTTTTCAAAACCGTTTCATGCTCCTCCTATTTGTCAAACCGTTTCATGTTCCTCCTATTTTTCAGACCGTTTCATGCTCCTCATATTTTTGACACCTTTTGAAGCTCTTCATGTTTTTCATACCCTTTCATGGTCTTCATATTTTTCAACACGTTTTCATGCTCCTCCAAATTTTCAGATCGTTTCATGCTCCTCATATTTTTGACACCTTTTGAAGCTCTTCATATTTTTAACACCTTTCCATGCTCCTCATGTTTTTCAACACCGTTTCATGCTCCTCCTCTCTTTCAGACCGTTTCAGGCTCCTCATGTTTCACACCTTTTTCAGGCTCTTCATGTATTTCAACACCACGTCATGCTCCTCCTATTTTTCAGATCGTTTCATGCTCCTCATATTTTTGACACCTTTTAAAGCACTTCATATTTTTCACACCTTTTCAGGCTCTTCATATTTTTCTACACCACTTCATGCTCCTCCTTTATTTGAGACCGTTTCATGCTCCTCATATTTTTGACACCTTTTGAAGCTTTCCATAGATTTCACACCTTTTCAGGCTCTTCATGTGTTTCTACACGGCTTCATGCTCCTCCTATTTTTCAGAGATTTTCATGCTCCTCATATTTTTGACACCTTTTGAAGCTCTTCATATTTTTCACACCTTTTCAGGCTCTTCATATTTTTCTACACCACTTCATGCTCCTCCTTTATTTGAGACCGTTTCATGCTCCTCATATTTTTGACACCTTTTGAAGCTCTCCATAGATTTCACACCTTTTCAGGCTCTTCATGTGTTTCTACACCGCTTCATGCTCCTACTATTTTTCAGACCTTTTCATGCTCCTCCTATGTTTCACACCTTTTTAAGCTCTTCATGTTTGAACACCTTTTCTCGCTCCTCCTATATTTCAGACCGTTTCAAGCTCCTCATATTTTTGACACCTTTTGAAGCTCTTCATATTTTTCACATTTTTTCAGGGTCTTCATGTTTTTCTACACCACTTCATGCTCCTCCTATTTTTCAGACCGTTTCATTCTCCTCATATGTTTCACAACATTTTCAGGCTCTTCAGGTTTTTCAACACCGCTTCATATTCCTCCTCTTTTTCAGACCGTTTCATGCTCCTCCTATTGTTGACACCTTTTGAAGCTCTTCATATATTTCACGCCTTTTCAGGCTCTTCAGGTTTTTCAACACCGCTTCATGCTCTTCCTATTTTTCCGACCGTTTCATGCTCCTCCTATTTTTCAGGCCGTTTCATGCTCCTCATAATTTTGACACCTTTTGAAACTCTTCATATTTTTCACACCTTTTCATGCTCTTCTTGTTTTTGAACACCGTTTGATGCTCCTCCTATTTTTCAGACCGTTTAATGCTCCTCATATTTTGACACCTTTTGAAACTCTTCATATTTTTCACACCTTTTCAGGCTCTTCATGTTTTGAACACCGTTTCATGCTCCTCCGATTTTTCAGACCGTTTCATGCTCCTCATATTTTTGACACCTTTTGAAGCTCTTCATATTTTTCACACCTTTTCAGGCTCTTCATGTTATGGAACACCGTTTCATGCTCCTCCTATTTTTCAGACCGTTTCATGCTCCTCATATTTTTGACACCTTTTGAAGCTCTTCATATTTTTCACACCTTTTCATGCTCTTCATGTTATGGAACACCGTTTCATGCTCCTCCTATTTTTCAGACCGTTTCATGCTCCTCATATTTTTGACACCTTTTGAAGCTCTTCATATTTATCACACCTTTCAGGCTCTTCATGTTTTTCAACACCGCTTCTTGATCCTCCTATTTTTCAGACCGTTTCATGCTCCTCGTATATTTGACACCTTTTGAAGCTCTTCATATTTTTCACACGTATTCAGGCTCTTCATGTTTTCAACACCACTTCATGCTTCTTCTATTTTTCAGTCCGTTTCATGCTCAGCTCATTTTTGACAGCTTTTGAAGCTCTTCATATTTTTCACACATTTCAAGCTCTTCATGTTTTTCAACACCGCTTCATGATGCTCATATTTTTCTGACCGTTTCATGCTCCTCATATTTTTGACACCTTTTGAAGCTCTTCATATATTTCACACTTTTTTAGGCTCTTCATGTTTTCAACACCACTTCATGCTCCTCCTATTTTTCAGACCGTTTCATGCTCATCCCATTTTTGACACCTTTGGAAGCTATTCATATGTTTCACACCTGTTCTTCTCTTCATGTTTTAGAACACCTATTCATGCTCCTCCTATTTTTCAGACCGTTTCATGCTCCTCCTATTTTTCAGGCCGTTTCATGCTCTTCATAGTTTTGACACCTTTGGAAACTCTTCGTATTTTTCACACCTTTTTTGCTCTTCAGGTTTTTCAACACCGCTTCATGCTCCTCCTATTTTTCAGACCGTTTCATGCTCCTCCTATTTTTCAGTCCGTTTCATGCTCTTCATAGTTTTGACACGTTTGGAAACTCTTCATATTTTCCACACCTTTTTATGCTCTTAAGGTTTTCAACACCGCTTCATGCTCCTCCGATTTTTCAGACAGTTTCATGCTCCTCTTATTTTTGACACTTTTGAAGCTCTTCACATATTTCACACATTTTCAGGCTATACATGTTTTTCAACATCGCATCATGCTGCTCCTATTTTTCATACCGTTTCATGCTCCTCATATTTTTCACACATTTTGAAGCTTTCATATTTTTCACAGCTTTTCAGGCTCTTCATGTTTTTCAACACCGCTTCATGGTCCTCCTATTTTTCAGACCGTTTCATGCTCCTCATATTTTTGACACCTTTTGAAGCTCTTTATATATTTCACACCTTTTCAGGCTCTTCATATTTTTGAACACCATTTCATGCTCTTCCTATTTTTCAGACCGTTTCATGCTCCTCTAATTTTTGAGACCTTTTGAAGCTCTTCATATTTTTCACACATTTTCAGGCCCTTCACGTTTTTGAACACCACTTCATGCTCCTCCTATATTTCAGACCATTTAATGCTCCTCATATTTTTGACACCTTTTGAAGCTCTTCATATATTTCACTCCTTTTCATGCTCTTCCTGAAGTTCAACACAGCTAAATGCTCCTCCTATTTTTCAGACCGTTTCATGCTCCTCATATTTTTGCCAACTTTTCAAGCTCTTCATATTTTTCACACCTCTTCAGGCTCTTCTTGTTTTTCAACACCGCTTCATGCTCCTCCTAATTTTCAGACCGTTTCATGCTCCTCATATTTTTGATACGTTTTGAAGCTCGTCATATTTTTCACACCTTTTCAGGCTCTTCATGTTTTTCTACACCGCTTCATGCTCCTTCTATTTTTGAGACCGTTTCATGCTCCTCATATTTTGGACACCTTTTGAAGCTCTTCGTATTTTTAAACCTTTCAGGCTCTTCATGTTTTTGAACACGGTCTCTTGCTCCTCCTATTTTTCAGAACGTTTCATGCTCCTCATATTTCTGACACCTTTTGAATCTCTTCATATTTTTCACACCTTTTCAGGCTCTTCATGGTTTTGAACACCATTTCATGTTCCTCCTATTTTTCAGACGGTTTCATGCTCCTCATATTTTTGACACCTTTTGAAGCTCTTCATATTTTTCACACATTTTCAGGCTCTTCATGTTTTTGAACATCGTTTCATGTTCCTCATATTTTTGACACCTTTTGAATCTCTTCATATTTTTCACACCTTTTCAGGCTCTTCATGTTTCTCAACAACGCTTCATGCTCCTCATATTTTTCAGACCGTTTCATGCTCATCATATTTTGACACCTTTTAAAGCTCTTCATATTTTTCACACCTTTTCAGGTTCTTCATGTTTTTTAACACCGCTTAATTCTCCTCCTATTTTTCATACCGTTTCATGCTGTTCATATTTTTGACACCTTTTGAAGCTCTTCATATTTTTCAGACCTTTCCATGTCTTCATGTTTTTGAACACCATTCATGCTCCTCCTATGTTTCAGACCGTTTCATGCTCCTCATATGTTTGAAACATTTTGAAACTCTTCATATTATTCACAATTTTCCAGACTCTTCATGTTTTTGAACACCGTTTAATGCTCCTCCTATTTTTCAGACCGTTTCATGCTCCTCATATTTTTGACACCTTTTGAAGCTCTTCATATTTTACCCACCTTTTCAGGCTCCTCATGTTTTTCAACACCGCTTCATGCTCGTCCTATTTTTCAGACCGTTTCATGCTCTCATGTATTTCACACCTTTAGAAGCTCTTCATATTTTTCACAGCTTCTCAGGCTCTTCATGTTTTTGAACACCGTTTCATGCTTCTCCTATTTTTCAGAACATTTCATTCTCCTCATATTTTTGAGACCTTTTGAAGCTCTTCATATTTTTCACATCTTTTCAGGCTCCCCATGTTTTTCAACACGGCTTCATGATCCTTCTGTTTTTCAGACCGTTTCATGCTCCTCATATTTTGACGCGTTTTGAAGCTCTTCATATTTTTCACACCTTTTTATGCTCTTCATGTTTTTCAACACCACTTCATGCTCCTCCTATTTTTCAGACCGTTTCATGCTCCTCATATTTTGACACCTTTTGAAGCTCTTCATATTTTTCACACCTTTTTATGCTCTTCATGTTTTTCAACACCACTTCATGCTCCTCCTATTTTTCAGACCGTTTCATGCTCCTCATATTTTTGACACCTTTTGAAGCTGTTCATATTTTTCACACGTTTTCACGCTCTTCATGTTTTTGAACACCGCTTCATGCACCTCCTATTTTTCTGACCGTTTCATGATCGTCATATATTTGTAAACTTTTGAAGCTCTTCATATTTTTCACACCTTTTCAGGCTCTTCATGTTTTTCAACACTGCTTCATGATCCTCCTATTTTTCAGACCGTTTCATGCTCCTCATGTATTTCACACCTTTTGAAGCTCTTCATATTTTTCACACGTTTTCAGGCTCTTCATGTTTTTCATCAATGCTTCATGCTTCTTCTCTTTTTCAGACCGTTTCATGCTCCTCATATTTTTCACACCTTTTAAAGCTCTTCATATCTTTCACACCTTTTCAGGCTCTTCACGTTTTTCAACACGGTCTCATGCTCCTATTTTTCAGACAGTTCCATGCTCCTCATGTATTTCACACCTTTTGTAGCTCTTCATATTTTTTACACCTTTTCAAGCTCTTCATGTTTTTGAACAGCGCTTCATGCTCCTCCTATTTTTCAGACAGTTTCATGCTCCTCATGTATTTCACACCATTTGAAGCTCTTCGTATTTTTCACACCTTTTCAGGATCTTCATGTTTTTGAACACCGCTTCATGCTCCTCCTATTTTTCAAACCGTTACATGCTCCACATTTTTTGACAACATTTGAAGCTCTTCATATTTGTCACACCTTTTCACGCTCTTCATGTTTTTCAACACGGCTTCATGCTCCTCCTATTTTTCAGACCGTTTCATGCTCCTCATATTTTTGACACCTTTTGATGCTCTTCATATTTTCACACTTTTTTAAACTCTTCATATTTTTCACACCTTTTCAGGCTCTTCAGGTTTTTGAACACCGTTTCATGCTCCTCCTATTTTTCAGTCCGTTTCATGCTCCTCATTTTTTTGACACCTTTTGAAGCTCTTCACTTTTTTCACACCTTTTCAGGCTCTTCATGTTTTTGAACACCGCTTCATGCTTCTCCTACATTTCAGACCGTTTCATGCTCTTCATATTTTTGACACCTTTTGAAGCTCTTCATATTTTTCACACCCTTTGAAGCTCTTCTTATATTTCACACCTTTTCATTCTTTTCATGTTTTCGAACACCACTTCAAATTCCTCCTATTTTTGCTACAGTTTCATGCTCTTCATATTTTTGACACCTTTTGAAGCTCTTCATATTTTTCACTACTTTTCATGCTCTTCATGTTTTTCAAAACCGCTTCATGCTCCTCCTATTTTTCAGACCGTTTCATGCTCCTCATAGTTTTGACACCTTTTGAAGCTCTTCATATTTTTTACACCTTTTCAGGCTCTTCATGTTTTTCAACAGCGCTTCATGCTCCTCCTAATTTTCAGACCATTTCATGCTCCTCATAGTTTTGACACTTTTTGAAGCTCTTCGTACTTTTCACACCTTTTCAGGCTCTTCATGTTTTTCAACACGGCTTCCTGCTCCTCCTATTTTTCAGACCATTTCATGCTCCTCATAATTTTGACACCTTTTGAAGCTCTTCATATTTTTGACACCTTTTCAAGCTCTTCATGTTTTTCAACACCGCTTCATGCTCCTCCTATTTTTCAGACCGTTTCAGGCTCATAATATATTTGACACATTTTGAAGCTCTTCATATTTTTCACACCTTTTGATGCTCTTCATGTTTTTCAACACCACTTCATGCTCCTCATAATTTTCAGACCGTTTCTTGCTCCTCATATTTTTGACACCTTTTGAAGCTCTTCATATATTTCACACCTTTTCAGGCTCTTCATGTTTTTCAACACCACTTCATGCTCCTCCTATTTTTTATACCGTTTCATGCTCCTCATGTATTTCACACTTTTGAAGATCTTCATATTTTTCACACATTTCCAGGCTCTTCATGTTTTTGAACATCGTTTCCTGCTCCTCCTATTTTTCAGACCGTTTCATGCTCCTCATATTTTTGTCACATTTTGAAGCTCTTCATATTTTTCACAACTTTTCAGTCTCTTCATGATTTTGAACACCGTTTCATGCTCCTCCTATTTTTCAGACCTTTTCATGCTCCTCATATTTTTGACTCCTTTTGAAGCTCTTCATATTTTTCACACCTTTTCAGGCTGTTCATGTTTTTCAACACCGCTTCATGCTCCTCATATTTTTCAGACCTTTTCATGCTCCTCATATTTTTGACTCATTTTGAAGCTCTTCATATTTTTCACACCTTTTCAGGCTCTTCATCTTTTTCAACACCACTTCATGCTCCTCCTATTTCTCAGACCGTTTCAGGCTCCTCATATTTTTGACAGATTTTGCATCTCTTCATATTTTTCACACCTTTTCATGCTCTTCATGTTTTTCAACACCGTGTCATGCTCCTCCTATTTTTCAGACGGTTTCATGCTCCTCATATTTTTGACACCTTTTGAAGCTCTTCATTTTTTTCAAACCTTTTCATGCTCTTCATGTTTTCAACACCGATTCATGCTCCTCCTATTTCTCAGACCGTTTCATGCTCCTCCTATTTTTCAGGCCGTTTCTTGCTCCTCATATTTTTGACACCTTTTGAAGCTCTTCATTTATTTCACCCCTTTACAGGCTCTTCATGTTTTTCAACACAGCTTCATGCTTCTCCTATTTTTTAGAGCGTTTCATGCTCCTCATATATTACACACCTTTTGAAGCTCTTCATATTTTTCACACTTTTCCAGGCTCTTCATGTTTTTGAACACCGTTTCATGCTACTCCTATTTTTCAGACCGTTTCCTGCTCCTAATATTTTTGACACATTTTGAAGCTCTTCATATTTTTCACACCTTTTCAGGCTCTTCATGTTTTTGAACACCGCTTCATGCTCCTCCTTTTTTTCAGACCGTTTCTTGCTCCTCATGTATTTCAATCCTTTTGAAGCTCTTCATATTTTTCACACCTTTTCATGCTCTTCATGTTTTTGATCACGGCTTCATGCTCCTCCTATTTTTCAGACCGTTTTATGCTCCTCCCATGTTTGACACCTTTTGAAGCTCTTCATATTTTTCACACCTTTTCAGGCTCTTCATGGTTTTCAACACCGCTTCATGCTCCTCCTTTATTTGAGACAGTTTCATTCTCCTCCTATTTTTGACACCTTTTGAAACTCTTCATATATTTCATAACTTTTCAAGCTCTTCATGGTTTTGAACACGGTTTCATGCTCCTCCTATTTTTCATACCGTTTCATGCTCCTGCTATTTTTCAGGCCGTTTCATGCTCCTCATATTTTGACACCTTTTGAAGCTCTTCATGTTTTTCACACCTTTACATGCTCTTCATGTTTTTCAACACCGTTTCATGTTCCTCCTATTTTTCAGACCGTTTCAGGCTCCTCATATTTTTCAGATCGTTTTATGGTCCTCATATTTTTGACACCTTTTGAAGCTCTTGATGTTTTTCTCACCTCTTCAGGCTCTTCATGTATTTCAACACTGCTTCATGTTCCTACTATTTTTCAGACCGTTTCTTGCTCCTCATATTTTTGACACCTTTTTAAGCTCTTCATGTTTTTCACACCCTTTCATGGTCTTCATATTTTTCAACACTGTTTCATGCTTCTTCTAATTTTCAGACCGTTTCATGCTCCTCATATTTTTGACACCTTTTGAAGCTCTTCATATTTTTCACACCTTTTCATACTCCCCATGTTTTTCAACACGGCTTCATGATCCTCCTGTTTTTCAGACCGTTTCATGCTCCTCATATTTTTGACACTTTTTGAAGCTCTTCATATTTTTCACACGTTTTCAGGCTCTTCAAGTTTTTCCACACCGCTTCATGCTCCTCCCATTTTTCAGACTGTTTCATGCTCCTCATATTTTTGACACATTTTGAAGCTCTTCATATTTTTCACACCTTTTCAGGCTCTTCATGTTTTTCAACACCTCTTCATGCTCCTCCCGTTTTTCAGACCGTTTCATGCTCCTCCTATTTTTCAGACCGTTTCATGCTCCTCATTATTTTCACACCTTTTGAAGCTCTTCATATTTTTCACACCTTTTCCGGTTCTTCATGTTTTTGAATACTGCTTCAAGCTCCTCCTATTTTTCAGACCGTTTCATACTCCTCTTTTATTTCACACCTTTTGAAGCTCTTCATATTTTTCACACCTTTTCCGGTTCTTCATGTTTTTGAATACTGCTTCAAGCTCCTCCTATTTTTCAGACCGTTTCATACTCCTCTTTTATTTCACACCTTTTGAAGCTCTTCATAATTTTCACACCTTTTCAGGCTCTTCATGTTTTTCAACACCGCTTCATCCTCGTCCTACTTTCCAGACCATTTCATGCTCGTCTCATTTTTGACAGCTTTTGAAGCTCTTCATATTTCTCACAGCTTTTAAGCTCTTCATGTTTTTCACACGTTTTCAGGCTCTTCATGTTTTTCAACACCGCTTCATGTTCCTCCCATTTTTGAGACCGTTTCATGCTCCTCATGTATTTCCAACCTTTTGAAGCTCTTCATATTTTGACACCTTTTCAGGCTCTTCATGTTTTTGAACACCGTTTAATGCTCCTCCTATTTTTCAGACCGTTTCATGCTCCTCATATTTTTGACACCTTTTGAAGCTCTTCATATTTTACCCACCTTTTCAGGCTCCTCATGTTTTTCAACACCGCTTCATGCTCGTCCTATTTTTCAGACCGTTTCATGCTCTCATGTATTTCACACCTTTAGAAGCTCTTCATATTTTTCACAGCTTCTCAGGCTCTTCATGTTTTTGAACACTGTTTCATGCTTCTCCTATTTTTCAGAACATTTCATTCTCCTCATATTTTTGAGACCTTTTGAAGCTCTTCATATTTTTCACATCTTTTCAGGCTCCCCATGTTTTTCAACACGGCTTCATGATCCTTCTGTTTTTCAGACCGTTTCATGCTCCTCATATTTTTCACACCTTTTGAAGCTCTTCATATTTTTTACACCTTTTCAGTCTCTTCATGTTTTGAACACTGCTTCATGATCCTCCTATTTTTCCGACCGTTTCATGCTACGCATATATTTCACACCTTTTGAAGCTCTTCATATTTTTCACACCTTTTCTGGTTCTCATGTTTTTGAACACAGCTTCATGCTCCTCCTATTTTTCAGACCGTTTCATGCTCTTCATATATTTCACACCTTTTGAAGCTCTTCATATTTTTCACACCTTTTCAGGCTCTTCATGTTTTTCAACAGCATTTCATGCTCCTCCTATTTTTCAGACCGTTTCATGCTCCTCATAGTTTTGACACCTTTTGAAGCTCTTCATATTTTTCACACCTTTTCAGGCTCTTCATGTTTTTCAACAGCATTTCATGCTCCTCCTATTTTTCAGACCGTTTCATGCTCCTCATAGTTTTGACACCTTTTGAAGCTCTTCATATTTTTCACACCTTTTCAGACTCTTCATGTTTTTCAACAGCATTTCATGCTCCTCCTATTTTTCAGACCGTTTCATGCTCTTCATATATTTCACACCTTTTGAAGCTCTTCATATTTTTCACACCTTTTCAGGCTCTTCATGTTTTTCAACAGCGCTTCATGCTCCTCCTATTTTTCAGACCATTTCATGCGCCTCATATTTTTGACACCTTTTGAAGCTCTTCATATTTTTCACACCTTTTCAGGCTCTTCATATTTTTCAACACCGCTTCATGCTCCTCCTATTTTTCAGACGATTTCATGCTCCTCATATTTTTGAAACATTTTGAAGCTCTTCATATTTTTCACACCTTTTCAGGCTCTTCATGTTTTTCAACACGGCTTCCTGCTCCTCCTATTTTTCAGACCATTTCATGCTCCTCATAATTTTGACACCTTTTGAAGCTTTTCATATTTTTGACACCTTTTCAAGCTCTTCATGTTTTTCAACACCGCTTCATGCTTCTCCTATTTTTCAGACCGTTTCATGCTCATAATATTTTTACACCATTCGAAGCTCTTCATATTTTTGACACCTTTTGATGCTCTTCATGTTTTTCAACACCACTTCATGCTCCTCATATTTTTCAGACCGTTTCTTGCTCCTCATATTTTTGACACCTTTTGAAGCTCTTCATTTATTTCACTCCTTTACAGTCTCTTCATGTTTTTCAACACCGCTTCATGGTCCTCCTATTTTTTAGACCGTTTCATGCTCCTCATATATTACACACCTTTTGAAGCTCTTCATATTTTTCACACCTTTCCAGGCTCTTCAAGTTTTTGAACACCGTTTCATGCTCCTCCTATTTTTCAGACCGTTTCCTGCTACTAATATTTTTGACACATTTTGAAGCTCTTCATACTTTTTACAGCTTTTCAGTCTCTTCATGTTTTGAACACCGCTTCATGATCCTCATACTTTTCCGACCGTTTCATGCTCCGCATATATTTCACACCTTTTGAAGCTCTTCATATTTTTCACACCTTTTCTGGATCTCATGTTTTTGAACACAGCTTCATGCTCCTCCTATTTTTCAGACCGTTTCATGCCCTTCATATATTTCACACCTTTTGAAGCTCTTCATATTTTTGACACCATTTCAAGCTCTTCATGTTTTTGACACCATTTCAAGCTCTTCATGTTTTTCAAGACCGCTTCCTGCTCCTCCTATTTTTCAGACCATTTCATGCTCCTCATATTTTTGACACCTTTTCATGCTCTTCATGTTTTTCAACACCGCGTCATGCCCCTCCTATTTTTAGACCGTTTCATGCTCCTCATATTTTTGACGTCTTTTGAAGCTCTTCACATTTTTCACACCTTTTAATGCTCCTCATGTTTTTCAACACCGATTCATGCTCCTCCAATTTTCAGACCGTTTCATGCTCCTCATATTTTTGACACCTTTTGAAGCTCTTCATATTTTTCACACCTTTTCAGGCTCTTCATGTTTTTGAACACCGCTTCATGCTCCTCCTATTTTTCAGACCGTTTCATGCTGCTCATATTTTTGACACCTTTTGAAACTCTTCATATTTTTCACACCTTTTAAAACTTTTCATGTTTTTGAACACCGCTTCAATCTCCTCCTATTTTTCAGACCGTTTCGTGCTCCTCATATATTTCACACCTTTTGAAACTCTTCATATATTTCACACCTTTTCAGGCTCTTCATGTTTTTCAACACCACTTCATGCTCCTCCTATTTTTCAGACCGTTTCATGCTCATAATATTTTTGACACCATTCGAAGCTCCTCATATATTTGACACCTTTTGATGCTCTTCATGTTTTTCAACACCTCTTCATGCTCCTCATTTTTTTTAGACAGTTTCTTGCTCCTCATATTTTTGACACCTTTTGAAGCTCTTCATTTATTTCACTCCTTTACAGGCTCTTCATGTTTTTCAGCACAGCTTCATGCTCCTCCTATTTTTTAGAGCGTTTCATGCTCCTCATATATTACACACCTTTTGAAGCTCTTCATATTTTTCACACTTTTCCAGGCTCTTCATGTTTTTGAACACCGTTTCATGCTACTCCTATTTTTCAGACCGTTTCCTGCTCCTAATATTTTTGACACATTTTTAAGCTCTTCATATTTTTCACACCGTTTCAGGCTCTTCATGTTTTTGAACACGGCTTCATGCTCCTCCTTTATTTCAGACCGTTTCGTGCTCCTCATGTATTTCAATCCTTTTGAAGCTCTTCATATTTTTCACACCTTTTCATGCTCTTCATGTTTTTGATCACGGCTTCACGCTCCTCCTATTTTTCAGACCGTTTCCTGCTACTAATATTTTTGACACATTTTGAAGCTCTTCATATTTTTTACAGCTTTTCAGTCTCTTCATGTTTTGAACACCGCTTCATGATCCTCATACTTTTCCGACCGTTTCATGCTCCGCATATATTTCACACCTTTTGAAGCTCTTCATATTTTTCACACCTTTTCTGGATCTCATGTTTTTGAACACAGCTTCATGCTCCTCCTATTTTTCAGACCGTTTCATTCTCTTCATATATTTCACACCTTTTGAAGCTCTTCATATTTTTGACACCATTTCAAGCTCTTCATGTTTTTGACACCATTTCAAGCTCTTCATGTTTTTCAAGACCGCTTCCTGCTCCTCCTATTTTTCAGACCATTTCATGCTCCTCATATTTTTGACACCTTTTCATGCTCTTCATGTTTTTCAACACCGCGTCATGCCCCTCCTATTTTTAGACCGTTTCATGCTCCTCATATTTTTGACGTCTTTTGAAGCTCTTCACATTTTTCACACCTTTTAATGCTCCTCATGTTTTTGAACACCGATTCATGCTCCTCCAATTTTCAGACCGTTTCATGCTCCTCATATTTTTGACACCTTTTGAAGCTCTTCATATTTTTCACACCTTTTCAGGCTCTTCATGTTTTTGAACACCGCTTCATGCTCCTCCTATTTTTCAGACCGTTTCATGCTGCTCATATTTTTGACACCTTTTGAAACTCTTCATATTTTTCACACCTTTTAAAACTTTTCATGTTTTTGAACACCGCTTCAATCTCCTCCTATTTTTCAGACCGTTTCGTGCTCCTCATATATTTCACACCTTTTGAAACTCTTCATATATTTCACACCTTTTCAGGCTCTTCATGTTTTTCAACACCACTTCATGCTCCTCCTATTTTTCAGACCGTTTCATGCTCATAATATTTTTGACACCATTCGAAGCTCCTCATATATTTGACACCTTTTGATGCTCTTCATGTTTTTCAACACCTCTTCATGCTCCTCATTTTTTTTAGACAGTTTCTTGCTCCTCATATTTTTGACACCTTTTGAAGCTCTTCATTTATTTCACTCCTTTACAGGCTCTTCATGTTTTTCAGCACAGCTTCATGCTCCTCCTATTTTTTAGAGCGTTTCATGCTCCTCATATATTACACACCTTTTGAAGCTCTTCATATTTTTCACACTTTTCCAGGCTCTTCATGTTTTTGAACACCGTTTCATGCTACTCCTATTTTTCAGACCGTTTCCTGCTCCTAATATTTTTGACACATTTTTAAGCTCTTCATATTTTTCACACCGTTTCAGGCTCTTCATGTTTTTGAACACGGCTTCATGCTCCTCCTTTATTTCAGACCGTTTCGTGCTCCTCATGTATTTCAATCCTTTTGAAGCTCTTCATATTTTTCACACCTTTTCATGCTCTTCATGTTTTTGATCACGGCTTCACGCTCCTCCTATTTTTCAGACCGTTTTATGCTCCTCCTATGTTTGACACCTTTTGAAGCTCTTCATATTTTTCACACCTTTTCAGGCTCTTCATGGTTTTCAACACCGCTTCAAACTCCTCCTTTATTTCAGACAGTTTCATTCTCCTCCTATTTTTGACACCTTTTGAAACTCTTCATATATTTCACAACTTTTCAATCTCTTCATGGTTTTGAACACGGATTCATGCTCCTCCTATTTTTCATACCGTTTCATGCTCCTCCTATTTTTCAGACCGTTTCATGCTCCTCATATTTTGACACCTTTTGAAGCTCTTCGTATTTTTCACACATTTTCAGGCTCTTCATGTTTTTGAACACCACTGCATCTGCTCTTATTTTTCAGACCGTTTCATGCTCCTCATATTTGAGAAGTTTTGAAGCTCTTCATATATTTCACACCTTTTCACGTACTTCATATTTTTCAAAACCGCTTCATGATTCTCCTATTTTTCAGAACGTTTCATGCTCCTCATATTTTTGATACCTTTTGAAGCTCTTCATATTTTTCACACCTTTTCATGCTCTTCATGTTTTCAAAACCGATTCATGCTCCTCCTATTTTTCAGACCCTTTCATGCTCCTCCTATTTTTCAGGCCGTTTCATGCTCCGCATATATTTCACACCTTTTGAAGCTCTTCATATTTTTCACACCTTTTCTAGTTCTCATGTTTTTGAAAACAGCTTCATGCTCCTCCTATTTTTCAGACTGTTTCCTGCTCCTAATATTTTTGACACATTTTGAAGCTCTTCATATTTTTCACACCTTTTCAGGCTCTTCATGTTTTTGAACACCGCTTCATGCTCCTCTTATTTTTCAGACCGTTTCATGCCCCTCATATTTTTCACACCTTTTGAAGCTCTTCATATTTTTTACACCTTTTCAGTCTCTTCATGTTTTGAACACCGCTTCATGATCCTCCTATTTTTCCGACCGTTTCTTCCTCCGCATATATTTCACACCTTTTGAAGCTCTTCATATTTTTCACACCTTTTCTGGTTCTCATGTTTTTGAACACAGCTTCATGCTCCTCCTATTTTTCAGACCTTTTCATACTCTCCATATATTTCACACCTTTTGAAGCTCTTCATATTTTTTACACCTTTTCAGGCTCTTCATGTTTTTCAACAGCATTTCTTGCTCCTCCTATTTTTCAGACCGTTTCATGCTCCTCATATTTTTGACACCTTTTGAATATCTTCATTTTTTTCACACTTTTTCAAGCTCTTCATGTTTTTCAACACCGCTTCCTGCTCCTCCTATTTTTCAGACCGTTTCATGCTCCTCATATTTTTGACACGTTTTGAAGCTCTTCATATATTTCATATCTTTTCAGGCTCTTCATGTTTTTCAACATCGCTTCATGCTCCTCCTATTTTTCAGACCGTTTCATGCTCCTCATATATTTGACACCTTTTGAAGCTCTTCATATTTTTCCTTACTTTTCATGCTCACATGTTTTTCAAAACCGCTTCAAGCTCCTCCTATTTTTCAGACCGTTTCATGCTCCTCATAGTTTTGACTCCTTTTGAAGCTCTTCATATTTTTCACACCTTTTCAGGCTCTTCATGTTTTTCAACACCGCTTCATGCTCCTCCTTTTTTTCAGACGATTTAATGCTCCACATATTTTTGAAACATTTTGAAGCTCTTATTATTTTTCACCCCTTTTCATTCTCTTCATGTTTTTCAACACCGCTTCATGCTCCTCCTATTTTTCAGACCGTTTCATGCTCCTCATAGTTTTGACACATTTTGAAGCTCTTCATATTTTTCACACCTTTTCAGGCTCTTCAAGTTTTTCAACACGGCTTCCTGCTCCTCCTATTTTTCAGACCATTTCATGCTCCTCATATTTTTGACACCTTTTCAAGCTCTTCATGTTTTTCAACACCGCTTCATGCTCCTCCTATTTTTCAGACCGTTTCATGCTCATAATATTTTTGACCCCATTCGAAGCTCTTCATATTTTTGACACCTTTTGATGCTCTTCATGTTTTTCAACTCCACTTCATGCTGCTCATATTTTTCAGACCGTTTCTTGCTCCTCATATTTTTGACACCTTTTGAAGCTCTTCATATATTTCACACCTTTTCAGGCTCTTCATGTTTTTCAACACCGCTTCATGCTCCTCCTATATTTCAGACCGTTTCTTGCTCCTCATATTTTTGACACCTTTTGAAGCTCTTCATTTATTTCACTCCTTTACAGTCTCTTCATGTTTTTCAACACCGCTTCATGGTCCTCCTATTTTTTAGACCGTTTCATGCTCCTCATATATTACACACCTTTTGAAGCTCTTCATATTTTTCACACCTTTCCAGGCGCTTCATATTTTTGAACACCGTTTCATGCTCCTTCTATTTTTCAGACCGCTTCCTGCTCCTAATATTTTTGACACATTTTGAAGCTCTTCATATTTTTCACAGCTTTTCAGTCTCTTCATGTTTTGAACACCGCTTCATGATCCTCATACTTTTCAGATCGTTTCATGCTCTTCATATATTTCACACCTTTTGAAGCTCTTCATATTTTTCACACCTTTTCTGGTTCTCATGTTTTTGAACACAGCTTCATGCTCCTCCCATTTTTCAGACCGTTTCAGGCTCTTCATATATTTCACACCTTTTGAAGCTCTTCATATTTTTCACACCTTTCCAGGCTCTTCATGTTTTTCAACAGCATTTCATGCTCCTCCTATTTTTCAGACCGTTTCATGCTCCTCATATTTTTGACACCTTTAGAATATCTTCATTTTTTTCACACCTTTTCTGGCTCTTCATGTTTTTCAACAGCATTTCATGCTCCTCCTATTTTTCAGACCATTTCGTGATCCTCATGTTTTTCAAACCTTTTGAAACTCTTCATATTTTTCATACCTTTTCATGCTCTTCTTGTTTTTCAACACCGTTTCATGCTCCTCCTATTTTTCAGACCGTTTCATGCTCCTCATATATTTGACACCTTTTGAAGCTCTTCATATTTTTCACTACTTTTTATGCTCTTCATGTTTTTCAAAACCGCTTCAAGCTCCTCCTATTTTTCAGACCGTTTCATGCTCCTCATAGTTTTGACACCTTTTGAAGCTCTTCATATTTTTCACACCTTTTCAGGCTCTTCATGTTTTTCAACAGCGTTTCATGCTCCTCCTATATTTCAGACTATTTCATGCGCCTCATATTTTTGACATCTTTTGAAGCTCTTCATATATTTCACACGTTTTCAGGCTCTTCATGTTTTTCAACACCACTTCATGCTCCTCCTATTTTACAGACCATTTCATGCTCCTCATATTTTTGACACCTTTTGAAGCTGTTCATAGTTTTCACACCTTTTCATGCTCTTCATGTTTTTCAACACCGCTTCATGCTCCTCCTATTTTTCATACCGGGCATGCTCCTCCTATTTTGACACCTTTTGAAGCTCTTCGTATTTTTCACACATTTTCAGGCTCTTCATGTTTTTGAACACCACTGCATCTCCTCTTATTTTTCAGACCGTTTCATGCTCCTCATTTTGAGAAGTTTTGAAGCTCTTCAAATATTTCACACCTTTTCACGCGCTTCATATTTTTCAAAACCGCTTCATGCTTCTCCTATTTTTCAGAACGTTTCATGCTCCTCATATTTTTGATACCTTTTGAAGCTCTTCATATTTTTCACACCTTTTCATGCTCTTCATGTTTTCAAAACCGATTTATGCTCCTCCTATTTTTCAGACCCTTTCATGCTCCTCCTATTTTTCAGGCCGTTTCATGCTCCGCATATATTTCACACCTTTTGAAGCTCTTCATATTTTTCACACCTTTTCTAGTTCTCATGTTTTTGAACACAGCTTCATGCTCCTCCTATTTTTCAGATCGTTTCATGCACCTCATATTTTTGACACCTTTTGAATATCTTCATTTTTTTCACACCTTTTCAGGCTCTTCATGTTTTTCAACAGCATTTCATGCTCCTCCTATTTTTCAGACCGTTTCGTGCTCCTCATGTTTTTCAAACCTTTTGAAGCTCTTCATATTTTTCACACCTTTTCCGGCTCTTCATGTTTTTCAACACCGCTTCATGCTCCTCCTATATTTCAGACCGTTTCTTGCTCCTCATATTTTTGACACCTTTTGAAGCTCTTCATTTATTTCACTCCTTTACAGGCTCTTCATGTTTTTCAAAACCGCTTCATGCTCCTCCTATTTTTTAGACCGTTTCATGCTCCTCATATATTACACACCTTTTGAAGCTCTTCATATTTTTCACACCTTTCCAGGCTCTTGATCTTTTTGAACACCGTTTCATGCTCCTCCTATTTTTCAGACCATTTTCTGCTCCTAATATTTTTGACACATTTTGAAGCTTTTCATATTTTTCACACCTTTTCAGGCTGTTCATGTTTTTCAACACTGCTTCATGCTCCTCCTACTTTTCAGACCGGTTCATGCTCCTATTGTATTTCACACCTTTTGAATCTCTTCATATTTTTCACACCTTTTGAAGCTCTTCATATTTTTCACACCTTTTCAGGCTCTTCATGTTTTTGAACACCGTTTCATGCTCCTCCTATATTTCAGACCGTTTCATGCTTCTCATATTTTTGACACCTTTTGAAGCTCTTCATATTTTCACACCTTTGCAGGCTCTTCATGTTCTTCAATATCGCTTCATGCTCCTCCTTTTGTTCAGACCGTTTCATGCTCCTCATATTTTTCACACCTTTTGAAGCTCTTCATATATTTCACACCGTTTCAGGCTCTTCATGTATTTCAACACCGTTTGATGATTCTCCTATTTTACAGACCGTTTCATGCTCCTAATGTATTTCACACATTTTGGAGCTCTTCATATTTTTCACATTTTTTCAGGCTCTTCATGTTTTTGAACACCGTTTCATGCTCGTCATATTTTACAGACCGTTTCATGCTCCTCATATTTTTGACACCTTTTGAAGCTCTTCATATTTTTCACATCTTTTCAGGCTCTTCATGTTTTTCAACACCACTTCATGCTACTCCTATTTTTCAGACCGTTTCATGCTCGTCATATTTTTGACATCTTTTGAAGCTCTTCATATTTGTCACACATTTTCAGGCTCTTCATGTTTTCTACACCGCTTCATGCTCCTTCTATTTTTCAGACCCTTTCATGCTCCTCATATTTTTGACACCTTTTGAAGCTCTTCATATTTTTCACACCATTTCAGGCTCTTCAAGTTTTTGAACAAGGCTACAATGCTCCTCCTATTTTTCAGACTGTTTCATGCTCCTCATATTTTTGACACCTTTTGAAGCTCTTCATATTTTTTACACCTTTTCAGTCTCTTCATGTTTTTCAACACGGCTTCATGCTCCTCTTATTTTTCAGACCGTTTCATGCTCCTCATGTATTTCACTCCTTTTGAAGCTTTTCATATTTTTCACACCTTTTTCGGCTCTTCATGTATTTCCACAACTTTTCAGCCTCTCCTATTTTTCAGACCGTTTCATGCTCCTCATATTTTTCACACATTTTGAAGCTCTTCATATTTTTCACACCATTTCAGGATATTCATGTTTTTGAACCCGGCTTCATGCTCCTCCTATTTTTCAGAACGTTTCAAACTCCTCATATTTTTGTCACCTTTTGAAGCTCTTCATATTTTTCACACCTTTTCAGACTCTTCATGTTTTTCAACACTGCTTCATGCTCCTCCTATTTTTCAGACCGTTTCATGGTTCTCATATTTTGACACCTTTTGAAGCTCTTCATATTTGTCACACATTTTCAGGCTCTTCATGTTTTTCAACACCACTTCATGCTCTTCTATTTTTCAGACAGTTTCATGCTCTTCTTATTTTTGACACCTTTTGAAGCTCCTCATATATTTCACACCATTTCAGGCTCTTCATGTTTTTCAACACCACTTCATACTCCTCTTATTTTTAAGACCGTTTCATGTTCCTCATATTGTTCATACCTTTTGAAGGTCTTCATATTTTTCACACCTTTTCAGGCTCTTCAAGTTTTTGAGCACCGTTTCATGCTCCTCCTATTTTTCACACCTTTTGAAGCTCTTCATATATTACACACATTTTCAGGCTCTTCATGTTTTTCAACAACGCTTCATGCTCCTCCTATTTTTCACACCTTTTGAGCTCTTCATATTTTTCACACCTTTTCAGGGTCTTCATGTTTTTGAACAACGCTTCATGCTCCTATAATTTTCAGACCGTTTCAAACTCCTCATGTATTTCACACCATTTGAAGCTCTTCATATTTTTCACACCTTTTCAGTCTCTTCATGTTTTTGAACAGCGTTTCATGCTGCTCCTATTTTTCAGACGGTTTCATACTCCTCATATTTTTGGCACATTTTGAAGCTCTTCATACATTTCACACCTTTTAATGCTCTTCATATATTTCAACACGACTTCATGCTCCTCCTATTTTTTAGACCGTTTCATGCTCCTCATATTTTTGACACCTTTTGAAGCTCTTCATAATTTTCACACCTTTTCAGGCTCTTCATGTGTTTAAACACTGTTTCATGCTCCACCTATTTTTCAGACCGTTTCATTCTCCTCATATTTTTGACACCTTTTGAAGCTCTTCATATTTTTCACATCTTTTCAGGCTCTTCATGTTTTTCAACACCGCTTCATGCTCCTCCTATTTTTCAGACCGTTTCATGCTCCTCTCATTTCTGAAATCTTTTGAAGCTCTTCATATATTTCACACATTTTCAGGCTCTTAATGTTTTTCAACACCACTTCATGCTCCTCCTATTTTTCAGACCGTTTCATGCTCATCTCATTTTTGACAGCTTTTGAAGCTCTTCATATTTTTCACACCTTTTCATGCTCTTAGTGTTTTTAAACACCGCTACAATCCTCCTCCTATTCCTCAGACCGTTTCATGCTCCTCATATTTTTCACACCTTTTGAAGCTCTTCATATTTTAACACCTTTTCAGGCTCTTCATGTTTTTCAACACTGCTTCATGCTCCTCCTACTTTTCAGACGGTTTCATGCTCCTATTGTATTTCACACCTTTTGAAGCTCTTCATATTTTTCACACCTTTTCAGGCTCTTCATGTTTTTAAACACCGCTTCATGCTCTTCCTATTTTTCAGACCGTTTCATTCTCCTCATATTTTGTCACCTTTTGAAGCTCTTCATATTTTTGACACTTTTGAAGCTCTTCATATTTTTCTCACCTTTTCTGGCTCTTCATGTTTTTGAACACCGCTTCATGCTCCTCCTCTTTTTGACACCTTTTGAAGCTCTTCATATATTTCACACCTTTTGAGGCTCTTCATGTATTTCATCACCGTTTCATGCTTCTCCTATTTTACAGACCGTTTCATGCTCCTAATGTATTTCACACATTTTGAAGCTCTTCATATTTTTCACACCATTTCAGGCTCTTCATGTTTTTGAACACAGCTTCAGGCTCCTCCTATTTTTTAGACCGTTTCATGCTCCTCATATTTTTGACACATTTTGAAGCTCTTCATATTTTTCACACCTTTTCATGCTCTTCATGTTTTTCAACACCCCTTCATGCTCTTCCTATTTTTCAGACCTTTTCATGCTTCTCATATTTTTGACACCTATTGAGGCTCTTCATATTTTTTAAACCTTTTGAAGCTTTTCATATATTTCACACTTTTTCAGGCTCTTCATGTTTTTCAACACCACTTCATGGTTCTCCTATTTCTCAGACCGTTTCATGCTCATCTCATTTTTGACAGCTTTTGAAGCTCTTCATATTTTTCACCCGCTTTGAAGCTCTTCATATTTTTCATACCTTTTCAGGCTCTTCATGTTTTTCAACACCGCTTCATGCTCCTCCTATTTTTCAGACCGTTTCATGCTCCTCTCATTTCTGAAATCTTTTGAAGCTCTTCATATATTTCACACATTTTCAGGCTCTTAATGTTTTTCAACACCACTTCATGCTCCTCCTATTTTTCAGACCGTTTCATGCTCATCTCATTTTTGACAGCTTTTGAAGCTCTTCATATTTTTCACCCCCTTTGAAGCTCTTCATATTTTTGACAACTTTTCATGCTCTTCATGTATTTCAACACCGCATCATGTTTCTCCTCTTTTTCAGACGGTTTCTTGCTCCTCATATTTTTGACACATTTTGAAGCTCTTCATATTTTTGACACCTTTTCATGCTCTTCATGTTTTCAACACCGATTCAGGCTCCTCCTATTTTTCAGACCGTTTCATGCTCCTCCTATTTTTCAGACGGTTTCTTGCTCCTCATATTTTGACACCTTTTGAAGCTCTTCATATTTTTCACACCTTTTCAGGCTCTTCATGTTTTTGAACACGGCTTCATTCTCCTCCTATTTTTCAGACCGTTTCATGCTCCTCATATTTTTGACACCTTTTGAAGCTCTTCATATTTTTCACATCTTTTCGTTATCTTCATGATTTTCAACACCGCTTCATGCTCCTCCTATTTTTCAGACCGTTTCATGCTCATCTAATTTTTGACACCTTTTGAAGCTCTTCATATTTTTCACATCTTTTCGTTATCTTCATGATTTTCAACACCGCTTCATGCTCCTCCTATTTTTCAGACCGATTCATGCTCATCTAATTTTTGACACCTTTTGAAGCTCTTCATATTTTTCACACCTTTTGAAGCTCTTCATATTTTTCACACCTTTTCAGGCTCTTCATGTTTCTGAACACCGCTTCATGCTCCTCTTATTTTTCAGACCGTTTCCTGCTCCTCATATTTTTCACACCTTTTTTAGCTCTTCATATTTTTCACACCTTTTCAGGCTCTTCATGTGTCTGAACACCGCTTCATGCTCCTCCTATTTTTCAGACCATTTAATTCTCCTAATGTATTTCACACCTTTTAAAGCTCTTCATATTTTTCACACCTTTTCATGTCATTCATTTTTTTGAACACCATTTCATGCTCCTTCTATTTTGCAGACCGTTTCATTCTCCTCATATTTTTGACACCTTTTGAAGCTCTTCATATATTTCACACCTTTTCAGGCTTTTCATTTTTTTCAACACCACTTCATGCTCCTCCTATTTTTCAGACCGTTTCATGCTCATCTCATTTTGACCCCTTTTGAAGCTCTTCATATATTTCACATCTTTTGAAGTCGTTCATATTTTTCACGCCTTTTCAGGCTCTTCATGTTTTTGAACACCGCTTCATGCTTCTCCTATTTTTCAGACCGTTTCATGCTCCTCATATATTTGACACGTTTTGAAGCTCTTCATATTTTTCACACCTTTTCAGGCTCTTCATGTTTTTGAACACAGTTTCATGCTTCTCCTATTTTTCAGACTGTTTCTTGCTCATCGCATTTTGGTCACCTTTTGAAGCTCTTCATATTTTTCACACCTTTTCAGGCTCTTCATGTTTTTCAACACCGTTTCATGCTCCTCCTATATTTCAGACCATTTCATGCTCCTCATATTTTGACACCTTTTGAAGCTCTTCATATTTTTCACAACTTTTCAGGCTCTTCATATTTTTGAACACCGCTTCATTCTCTTCCTATTTTTCAGACCGTTTCATGCTCCTCATATTTTGACACCTTTTGAAGCTCTTCATATTTTTCACACATTTGAAGTGTCTTCATGTTTTTCAACACGACTTCATGCTCCTCCCATTTTTCAGTCCGTTTCATGTTCCTCGTATTTTTGACACCTTTTGAAGCTCGTCATATTTCTCACACATTTTAAGTGTCTTCTTGTTTTTCAACACGACTTCATGCTCCTCCTATTTTTCAGACCGTTTCATGCTCCTCATAGTTTTGACACCTTTTGAAGCTCTTCATATTTTTCACACATTTTAAGTGTCTTCATGTTTTTCAACACCGTTTCATGCTCCTCCTATTTTTCAGACCGTTTCATGCTCCTCATATTTTTGACACCTTTTGAAGCTCTTCTTTTTTTTTCACACATTTTGAAGCTCTTCATATTTTTCACACCTATTCAGGCTCTTCATGTTTTTGAACACCGTTTCATAATCCTCCTATTTTTCAGACGGTTTCATGCTCCTCATATTTTTGACATCTTTTGAAGCTCTTCCTGTTTTTCACACCTTTTCAGGCTCTTCATGATTTTCAACACCGCTTCATGTTCCTCCTATTTTTCAGACAGTTTCATGCTCATCTCATTTTTGACACTTTTTGAAGCTCTTCATATTTTTCACACCTTTTCAGGCTCTTCATGATTTTCAACACCGCTTCATGTTCCTCCTATTTTTCAGACAGTTTCATGCTCATCTCATTTTTGACACTTTTTGAAGCTCTTCATATTTTTCACACCTATTCAGGCTCTTCATGTTTTTGAACACCGTTTCATAATCCTCCTATTTTTCAGACGGTTTCATGCTCCTCATATTTTTGACATCTTTTGAAGCTCTTCATATTTTTCACACCTTTTCAGCCTCTTCATGTTTTTCAACACCACTTAATGCTCCTTCTATTTTTCAGACCGTTTCATGCTCCTCATATTTTTGGCACCTTTTGAAGCTCTTCCTGTTTTTCACACCTTTTCAGGCTCTTCATGATTTTCAACACCGCTTCATGTTCCTCCTATTTTTCAGACAGTTTCATGCTCATCTCATTTTTGACACTTTTTGAAGCTCTTCATATTTTTCACACCTTTTGAAGCTCTTCATATTTTTCATATTTTTGAAGCTCTTCATATTTTCACCCTTTTCAGACACTTCATGTTTTTCAACACCGCTTCATGCTCCTGCTATTTTTCAGATCGTTTCATGCTCCTCATGTATTTCACACCTTTTGAAGCTCTTCATATATTTCACACCTTTTCAGGGTTTTCATTTTTTTCAACACCACTTTATGCTCCTCCTATTTTTCAGACCTTTTCATGCTCATCTCTTTTTGACACCTTTTGAAGCTCTTCATATTTTTCACACCTTTTCAGGCTCTTCATGTTTTTCATCACCACTTCATGCTCCTCCTATTTTTCAGACCGTTTAATGCTCCTCATATATTTGACACCTTTTTTAGCTCTTCTTATATTTCACAACTTTTCAGGCTCTTCATGTTTTTAAACAACACTTCATGCTCCTCCTATTTTTCAGACCGATTCATGCTCCTCATATTTATCACACCTTTTGAAGGTCTTCATATTTTTCACATCTTTTCAGGCTCCTCATGTTTTTGAACACCGCTTCATCCTCCTCCTATTTTTCAGATCGTTACATGCTCCTAATATTTTTGACACCTTATGAAGCTCTTCATATATTTCACACTTTTTCAGGCTTTTCATGTTTTCCAACACCGCTTCATGCTCTTCCTATTTTTCAGACCGTTTCATGCTCATCTCATTTTTGACACCTTTTGAAGCTTTTCATATTTTTCACAACATTTCAGCTCTTCATGTTTTTGAAAACCGCTTCATTCTCCTCCTATTTTTCAGAGAGTTTCATGCTCCTCATGTATTTCACACCTTTTGAAGCTCTTCAAATTTTTCACACCTTTTCAGGATCTTCATGTTTTTCCTCTCCACTTCATGCTTCTCCTATTTTTCATCCCCTTTCATGCTCCTCATGTATTTCACACCTTTTGAAGCTCTTCATATTTTTCACACCTTTTCAGGCTCTTCATGTTTTTGATCACCGTTTCATGATCCTCCTATTTTTCAGACGGTATCATGCTCCTCATATTTTTCACACCTTTTGAACCTCTTCATATATTTCACAACTTTTCAGGCTCTTCATGTTTTTGAACACCACTTCATGCACCTCCTATTTTTCAGACAGTTTCATGCTCCTCATATATTTCAGACCTTTTGAAGCTCTTCATATATTTCACAGCTTTTCAGGCTCTTCATGTTTTTCAACACAACTTCATGCTCCTCCTATTTTTCAGACCGTTTCATGCTCCTCATATTTTTGACACCTTTTGAAGCTCTTCATATTCTTCACACTTTTCAGGCTCTTCATGTTTTTGAACACCGCTTCATGCTCCTCCTATTTTTCTGACTGTTTCATGCTCCTCATAATTTTGACACGTTTTGAAGCTCTTCATATTTTTCACACCTTTTCAGGCTTTTTATGTTTTTGAACACCGCTTCATGCTGCTCCTATATTTCACATCTTTTGAAGCTCGTCATATATTTCACACATTTTCAGGCTCTTCATTTTTGAACACCGTTTCATGCTCCTCCTATTTTTTAGACCGTTTCATGCTCCTCAAAATTTTGACACCTTTTGAAGCTCTTCATATTTTTCACAACTTTTCAGGCTCTTCATGTTTTTCAACACCGTCTCATGCTACTCCTATTTTTCAGACCGTTTCATGCTCCTCATGTATTTCACACCTTTTGAAGCTTTTCACATTTTTCACAACTTTTCAGGCTCTTCATGTTTTTCAACACCGCTTCATGTTCCTCCTATTTTTCAGTCCATTTCATGCTCCTCATATTTTTGACACCTGTTGAAGCTCTTCATATTTTTCCACCTTTTCAGGCTCTTCATGTTTTTCAACACCGTCTCATGCTACTCCTATTTTTCAGTCCATTTCATGCTCCTCATATATTACACACCTTTTGAAGCTCTTCATATTTTTCACACATTTCCAGGCTCTTCATGTTTTTGAACAACCGTTTCATGCTCCTCCTATTTTTTCAGACCGTTTCCTGCTCCTCCTAGTTTTCATACCGTTTCATTCTCCTCATATTTTGACACCTTTTGAATCTCTTCATATTTTTCACACATTTTCAGGCTCTTCATGTTTTTTAACATGCCTTCATGCTCCTCCTATTTTTCAGACCGTTTCATGCTCCTCATACTTTTGACACATTTTGAAGCTCTTCATTTTTTTCACACCTTTTCAGACACTTCATGTTTTTCAACAACGCTTCATGCTCCTCCTATTTTAGGCCGTTTCATGCTCCTCGTATTTTTGAAACATTTTGAAGGTCTTCATATTTTTCACAACTTTTCATGCTCTTCATGTTTTTGAACACCGCTTCATGCTCCTCCTATTTTTCAGACCGTTTCATGCTACTCCTGTTTTTCAGACCGTTTCATGCTCCTCATATTTTGACACTTTTTGAAGCTCTTCATATATGTCATACCTTTTCAGGCACTTTATGTTTTTCAACACAGCTTCATGCTCCTCCTATTTTTCAGACCGTTTCATGCTCCTCACATTTTTGACACCTTTTGAAGCTCTTCATATTTTTCACACCTTTTCATGATCTTCATGTTTTTCAATACCACTTCATGCTCCTCCTAGATTTCAGACCGTTTCATACTCCTCCTATTTTTGACACCTTTTGAAGCTCTTCATATATTTCACCCCTTTTCAAGCTCTTCATGTTTTTCAACACCGATTCATGCTCCTCCTATTTTTCAGACTGTTTCATGCTCCTCACATTTTTGACACCTTTTGAAGCTCTTCATATTTTTCACACCTTTTCAGGCTCTTCGTGTTTTTCAATACCACTTGATGCTCCTCCTAGATTTCAGACCGTTTCATACTCCTCCTATTTTTGACATCTTTTGAAGCTCTTCATATTTTTCACACCTTTTCAGGCTCTTCATGTTTTTCAATACCACTTCATGCTACTCCTAGATTTCAGACCGTTTCATACTCCTCATATTTTTGACACCTTTTGAACCTCTTCATGTATTTCACACCTTTTAATGCTCTTCATGTTTTTAAACATGGCTTCATGCTCCTCCTTTTTTTCGGACCGTTTCATGCTCCTCATATTTTTGATACCTTTTGAAGCTCTTCATATATTTCACACCTTTTAATGCTCTTCATGTTTTTGAACATGGCTTCATGCTCCTCCTATTTTTCAGACCGTTTTATGCTCCTCATAATTTTGACACCATTCGAAACTCTTCATATATTTCACACCTTTCCATGCTCTTCATGTTTTTCAAAACCGCTTCATGCTCCTCCTATTTTTCAGACCGTTTCATGCTCCTCATATTTTTGACACCTTTTGAAGCTCTTCATATTTTTCACACATTTTAAGTGTCTTCATGTTTTTCAACACCGTTTCATGCTCCTCCTATTTTTCAGACCGTTTCATGCTCCTCATATTTTTGACACCTTTTGAAGCTCTTCTTTTTTTTTCACACATTTTGAAGCTCTTCATATTTTTCACACCTATTCAGGCTCTTCATGTTTTTGAACACCGTTTCATAATCCTCCTATTTTTCAGACGGTTTCATGCTCCTCATATTTTGACATCTTTTGAAGCTCTTCATATTTTTCACACATTTTCAGCCTCTTCATGTTTTTCAACACCACTTAATGCTCCTTCTATTTTTCAGACCGTTTCATGCTCCTCATATTTTTGGCACCTTTTGAAGCTCTTCCTGTTTTTCACACCTTTTCAGGCTCTTCATGATTTTCAACACCGCTTCATGTTCCTCCTATTTTTCAGACAGTTTCATGCTCATCTCATTTTTGACACTTTTTGAAGCTCTTCATATTTTTCACACCTTTTGAAGCTCTTCATATTTTTCATATTTTTGAAGCTCTTCATATTTTCACCCTTTTCAGACACTTCATGTTTTTCAACACCGCTTCATGCTCCTGCTATTTTTCAGATCGTTTCATGCTCCTCATGTATTTCACACCTTTTGAAGCTCTTCATATATTTCACACCTTTTCAGGGTTTTCATTTTTTTCAACACCACTTCATGCTCCTCCTATGTTTCAGACCTTTTCATGCTCATCTCTTTTTGACACCTTTTGAAGCTCTTCATATTTTTCACACCTTTTCAGGCTCTTCATGTTTTTCATCACCACTTCATGCTCCTCCTATTTTTCAGACCGTTTCATGCTCCTCATATATTTGACACCTTTTTTAGCTCTTCTTATATTTCACAACTTTTCAGGCTCTTCATGTTTTTAAACAACACTTCATGCTCCTCCTATTTTTCAGACCGCTTCATGCTCCTCATATTTATCACACCTTTTGAAAGTCTTCATATTTTTCACATCTTTTCAGGCTCCTCATGTTTTTGAACACCGCTTCATCCTCCTCCTATTTTTCAGATCGTTACATACTCCTAATATTTTTGACACCTTATGAAGCTCTTCATATTTTTCACACTTTTTCAGGCTTTTCATGTTTTCCAACACCGCTTCATGCTCTTCCTATTTTTCAGACCGTTTCATGCTCATCTCATTTTTGACACCTTTTGAAGCTTTTCATATTTTTCAAAACATTTCAGCTCTTCATGTTTTTGAAAACCGCTTCATGCTCCTCCTATTTTTCAGAGAGTTTCATGCTCCTCATGTATTTCACACCTTTTGAAGCTCTTCATATTTTTCCACCTTTTCAGGCTCTTCATGTTTTTCAACACCGTCTCATGCTACTACTATTTTTCAGATCGTTTCATACTCCTCATATTTTTACACCTTTTGAAGATCTTCATATTTTTCACAAGTTTTCAGGTTCTTCATGTTTTTCAACACCGCTTCATGCTCCTCCAATTTTTCACACCGTTTCATGCTCCACGTATATTTGACACGTTTTGAAGCTCTTCATATTTTTCACACCTTAATAGGCTTTTTATGTTTTTGAACACCGCTACATGCTGCTCCTATATTTCATACCTTTTGAAGCTCTTCATATTTTTCACACCTTTTCAGACTCTTCATGTTTTTCAAGACCGCTTCATGCTCCTGCAATTTTTCAGACCGTTTCATGCTCCTCATATTTTTGACACTTTTTGAGGCTTTTACTATTTTTCACACCTTTTCAGGCTCTTCTTGTTTTTGAACACCGTATCATAATCCTCCTATTTTTCAGACCATTTCTTGCTCCTCATATTTTTCACACCTTTTGAAGCTCTTCATATTTTTCACAACTTTTCAGGCTCTTCATTTTTTCCACACCACTTCATGCTTCTCCTATTTTTCAGCCCGTTTCATGCTCCTCATGTATTTCACAGCTTTTGAATCTCTTCATGTTTTTCACACCCTTTCAGGCTCTTCATGTTTTTGATCACCGCTTCATGCTCCTCCTATTTTTCAGACCGTTTCATGCTCCTCATATTTTTGACACCTTTTGAAGCTCTTCATATATTTCACACCTTTTCAGGCTCTTCATGTTTTTGAACACCGCTTCATGCTCCTCCTATTTTTTAGACCATTTAATGCTCCTCATCTATTTCACACCTTTTGAAGCTCTTCATATTTTTCACACCTTTTCAGGCTCTTCATGTTTTTGAACACCGTTTCATGCTCCTCCTATTTTTCAGACCATTTCATGCTCCTCATATTTTTGCCCCCTTTTGAAGCTTTTCATATATTTCACACCTTTTCAGGATTCAGGTTTTTCAACACCACTTCATGCTCCTCCTTTATTGCAGACCGTTTCATGCTCATATTTTTGACACCTTTTTAAGATCTTCATATTTCTCACACCTTTTCAGGCTCTTCATGTTTTTCAACACCGCTTCATGCTCCTCCTATTTTTCAGACCGTTTCATGCTCAGCTCATTTTTGACACCTTTTGAAGCTTTTCATATTTTTCACACCTTTTCAGTCTCTTGATGTTTTTCAACATCGCTTCATTCTCCTCCTATTTTTCACAACGTTTCATGCTCCTGATATTTTTGACACCTTTTGAAGCTTTTCATATATTTCACACATTTTCATGCTCTTCATGTTTTAGAACACCGCTTCATGCTCCTCCTATTTTTCAGACCGTTTCATGCTCCTCATGTATTTCACACCTTTTGAAGCTCTTCATATTTTTGACACCATTTCAAGCTCTTCATGTTTTTCAACACCGCTTCCTGCTCCTCCTTTTTGTCAGACCATTTCATGCTCCTCATATTTTTGACACCTTTTCATGCTCTTCATGTTTTTCAACAGCGCGTCATGCCCCTCCTATTTTCAGACCGTTTCATGCTCCTCATATTTTTGACGTCTTTTGTAGCTCTTCACATTTTTCACACCTTTTAATGCTCTTCATGATTTTGAACACCGCTTCATGCTCCTCCTATTTTTCAGAATGTTTCATGCTCCTCATATTTTTGACACCTTTTGAAGCTCTTCATATTTTTACACCTTTTCAAGCTCTTCATGTTTTTCAACACCGCTTCATGCTCCTCATATTTTTCAGACCGCTTCTTGCTCCTCATCTTTTTGACACCTTTTGAAGCTCTTCATATATTTCACACCTTTTCAGGCTCTTCATGTTTTTCAACACCGCCTCATACTCCTCCTATATATCAGACCATTTCTTGCTCCTCATATTTTTGACACCTTTTGAAGCTCTTCATTTATTTCACTCCTTTACAGGCTCTTCATGTTTTTCAACACCGTCTCATGCTCCTCCTATTTTTTAGAGCGTTTCATGCTCCTCATATATTACACACCTTTTGAAGCTCTTCATATTTTTCACACATTTCCAGGCTCTTCATGTTTTTGAACAACCGTTTCATGCTCCTCCTATTTTTTCAGACCGTTTCCTGCTCCTCCTAGTTTTCATACCGTTTCATTCTCCTCATATTTTGACACCTTTTGAATCTCTTCATATTTTTCACACATTTTCAGGCTCTTCATGTTTTTTAACATGCCTTCATGCTCCTCCTATTTTTCAGACCGTTTCATGCTCCTCATACTTTTGACACATTTTGAAGCTCTTCATTTTTTTCACACCTTTTCAGACACTTCATGTTTTTCAACAACGCTTCATGCTCCTCCTATTTTAGGCCGTTTCATGCTCCTCGTATTTTTGAAACATTTTGAAGGTCTTCATATTTTTCACAACTTTTCATGCTCTTCATGTTTTTGAACACCGCTTCATGCTCCTCCTATTTTTCAGACCGTTTCATGCTACTCCTGTTTTTCAGACCGTTTCATGCTCCTCATATTTTGACACTTTTTGAAGCTCTTCATATATGTCATACCTTTTCAGGCACTTTATGTTTTTCAACACAGCTTCATGCTCCTCCTATTTTTCAGACCATTTCATGCTCCTCACATTTTTGACACCTTTTGAAGCTCTTCATATTTTTCACACCTTTTCATGATCTTCATGTTTTTCAATACCACTTCATACTCCTCCTAGATTTCAGACCGTTTCATACTCCTCCTATTTTTGACACCTTTTGAAGCTCTTCATATATTTCACCCCTTTTCAAGCTCTTCATGTTTTTCAACACCGATTCATGCTCCTCCTATTTTTCAGACTGTTTCATGCTCCTCACATTTTTGACACCTTTTGAAGCTCTTCATATTTTTCACACCTTTTCAGGCTCTTCGTGTTTTTCAATACCACTTGATGCTCCTCCTAGATTTCAGACCGTTTCATACTCCTCCTATTTTTGACATCTTTTGAAGCTCTTCATATTTTTCACACCTTTTCAGGCTCTTCATGTTTTTCAATACCACTTCATGCTACTCCTAGATTTCAGACCGTTTCATACTCCTCATATTTTTGACACCTTTTGAACCTCTTCATGTATTTCACACCTTTTAATGCTCTTCATGTTTTTAAACATGGCTTCATGCTCCTCCTTTTTTTCGGACCGTTTCATGCTCCTCATATTTTTGATACCTTTTGAAGCTCTTCATATATTTCACACCTTTTAATGCTCTTCATGTTTTTGAACATGGCTTCATGCTCCTCCTATTTTTCAGACCGTTTTATGCTCCTCATAATTTTGACACCATTCGAAACTCTTCATATATTTCACACCTTTCCATGCTCTTCATGTTTTTCAAAACCGCTTTATGCTCCTCCTATTTTTCAGACCGTTTCATGCTCCTCATATTTTTGACACCTTTTGAAGCTCTTCATATTTTTCACACATTTTAAGTGTCTTCATGTTTTTCAACACCGTTTCATGCTCCTCCTATTTTTCAGACCGTTTCATGCTCCTCATATTTTTGACACCTTTTGAAGCTCTTCTTTTTTTTTCACACATTTTGAAGCTCTTCATATTTTTCACACCTATTCAGGCTCTTCATGTTTTTGAACACCGTTTCATAATCCTCCTATTTTTCAGACGGTTTCATGCTCCTCATATTTTGACATCTTTTGAAGCTCTTCATATTTTTCACACATTTTCAGCCTCTTCATGTTTTTCAACACCACTTAATGCTCCTTCTATTTTTCAGACCGTTTCATGCTCCTCATATTTTTGGCACCTTTTGAAGCTCTTCCTGTTTTTCACACCTTTTCAGGCTCTTCATGATTTTCAACACCGCTTCATGTTCCTCCTATTTTTCAGACAGTTTCATGCTCATCTCATTTTTGACACTTTTTGAAGCTCTTCATATTTTTCACACCTTTTGAAGCTCTTCATATTTTTCATATTTTTGAAGCTCTTCATATTTTCACCCTTTTCAGACACTTCATGTTTTTCAACACCGCTTCATCCTCCTGCTATTTTTCAGATCGTTTCATGCTCCTCATGTATTTCACACCTTTTGAAGCTCTTCATATATTTCACACCTTTTCAGGGTTTTCATTTTTTTCAACACCACTTCATGCTCCTCCTACTTTTCAGACCGTTTCATGCTCATCTCTTTTTGACACCTTTTGAAGCTCTTCATATTTTTCACACCTTTTCAGGCTCTTCATGTTTTTCATCACCACTTCATGCTCCTCCTATTTTTCAGACCGTTTCATGCTCCTCATATATTTGACACCTTTTTTAGCTCTTCTTATATTTCACAACTTTTCAGGCTCTTCATGTTTTTAAACAACACTTCATGCTCCTCCTATTTTTCAGACCGCTTCATGCTCCTCATATTTATCACACCTTTTGAAGGTCTTCATATTTTTCACATCTTTTCAGGCTCCTCATGTTTTTGAACACCGCTTCATCCTCCTCCTATTTTTCAGATCGTTACATACTCCTAATATTTTTGACACCTTATGAAGCTCTTCATATTTTTCACACTTTTTCAGGCTTTTCATGTTTTCCAACACCGCTTCATGCTCTTCCTATTTTTCAGACCGTTTCATGCTCATCTCATTTTTGACACCTTTTGAAGCTTTTCATATTTTTCAAAACATTTCAGCTCTTCATGTTTTTGAAAACCGCTTCATGCTCCTCCTATTTTTCAGAGAGTTTCATGCTCCTCATGTATTTCACACCTTTTGAAGCTCTTCAAATTTTTCACACCTTTTCAGGATCTTCATGTTTTTCCTCTCCACTTCATGCTTCTCCTATTTTTCATCCCCTTTCATGCTCCTCATGTATTTCACACCTTTTGTAGCTCTTCATATTTTTCACACCTTTTCAGGCTCTTCATGTTTTTGATCACCGTTTCATGATCCTCCTATTTTTCAGACGGTATCATGCTCCTCATATTTTTCACACTTTTTGAACCTCTTCATATATTTCACAACTTTTCAGGCTCTTCATGTTTTTGAAAACCACTTCATGCACCTCCTATTTTTCAGACAGTTTCATGCTCCTCATATATTTCAGACCTTTTGAAGCTCTTCATATATTTCACACCTTTTCAGGCTCTTCATGTTTTTCAACACAACTTCATGCCTCTCCTATATTTCAGACCGTTTCATGCTCCTCATATTTTTGACATCTTTTGAAGCTCTTCATATATTTGACATCTTTTGAAGCTCTTCATATTTTTCACACGTTTTCAGGCTCTTCATGTTTTTCAACACCGCTTCATGCTCCTCCTATTTTTCAGACCGTTTCATGCTCCTCATATTTTTGACACCTTTTGAAGCTCTTCATATTCTTCACACTTTTCAGGCTCTTCATGTTTTTGAACACCGCTTCATGCTCCTCCTATTTTTCTGACTGTTTCATGCTCCTCATAATTTTGACACGTTTTGAAGCTCTTCATATTTTTCACACCTTAATAGGCTTTTTATGTTTTTGAACACCGCTTCATGCTGCTCCTATATTTCATACCTTTTGAAGCTCTTCATATTTTTCACACCTTTTCAGACTCTTCATGTTTTTCAACACCGCTTCATGCTCCTCCAATTTTTCACACCATTTCATGCTCCACGTATATTTGACACGTTTTGAAGCTCTTCATATTTTTCACACCTTAATAGGCTTTTTATGTTTTTGAACACCGCTACATGCTGCTCCTATATTTCATACCTTTTGAAGCTCTTCATATTTTTCACACCTTTTCAGACTCTTCATGTTTTTCAACACCGCTTCATGCTCCTGCAATTTTTCAGACCGTTTCATGCTCCTCATATTTTTGACACTTTTTGAGGCTTTTACTATTTTTAACACCTTTTCAGGCTCTTCTTGTTTTTGAACACCGTATCATAATCCTCCTATTTTTCAGACCATTTCTTGCTCCTCATATTTTTCACAACTTTTGAAGCTCTTCATATTTTTCACAACTTTTCAGGCTCTTCATGTTTTTCCACACCACTTCATGCTTCTCCTATTTTTCAGCCCGTTTCATGCTCCTCATGTATTTCACAGCTTTTGAATCTCTTCATGTTTTTCACACCCTTTCAGGCTCTTAATGTTTTTGATCACCGCTTCATGCTCCTCCTATTTTTCAGACCGTTTCATGCTCCTCATATTTTTGACACCTTTTGAAGCTCTTCATATATTTCACACCTTTTCAGGCTCTTCATGTTTTTGAACACCGCTTCATGCTCCTCCTATTTTTTAGACCATTTAATGCTCCTCATCTATTTCACACCTTTTGAAGCTCTTCATATTTTTCACACCTTTTCAGGCTCTTCATGTTTTTGAACACCGTTTCATGCTCCTCCTATTTTTCAGACCATTTCATGCTCCTCATATTTTTGCCACCTTTTGAAGCTTTTCATATATTTCACACCTTTTCAGGATTCAGGTTTTTCAACACCACTTCATGCTCCTCCTTTATTGCAGACCGTTTCATGCTCATATTTTTTGACACCTTTTTAAGATCTTCATATTTCTCACACCTTTTCAGGCTCTTCATGTTTTTCAACACCGCTTCATGCTCCTCCTATTTTTCAGACCGTTTCATGCTCATCTCATTTTTGACACCTTTTGAAGCTTTTCATATTTTTCACACCTTTTCAGTCTCTTGATGTTTTTCAACATCGCTTCATTCTCCTCCTATTTTTCACAACGTTTCATGCTCCTGATATTTTTGACACCTTTTGAAGCTCTTCATATATTTCACACATTTTCATGCTCTTCATGTTTTAGAACACCGCTTCATGCTCCTCCTATTTTTCAGACCGTTTCATGCTCCTCATGTATTTCACACCTTTTGAAGCTCTTCATATTTTTGACACCATTTCAAGCTCTTCATGTTTTTCAACACCGCTTCCTGCTCCTCCTTTTTGTCAGACCATTTCATGCTCCTCATATTTTTGACACCTTTTCATGCTCTTCATGTTTTTCAACAGCGCGTCATGCCCCTCCTATTTACAGACCGTTTCATGCTCCTCATATTTTTGACGTCTTTTGTAGCTCTTCACATTTTTCACACCTTTTAATGCTCTTCATGATTTTGAACACCGCTTCATGCTACTACTATTTTTCAGACCGTTTCATGCTCCTCCTATTTTTCAGACCGTTTCATGCTCCTCATATTTTGACACCTTTTGAAGCTCTTCATATTTTTACACATTTTCAAGCTCTTCGTGTTTTTCAACGCCCCTTCATGCTCCTCCTGTTTTCCAGACCGTTTCATGCTCCTCTTATTTTTGACACTTTTTGAAGCTCTTCATATATTACACACCTTTCAGGCTCTTCATGTTTTTCAAAACTTCTTCATGCTCCTCCAATTTTCAGACCGATTCATGCTCCTCATATTTTTGACACCTTTTGAAGCTCTTCATATTTTTAACACCTTTTCATGATCTTCATGTTTTTCAACACCGATTCAGGCTTCTCCTAATTTTCAGAAAGTTTCATGCTCCTCCTATTTTTGAAACCTTTTGAAGCTCTTCATATTTTTCACAGCTTTTCAGGCTCTTCATGGTTTCAACACCGCTTCCTGCTCCTCCTATTGTTCAGAGAGTTTCATGCTCCTCATGTATTTCACACCTTTTGAAGCTCTTCATATTTTTCACACCTTTTCAGGCACTTCAAGTTTTTGATCACAGTTTCAGGCTCCTCCTATTTTTCAGACCGTTTCATGCTCCTCATATTTTTGACACCTTTTGAAGCTCTTCATTTATTTCACACATTTTCAAGCTCTTCATATTTTCACACCTTTTCAGGCTCTTCATGTTTTTGAACACCGCTTCATGCTACTCCTATTTTTCAGACCGTTTCATGCTCCTCATATTTTTGACACCTTTTGAAGCTATTCATATTTTCACACCTTTTCAGGCTCTTCATGTTTTCGAACACCGCTTCACGCTCCTCCTATTTTTCAGACCGTTTCATGCTCCTCATATTTTTGGCACCTTTTGAAGCTCTTCATATTTTTCACACCTTTTCAGGCTCTTCATGTTTTTGATCACCGTTTCTTGCTCCTCCTATTTTTCAGACCGTTTCATGCTCCTCATATTTTTGACACCTTTTGAAGCTCTCATATTTTTCACACCTTTTCAGGCTCTTCATGTTTTTTAACACCGCTTCAAGCTCCTCCTATTTTTCAGACCGTTTTATGATCGTCATATTTTTGACACCTTTTGAAGCTCTTCATATTTTTCACACCTTTTCAGGCTCTTCATGTTTTTCAACACCGCTTCATGCTCCTCCTATTTTTCAGACCGTTTCATGCTCCTCATATTTTTGACACGTTTTGAAGCTCTTCATATTTTCACACCTTTTCAGGGTCTTCATGTTTTTGAACACCGCTTCGTGCTCCTCCTATTTTTCAGACCGTTTCATGCTACTAATATGTTTGACACCTTTTGAAGCTCTTCATATTATTTACACCTTTTCAGGCTCTTCATGTTTTTGAACCCCGCTTCATGCTGCTTCTAGTTTTCAGACCGTTTCATGCTCCTCATGTATTTCACACCTTTTGACGCTCTTCATATTTTCCACACCTTTTCAGTCTCTTCATGTGTTTGATCACCGTTTCATGCTCCTTCTATTTTTCAGATCGTTTCATGCTCCTCATATTTTTGACATTTTTTGAGCTCTTCATATTTTTCACACCTTTTCAGGCTCTTCATGTTTTTGAACACCGCTTCATGATCCTCCTATTTTTCAGACCGTTTCATGCTCCTCATATTTTTGACACCTTTAAAAGCTCTTCATATTTTTCTCACCTTTTCAGGCTCTTCATGTTTTTTGACACAGCTTCATTGTCCTCCTATTTTTCAGACCGTTTCCTGCTCCTCATATTTTGACACCTTTTGATGCTCTTCATATTTTTCACACCTTTTCAGGCTCTTCATGTTTTTGAACACCGCTTCATGCTCCTCCTATTTCTCAACCGTTTCCTGCTCCTCATATTTTTGACAACATTTGAAGCTCTTCATATTTTTCACACCTTTTCATGCTCTTCATGTTTTTCAACACCGCTTCATGCACCTCTATGTTTCAGACTGTTTCATGCTCATCTCTTTTTTGACACCTATTGAAGCTTTTCATATTTTTCACAACTTTTCAGGCTCTTCATGTTTTTGAACATCGCTTCATGCTCCTCCTATTTTTCAGACCGTATCATGCTCATCATATTTTTCACAACTTTTTAAGCTCTTCATATTATTCACACCTTTTCAGGCTCTTCATATTTTTGAACACGACTTCATGCTCCTCCTATTTTTCAGACCGTTTCATGCTCCTCTCATTTTTGACACCTTTTGAAGCTTTGCATATTTTTCACAACTTTTCAGGCTCTTCATGTTTTTGAACACCGCTTCATGCTCCTTCTGTTTTTCAGACTGTATCATGCTCCTCATATTTTTCACACCTTTTCAGGCTCTTCATGTTTTTGAACAGTTCTTCATGCTCCTCCTCTTTTTCAAACCGTTTCATGGTCCTCATATTTTTGTCACCCTTTGAAGGTCTTCATATTTTTCACATCTTTTCAGGCTCTTCATGTTTTTCAAGACCACTTCATGCTCCTCCGATTTTTGAGACCGTTTCATGCTCCTCATATTTTTGACACCTTTAGAAACTCTTCATATTTTTCACACCTTTTCAGGCTCTTCATGTTTTTTAACACCTCTTCATGCTCATCCTATTTTTCAGACCGTTTCATTCTCCTCATATTTTTGACACCTTTGCAAGCTCTTCATATATTTCACACCTTTTCAGGCTCTTCATTTTTTTCAACACCGCTTCATGCTCCTCCTATTTCTCAACCGTTTCCTGCTCCTCATATTTTTGACAACATTTGAAGCTCTTCATATTTTTCACACCTTTTCAGGCTCTTCATGTTTTTCAACACCGCTTCATGCTCGTCCTATTTTTCAGAACGTTTCATGCTCCTCATAATTTTGACACCTTTTGAAGCTCTTCATATTTTTCACAGCTTTTCAGGCTTTTCATGTTTTTGAACACCGCTTCATGTTTCTCCTATTTTTCAGACCGTTTCATGCTCCTCATATTTTTGACACCTTTTGAAGCTCCTCATATATTTCACACCTTTTCAGGCTCTTCATATTTTTGAACACAGCTTCATGCTCCTCCTATTTTTCAGATTGTTTCATTCTCCTCATATTTTTGACACCTTTTGAAGCTCTTCATATTTTTCACACCTTTTCAGGCTCTTCATGTTTTTGAACACCACTTCATGCTCCTCCTATTTTTCAGACCGTTTCAGGCTCCTCATATTTTTCACACATTTTGAAGCTCTTCATAATTCTCACACCTTTTCAGGCTCTTCATGTTTTTCAACACCGCTTCATGCTCCTCCTCTTTTTCAGACCGTTTCATGCTCATCTCTTTTTTGACACCATTTGAAGCTTTGCATAATTTTCACAGCTTTTCAGGCTCTTCATGTTTTTGAACACCGCTTCATGCTTCTCCTATTTTTCAGACGGTATCATGCTCCTCATATTTTTGACACCTTTTGAAGCTCTTCATATTTTTCACACCTTTTCAGGCTCTTCATGTTTTTGAACACAGCTTCATGCTCCTCCTATTTTTCAGACCGTTTCATGCTCCTCATATTTTGACCCTTTTTGAAGCTCTTCATATTTTTCACATCTTTTCAGGCTCTTCATGTTTTTCAACACCGTTTCATGATCCTCCTATTTTTCAGACCGTTTCATGCTCATCTCATTTTTGACACCTTTTGAAGCTTTTCATATTTTTCACACCTTTTCAGGCTCTTCATATTTTTCCACACCACGTCATGCTTCTCCTATTTTTCAGCCCGTTTCATGCTCCTCATGTATTTCACACCTTTTGAAGCTCTTCATATTTTTCACAGCTTTTCAGGCTCTTCATGTTTTTCCACAGCACTTCATGCTTCTCTTATTTTTCAGCCCGTTTCATGCTCCTCATGTATTTCACACCTTTTGAAGCTCTTCATATTTTTCACAGCTTTTCAGGCGCTTCATGTTTTTCCACAGCACTTCATGCTTCTCTTATTTTTCAGCCCGTTTCATGCTCCTCGTGTATTTCACACCTTTTGAAGCTCTTCATATTTTTCACACCTTTTCAGGCTCTTCATGTTTTTGGTCACCGTTTCATGCTCCTCCTATTTTTCAGACCGTTTCATGCTCCTCATATTTTTGACACTTTTTGAAGCTCTTCATATTTTTCCACCTTTTCAGGCTCTTCATGTTTTTGAACACTGCTTCATGATCCTCCTAATTTCAGACCGTTTCATGCTCCTCATATTTTTGACACCTTTAGAAGCTCTTCATATTTTTCACACGTTTTCAGGCTCTTCATGTTTTTCAAAACCACTTCATGCTCCTCCTATTTTTCAGACCGTTTCATGCTCATCTCATTTTTGACACCTTTGAAGCTCTTCATATTTTTCACACATTTTGAAGCTCTTCATATTTCTCACTCCTTTTCAGGCTCTTCATGTCTTTCAACACCGTTTCAGGCTCCTCCTATTTTTCAGACCGTTTCATGCTCTTCTCATATTTGAGACCTTTTGAAGCTTTTCATATTTTTCACAACTTTTCAGGCTCTTCATGTTTTTGAACTCCGCTTCATGCTCCTCCTATTTTTCAGCCCGTTTCATGCTCCTCATGTATTTTACACCTTTTGAAGTTCTTCATATTTTTCACACCTTTTCAGGCTCTTCATGATTTTGATCACCGTTTCATGCTCCTCCTATTTTTCAGACCGTTTCATGCTCCTCATATTTTTGACACCTTTTGAAGCTGTTCATATTTTTCACACCTTTCCAGGCTCTTCATGTTTTTGAACACCGCTTCATGATCCTCCTGTTTGTCAGACCGTTTCATGCTCTTCATATTTTGACACCTTTTGAAGCTCTTCATATTTTTCACACCTTTTCAGTCTCTTCAAGTTTTTGAACAATGCTACAATGCTCCTCCTATTTTTCAGACCGTTTCATGCTCCTCATATTTTTGACACCTTTTGAAGCTCTTCATATTTTTCACACGTTTTCAGGCTCTTCATGTTTTTCAACACCGTTTCATTCTGCTTCTATTATTCAGACAGTTTCATGATCCTCATATTTTTGACACCTTTAGAAACTCTTCATATTTTTCACACCTTTTTAGGCTCTTCATGTTTTTCACACGTTTTCAGACTCTTCATGTTTTTCAACAATGCTTCATGCTCCTGCTATTTTTCAGACCGTTTCATGCTCCTCATATTTTAGACACCTTTAGAAACTATTCATATTTTTCACACCTATTTAGGCTCTTCATGTTTTTCACACGTTTTAGACTCTTCATGTTTTTCAACAACGCTTCATGCTGCTTCTATTATTCAGACAGTTTCATGCTCCTCATATTTTTCACACCTTTTGAAGCTCTTCATATTTTTCACATCTTTGAAGCTCTTCATATTTTTCACGCCTTTTCAGGCTCTTCATGATTTTCAACACCGCTTCATGCTCCTCGTATTTTTCGGACCGTTTCATGCTCATCTCATTTTTGACCCCTTTTGAAGCTCTTCATATTTTTCACACCTTTGAAGCTCTTCATATTTTTCATATTTTTGGAGCTCTTCATATTTTCACACGTTTTCAGACTCTTCAAGTTTTTCAACACCGCTTCATGCCCCTGCTATTTTTCCGACCTTTTCATGCTCCTCATATTTTTGACAGGTTTTTGAGGCTTTTCATATTTTTCACACCTTTTCTGGCTCTTCATGTTTTTGAAAACCATTTCATAATCCGCCTATTTTTAAGACCGTTTCATGCTCCTCATATTTTTGACACCTTTAGAACCTCTTCATATTTCACACAGCTTTTCAGGCTCTTCATGTTTTTCAACACCGCTTCAGGCTCCTCCTCTTTTTCAGAACGTTTCATGCCTCTCATATATTTGACACCTTTTGAAGCTCTTTATATTTCTCACACCTTTTCAGGTTCTTCATGTTTTTCAACACCGCTTCATGCTCCTGCTATTTTACAGACCGTTTCATGCTCCTCATGTATTTCACACCTTTTGAAGCTCGTCATATTTTTCACACCTTTTCAGGCCCTTCATGTTCTTCCACATCACTTCATTCTTCCCCTATTTTTCAGACCGTTTCATGCTCCTCATGTGTTTCACACCTTTTGAAGCTCTTCATATTTTTCACACCTTTTAAGGCTCTTCATGTTTTTGATCAACGTTTCATGCTCCTCCTATTTTTCACACCTTTTCATGCTCTTCAAGTTTTTGAAAACCGCTTCATGATCCTCCTCTTTTTCAGACCGTTTCATTCTCCTCATATATTTCACACCATTTGAAGCTCTTCATATATTTCACACCTTTTCAATCTCTTCATGTTTTTCAAAACCACTTCATGCTCCTCCTATTTTTCAGACCGTTTCATGCTCATCTCATTTTTGACACCTTTGAAGCTCTTCATATTTTTCACACCTATTGAAGCTCTTCATATTTTTCACACGTTTTCAGGCTCTTCAGGTTTTTCAAAACCGTTTCATGCTGCTTCTATTTTTCAGACCGTCTCATGCTCCTCATTTTTTTCACACCTTTTGAAGCTCTTCATATTTTTCACACCTTTTTAAGATCTTCATGTTTTTGAACACAGCTTCATGCTCCTCCTATTTTTCAACCCGTTTCATGCTCCTCATATTTTTGACACCTTTTGAAGCTCTTCATATTTTTCACACCTTTTCAGGCTCTTCATGTTTTTGAACACAGCTTCATGCTCCTCCTATTTTTCAGACCGTTTCATGCTCCTCGTATTTTTGACACTTTTTGAAGCTCTTCATATTTTTCACATCTTTTCAGGCTCTTCATGTTTTTCAACACCGTTTCATGACCCTCCTATTTTTCAGACCGTTTCATGCTCATCTCATTTTTGACACCTTTTGAAGCTTTTCATATTTTTCAAACCTTTTCAGGCTCTTCATATTTTTCCAAACCACTTCATGCTTCTCCTATTTTTCAGCCCGTTTCATGCTCCTCATGTATTTCACACCTTTTGAAGTTCTTCATATTTTTCACAGCTTTTCAGGCTCTTCATGTTTTTCCACAGCACTTCATGCTTCTCTTATTTTTCAGCCCGTTTCATGCTCCTCATGTATTTCACACCTTTTGAAGCTCTTCATTTTTTCACACCTTTTCAGGCTCTTCATGTTTTTGAACACAGCTTTATGCTCCTCCTATTTTTCAGACCGTTTCATACTCCTCATATTTTTGACACTTTTTGAAGCTCTTCATATTTTTCACATCTTTTCAGGCTCTTCATGTTTTTCAACATCGTTTCATGATCCTCCTATTTTTCAGACCGTTTCTTGCTCTTCATATTTTTGAAACATTTTGAAGCTCTTCATATTTTTCCACTTTTTCAGGCTCTTCATGTTTTTCACCACCACTTCATGCTCCTTCAATTTTTCAGGCCGTTTCATGCTCATCTCATTTTTGTCACCTTTGAAGCTCTTTATATTTTTCACACTTTTTCAGGCTCTTCATGTTTTTGAACACGGCTTCATGCTCCTCCTATTTTTCAGAGAGTTTCATGCTCCTCATGTACTTCACACCTTTTGAAGCTCTTCATATTTTCCACACCTTTTCAGGCTCTTCATGTGTTTGATCACCGTTTCATGCTCCTTCTATTTTTCAGATCGTTTCATGCTCCTCATATTTTTGACACTTTTTGAGCTCTTCATATTTTTCACACCTTTTCAGGCTCTTCATGTTTTTGAACACCGCTTCATGACCCTCCTATTTTTCAGAGAGTTTCATGCTCCTCATGTACTTCACACCTTTTGAAGCTCTTCATATTTTCCACACCTTTTCAGGCTCTTCATGTGTTTGATCACCGTTTCATGCTCCTTCTATTTTTCAGATCGTTTCATGCTCCTCATATTTTTGACACTTTTTGAGCTCTTCATATTTTTCACACCTTTTCAGGCTCTTCATGTTTTTGAACACCGCTTCATGACCCTCCTATTTTTCAGAGAGTTTCATGCTCCTCATGTACTTCACACCTTTTGAAGCTCTTCATATTTTCCACACCTTTTCAGGCTCTTCATGTGTTTGATCACCGTTTCATGCTCCTTCTATTTTTCAGATCGTTTCATGCTCCTCATATTTTTGACACTTTTTGAGCTCTTCATATTTTTCACACCTTTTCAGTCTCTTCATGATTTTCAACACCGTTTCATGTTATTCCTATTTTTCAGACCGTTTAATGCTCATCTCATTTTTGACACCTTTTGAAGCTTTTCATATTTTTCACAACTTTTTAGGCTCTTCATGTTTTTGAACACCGCTTCATGCTCCTCCTATTTTTCAGAGAGTTTCATGCTCCTCATGTACTTCACACCTTTTGAAGCTCTTCATATTTTCCACACCTTTTCAGGCTCTTCATGTGTTTGATCACCGTTTCATGCTCCTTCTATTTTTCAGATCGTTTCATGCTCCTCATATTTTTGACACTTTTTGAGCTCTTCATATTTTTCACACCTTTTCAGGCTCTTCATGATTTTCAACACCGTTTCATGTTATTCCTATTTTTCAGACCGTTTAATGCTCATCTCATTTTTGACACCTTTTGAAGCTTTTCATATTTTTCACAACTTTTCAGGCTCTTCATGTTTTTGAACACCGCTTCATGCTCCTCCTATTTTTCAGAGAGTTTCATGCTCCTCATGTACTTCACACCTTTTGAAGCTCTTCATATTTTCCACACCTTTTCAGGCTCTTCATGTGTTTGATCACCGTTTCATGCTCCTTCTATTTTTCAGATCGTTTCATGCTCCTCATATTTTTGACACTTTTTGAGCTCTTCATATTTTTCACACCTTTTCAGGCTCTTCATGTTTTTGAACACCGCTTCATGATCCTCCTATTTTTCAGACCGTTTCATGCTCATCTCATTTTTGACACCTTTTGAAGCTTTTCATATTTTTCACAACTTTTCAGGCTCTTCATGTATTTGAACACCGCTTCATGCTCCTCCTATTTTTCAGAGAGTTTCATGCTCCTCATGTACTTCACACCTTTTGAAGCTCTTCATATTTTCCACACCTTTTCAGGCTCTTCATGTGTTTGTTCACCGTTTCATGCTCCTTCTATTTTTCAGATCGTTTCATGCTCCTCATATTTTTGACACTTTTTGAGCTCTTCATATTTTTCACACCTTTTCAGGCTCTTCATGATTTTCAACACCGTTTCATGTTATTCCTATTTTTCAGACCGTTTAATGCTCATCTCATTTTTGACACCTTTTGAAGCTTTTCATATTTTTCACAACTTTTCAGGCTCTTCATGTTTTTGAACACCGCTTCATGCTCCTCCTATTTTTCAGAGAGTTTCATGCTCCTCATGTACTTCACACCTTTTGAAGCTCTTCATATTTTCCACACCTTTTCAGGCTCTTCATGTGTTTGATCACCGTTTCATGCTCCTTCTATTTTTCAGATCGTTTCATGCTCCTCATATTTTTGACACTTTTTGAGCTCTTCATATTTTTCACACCTTTTCAGGCTCTTCATGTTTTTGAACACCGCTTCATGATCCTCCTATTTTTCAGACCGTTTCATGCTCATCTCATTTTTGACACCTTTTGGAGCTTTTCATATTTTTCACAACTTTTCAGGCTCTTCATGTATTTGAACACCGTTTTATGCTCCTACTATTTTTCAGACCGTTTCATGCTCCTCATATTTTTCACAACTTTTGAAGCTCTTCATATTTTTCACACCTTTTCAGGCTCTTCACATTTTTGAACACGACTTCATGCTCCTCCTATTTTTCAGACCGTTTCATGCTCCTCTCATTTTTGACACCTTTTGAAGCTTTGCATATTTTTCACAACTTTTCAGGCTCTTCATGTTTTTGAACACCGCTTCATGCTCCTTCTATTTTTCAGACCGTATCATGCTCCTCATATTTTTCACACCTTTTGAAGCTCTTCATATTTTTCACACCTTTTCAGGCTCTTCATTTTTTTCAACAGTACTTGTTGCTCCTGCTATTTTTTAGACCGTTTCATGCTCATCTAATTTTTGACACCTTTTGAAGCTCTTCCTATTTTTTAAACCTTTTGAAGCTCTTCATATTTTTAACATTTTTGAAGCTCTTCATAATTTTCAAACCATGTCAGACTCTTCATGTTTTTCAACACCGCTTCATGCTCCTGCTATTTATCATACCATTTCATGCTCCTCATATTTGACACCTTTTGAAGCTCTTCATGTTTTTCACACCTTTTCAGGCTCTTCATGTTTTTGAACACTTCTTCATGCTCCTCATCGTTTTCAAACCGTTTCATGCTCCTCATATTTTTGACACCTTTAGAAACTCTTCATATTTTTCACACCTTTTGAAGCTCTTCATATTTTTCACACCTTTTGAAGCTCTTCATATTTTTAACAACTTTTGAAGCTCTTCATATATTTCACACCTTTTCAGGCTCTCCTTTTTTTTCAACACCACTTCATGCTCCTCCTTTTTTTCAGACCGTTTCATGCTCATCTCATTTTTGACACCTTTTGAAGCTCTTCATATTTTTCACTCCTTTTGAAGCTCTTCAAATTTTTCACACGTTTTCAGGTTCTTCATGTTTTCCAACACCGCATCATGCTCCTCATATATTTCAGACCGTTTCTTGCTCCTCATATTTTTGACACATTTTGAAGCTCTTCATGTTTTTGACAACTTTTCAGGCTCTTCATGTTTTTCAACACCGCTTCATGCTCCTCCTATATTTGAGACCGTTTCAGACTCCTCACATTTTTGACACCTTGTGAAGCTCTTCATATTTTTCACACCTTTTCCGGCTTTTCATGTTTTTCAACACCGCTGCATGCTCCTCCTATTTTTCAGAACTTTTCATGCACCTCATATTTTTCACACGTTTTGAAGCTCTTCATATTTTTCACACCTTTTGAAGCTCGTCATATTTTTCACACGTTTTAAGGCTCTTCATGTTTATCAACACCGCTTCATGCTCCTCCTATTTTTCAGACCGCTTCATGCTCCTCATATTTTTGACACCTTTTGAAGCTCTTCATATTTTTCACACCTTTCAGGCTCTTCATGTTTTTCAACACAGCTTCACACTTCTCCTATTTTTCAGACCGTTTGATGCCCCTAATAGTTTTGACACCTTTTGAAGCTCGTCATATTTTTCACAACTTTTCAGGCTCTTCAGGTTTTTTAACACCACTTCATGCTCCTCCTATTTTTCAGACCGTTTCATCTTCCTCATATTTTTGACACCTTTAGAAGCTCTTCATTATTTCACAAATTTTCAGGCTCTTCATGTGTTTTAGCACCGCTTCATGCTCGTCCTATTTTTCAGACCTTTCATGCTCCTCATATTTTTGACACCTTTTGAAGCTCTTCATATTTTTCACACCTTTTCAGACTCTTCATGTTTTTGATCACCGTTTCATGCTCCTTCTATTTTTCAGACCGTTTCATGCTCCTCATATTTTTGATACTTATTCAAGCTCTTCATATTTTTCACTCCTTTTCAGGCTCTTCATGTTTTTCAACACCGCTTCATGGTCCTCCTATTTTTCAGACAGTTTCATGCTCATTTCATTTTTGACACCTTTTGAAGCTTTTCAAATTTTCACAACATTTCAGGCTCTTCATGTTTTTGAACACCGCTTCATGCTCCTCCTATTTTTCAGAGAGTTTCATGCTCCTCATGTATTTCACACGTATGAACCTCTTCATATTTTTCACGCATTTTCAGGCTCTTCATGTTTTGCACCACCACTTCATGCTCCTCCTATTTTTCAGACCGTTTCATGCTCATCTCATTTTTGAAACCTTTAGAATCTCTTCATATTTTTCACAACTTTTCAGGCTTTTATGTTTTTCAACACTGCTTCATGCTCCTCCTATTTTTCAGACCGTTTCATGCGCATCTCATTTTTGACACCTTTTCAAACTTTTCATATTTTTCACACCTTTTCAGGCTCTTCATGTTTTTGAACACCGCTTCATGCTTCTCCTATTTTTCACACCGTATACTGCTCCTCATATTTTTCACACCTTTTGAAGCTCTTCATATTTTTTACATCTTTGGAAGCTCTTCATATTTTTCACACGTTTTCAGGCTCTTGATATTATTCAACACCACTTCATGCTACTCCTGTTTTTCAGACCGTTTCATGCTCCTCATATTTTTGACACCTTTTGAAGCTCTTCATATTTTTCCACACCTTTTCAGGGTCTTCATGTTTTTCAACACCGTTTCATGCTGCTTCTATTTTTCAGACCGTTTCATGCTCCTCATATTTTTCACACCTTTTGAAGCTCTTCATATTTTTCATACCTTTTCAGGCTCTTCATATTTTTGAACACAGCTTCATGCTCCTCCTATTTTTCAGACCGTTTCATGCTCCTCATATTTTTGACACCTTTTGAAACTCTTCATATTTTTCACAACTTTTCAGGCTCTTCATGTTTTTGAACACCGCTTCATGCTCCTCCTATATTTCAGACCATTTCATGCTCATCTCATTTTTGACACCTATGAAGCTTTTCATATTTTTCACAACTTTTTAGGCTCTTCATGTTTTTGAACACCGCTTCATGCTCCTCCTATTTTTCAGAGAGTTTCATGCTCCTAATATATTTCACTCCTTTTGAATCTCTTCATATTTTTCACACATTTTCAGGCTCTTCATGTTTTTCCACACCACTTCATGCTTCTATTTTTCAGCCCGTTTCATGGTCCTCATTTATTTCACACCTTTTGAAGCTCTTCATATTTTTCACACCTTTTCAGGCTCTTCATGTTTTTCAACACCATTTCATGCCACATCTATCTTTCAGACCGTTTCATTCTTCTCATATTTTGACACCATTTGAAGCTCTACATATTTTTCACACCTTTTCAGGCTCTTCATGTTTTTCCACACCACTTCATGCTTCTCGTATTTTTCAAACCTTTTCATGCTTCTCATGAATATCACACCTTATGAAGCTCTTCATATCTTTCACAACTTTTCAGGCTCTTCATGTTTCTGATCACCTTTTCATGCTCCTCCTATCTTTCACACCGTTTCATGCTTCTCATATTTTTGACACCATTTGAAGCTCTTCATATTGTTCACACCTTTTCAGGCTCTTCATGTTTTTGAACACCGATCATGATCCTCCAAAATTTCAGACCGGTTCATGCTCTTCATATTTTTGAAACCTTTTGAAGCTATTCATATTTTTCACACCTTTTCAGGCTCTTCATGTTTTTCCACACCACTTCATGCTTCTCATATTTTTCAGACCGTTTCATGCTCCTCATGAATTTCACACCTTTTGAAGCTCTTCATATTTCTCACACCTTTTCAGGCTCCTCATGTTTTTGATCACCGTTTCATGCTCCTCGTATTTTTCAGACCGTTTCATGCTCATCTCATTTTTGACACCTTTTGAAGCTCTTCATATTTTTCACTCCTTTTGAAGCTCTTCAAATTTTTCACACGTTTTCAGATTCTTCATGTTTTCCAACACCGCATCATGCTCCTCATATATTTCAGACCGTTTCTTGCTCCTCATATTTTTGACACATTTTGAAGCTCTTCATGTTTTTGACAACTTTTCAGGCTCTTCATGTTTTTCAACACCGCTTCATGCTCCTCCTATATTTGAGACCGTTTCAGACTCCTCACATTTTTGACACCTTGTGAAGCTCTTCATATTTTTCACACCTTTTCCGGCTTTTCATGTTTTTCAACACCGCTGCATGCTCCTCCTATTTTTCAGAACTTTTCATGCACCTCATATTTTTCACACGTTTTGAAGCTCTTCATATTTTTCACACCTTTTGAAGCTCGTCATATTTTTCACACGTTTTAAGGCTCTTCATGTTTATCAACACCGCTTCATGCTCCTCCTATTTTTCAGACCGCTTCATGTTCCTCATATTTTTGACACCTTTTGAAGCTCTTCATATTTTTCACACCTTTCAGGCTCTTCATGTTTTTCAACACAGCTTCACACTTCTCCTATTTTTCAGACCGTTTGATGCCCCTAATAGTTTTGACACCTTTTGAAGCTCGTCATATTTTTCACAACTTTTCAGGCTCTTCAGGTTTTTTAACACCACTTCATGCTCCTCCTATTTTTCAGACCGTTTCATCTTCCTCATATTTTTGACACCTTTAGAAGCTCTTCATTATTTCACAAATTTTCAGGCTCTTCATGTGTTTTAGCACCGCTTCATGCTCGTCCTATTTTTCAGACCTTTCATGCTCCTCATATTTTTGACACCTTTTGAAGCTCTTCATATTTTTCACACCTTTTCAGACTCTTCATGTTTTTGATCACCGTTTCATGCTCCTTCTATTTTTCAGACCGTTTCATGCTCCTCATATTTTTGATACTTATTCAAGCTCTTCATATTTTTCACTCCTTTTCAGGCTCTTCATGTTTTTCAACACCGCTTCATGGTCCTCCTATTTTTCAGACAGTTTCATGCTCATTTCATTTTTGACACCTTTTGAAGCTTTTCAAATTTTCACAACATTTCAGGCTCTTCATGTTTTTGAACACCGCTTCATGCTCCTCCTATTTTTCAGAGAGTTTCATGCTCCTCATGTATTTCACACGTATGAACCTCTTCATATTTTTCACGCATTTTCAGGCTCTTCATGTTTTGCACCACCACTTCATGCTCCTCCTATTTTTCAGACCGTTTCATGCTCATCTCATTTTTGAAACCTTTAGAATCTCTTCATATTTTTCACACCTTTTCAGGCTTTTATGTTTTTCAACACCGCTTCATGCTCCTCCTATTTTTCAGACCGTTTCATGCGCATCTCATTTTTGACACCTTTTCAAACTTTTCATATTTTTCACACCTTTTCAGGCTCTTCATGTTTTTGAACACCGCTTCATGCTTCTCCTATTTTTCACACCGTATACTGCTCCTCATATTTTTCACACCTTTTGAAGCTCTTCATATTTTTTACATCTTTGGAAGCTCTTCATATTTTTCACACGTTTTCAGGCTCTTGATATTATTCAACACCACTTCATGCTACTCCTGTTTTTCAGACCGTTTCATGCTCCTCATATTTTTGACACCTTTTGAAGCTCTTCATATTTTTCCACACCTTTTCAGGCTGTTCATGTTTTTCAACACCGTTTCATGCTGCTTCTATTTTTCAGACCGTTTCATGCTCCTCATATTTTTCACACCTTTTGAAGCTCTTCATATTTTTCATACCTTTTCAGGCTCTTCATATTTTTGAACACAGCTTCATGCTCCTCCTATTTTTCAGACCGTTTCATGCTCCTCATATTTTTGACACCTTTTGAAACTCTTCATATTTTTCACAACTTTTCAGGCTCTTCATGTTTTTGAACACCGCTTCATGCTCCTCCTATATTTCAGACCGTTTCATGCTCATCTCATTTTTGACACCTATGAAGCTTTTCATATTTTTCACAACTTTTTAGGCTCTTCATGTTTTTGAACACCGCTTCATGCTCCTCCTATTTTTCAGAGAGTTTCATGCTCCTAATATATTTCACTCCTTTTGAAGCTCTTCATATTTTTCACACATTTTCAGGCTCTTCATGTTTTTCCACACCACTTCATGCTTCTATTTTTCATCCCGTTTCATGGTCCTCATTTATTTCACACCTTTTGAAGCTCTTCATATTTTTCACACCTTTTCAGGCTCTTCATGTTTTTCAACACCATTTCATGCCACATCTATCTTTCAGACCGTTTCATTCTTCTCATATTTTGACACCATTTGAAGCTCTTCATATTTTTCATATTTTTGGAGCTCTTCATATTTTCACACGTTTTCAGACTCTTCATGTTTTTCAACACCGCTTCATGCCCCTGCTATTTTTCAGACCTTTTCATGCTCCTCATATTTTTGACAGGTTTTTGAGGCTTTTCATATTTTTCACACCTTTTCTGGCTCTTCATGTTTTTGAACACCATTTCATAATCCGCCTATTTTTAAGACCGTTTCATGCTCCTCATATTTTTGATACCTTTAGAACCTCTTCATATTTCACACAGCTTTTCAGGCTCTTCATGTTTTTCAACACCGCTTCAGGCTCCTCCTCTTTTTCAGACCGTTTCATGCTCTTCATATTTTGAAACATTTTGAAGCTCTTCATATTTTTCACACCTTTTCAGGCTCTTCATGTTTTTCACCACCACTTCATGCTCCTCCTATTTTTCAGGCCGTTTCATGCTCATCTCATTTTTGTCACCTTTTGAAGCTTTTCATATTTTTCACAACTTTTCAGGCTCTTCATGTTTTTGAACACCGCTTCATGCTCCTCCTATTTTTCAGAGAGTTTCATGCTCCTCATGTATTTCACACCTTTTGAAGATCTTCATATTTTCCACACATTTTCAGGCTCTTCATGCGTTTGATCACCGTTTCATACTCCTTCTATTTTTCAGATCGTTTCATGCTCCTCATATTTTTGACACTTTTTGAGCTCTTCATATTTTTCACACCTTTTCAGGCTCTTCATGTTTTTGAACACCGCTTCATGCACCTCTATGTTTCAGATCGTTTCATGCTCATCTCTTTTTTGACACCATTTGAAGCTTTTCATATTTTTCACAATTTTTCAGGCTCTTCATGTTTTTGAACACCGCTTCATGCTCCACCTATTTTTCAGACCGTTTCCTGCTCCTCATATTTTTGACACCTTTTGAAGCTCTTCATATTTTTCACACCTTTTCAGGCTCTTCATGTTTTTCAACACTGCTTCATGCACCTCTATTTTTCAGACCGTTTCATGCTCATCTCATTTTTGACACCTTTTGAAGCTTTTCATATTTTTCACAACTTTTCAGGCTCTTCATGTTTTTGAACACCGCTTCATGCTCCTCCTATTTTTCAGACCGTTTCATGCTGCTCTCATTTTTGACACCTTTTGAAGCTTTGCATATTTTTCACAACTTTTCAGGCTCTTCATGTTTTTGAGCACCGCTTCATGCTCCTTCTATTTTTCAGACCGTATCATGCTCCTCATATTTTTCACTACTTTTGAAGCTCTTCATATTTTTCACACCTTTTCAGGCTCTTCATATTTTTGAACACGACTTCATGCTCCTCCTATTTTTCAGACCGTTTCATGCTCCTCTCATTTTTGACACCTTTTGAAGCTTTGGATATTTTTCACAACTTTTCAGGCTCTTCAAGTTTTTGAACACCACTTCATGCTCCTTCTATTTTTCAGACCGTATCATGCTCCTCATATTTTTCACACCTTTTGAAGCTCTTCATATTTTTCACACATTTTCAGGCTTTTCATTTTTTTCAACACTACTTGTTGCTCCTCCTATTTTTTAGACCGTTTCATGGTCATCTAATTTTTGACACCTTTTGGAGCTCTTCATATTTTTTACACCTTTTGAAGCTCTTCATATTTTTAACATTTTTGAAGCTCTTCATAATTTTCAAACGATATCAGACTCTTCATGTTTTTCAACACCGCTTCATGCTCCTGCGATTTATCATACCGTTTCATGCTCCTCATATTTGACACCTTTTGAAGCTCTTCATATTTTTCACACCTTTTCAGGCTCTTCATGTTTTTGAACACTTCTTCATGCTCCTCCTCTTTTTCAAACCGTTTCATGCTCCTCATATTTTTGACACCTTTTGAAGGTCTTCATATTTTTCACATCTTTTCAAGCTCTTCATGTTTTTCAAGACCACTTCATGCTCCTCCGATTTTTGAGACCGTTTCATGCTCCTCATATTTTTGACACCTTTAGAAACTCTTCATATTTTTCACACCTTTTCAGGCTCTTCATGTTTTTTAACACCTCTTCATGCTGCTCCTATTTTTCAGACCGTTTCATTCTCCTCATATTTTTGACACCTTTGCAAGCTCTTCATATATTTCACACCTTTTCAGGCTCTTCATTTTTTTCAACACCACTTCATGCTCCTCCTATTTTTCAGAGCGTTTCATGCTCCTCATATTTTTGACACCTTTTGAAGCTCTTCATATATTTCACACCTTTTCAGGCTCTTCATGTTTTTGAACACCGCTTCATGCTCCTCCTATTTTTCAGACCGTTTCATGCTCCTCATATATTTGACACTTTTTGAAGCTCTTCATATTTTTCACATCTTTTCAGGCTCTTCATGTTTTTCAACATCGTTTCATGATCCTCCTATTTTTCAGACCGTTTCTTGCTCTTCATATTTTTGAAACATTTTGAAGCTCTTCATATTTTTCCACTTTTTCAGGCTCTTCATGTTTTTCACCACCACTTCATGCTCCTTCAATTTTTCAGGCCGTTTCATGCTCATCTCATTTTTGTCACCTTTGAAGCTCTTTATATTTTTCACACTTTTTCAGGCTCTTCATGATTTTCAACACCGTTTCATGTTATTCCTATTTTTCAGACCGTTTAATGCTCGTCTCATTTTTGACACCTTTTGAAGCTTTCATATTTTTCACAACTTTTCAGGCTCTTCATGTTTTTGAACACCGCTTCATGCTCCTCCTATTTTTCAGAGAGTTTCATGCTCCTCATGTACTTCACACCTTTTGAAGCTCTTCATATTTTCCACACCTTTTCAGGCTCTTCATGTGTTTGATCACCGTTTCATGCTCCTTCTATTTTTCAGATCGTTTCATGCTCCTCATATTTTTGACACTTTTTGAGCTCTTCATATTTTTCACACCTTTTCAGGCTCTTCATGTTTTTGAACACCGCTTCATGATCCTCCTATTTTTCAGACCGTTTCATGCTCATCTCATTTTTGACACCTTTTGGAGCTTTTCATATTTTTCACAACTTTTCAGGATCTTCATGTTTTTGAACACCGTTTTATGCTCCTACTATTTTTCAGACCGTTTCATGCTCCTCATATTTTTCACAACTTTTGAAGCTCTTCATATTTTTCACACCTTTTCAGGCTCTTCATATTTTTGAACACGACTTCATGCTCCTCCTATTTTTCAGACCGTTTCATGCTCCTCTCATTTTTGACACCTTTTGAAGCTTTGCATATTTTTCACAACTTTTCAGGCTCTTCATGTTTTTGAACACCGCTTCATGCTCCTTCTATTTTTCAGACCGTATCATGCTCCTCATATTTTTCACACCTTTTGAAGCTCTTCATATTTTTCACACCTTTTCAGGCTCTTCATTTTTTTCAACAGTACTTGTTGCTCCTGCTATTTTTTAGACCGTTTCATGCTCATCTAATTTTTGACACCTTTTGAAGCTCTTCCTATTTTTTAAACCTTTTGAAGCTCTTCATATTTTTAACATTTTTGAAGCTCTTCATAATTTTCAAACGATGTCAGACTCTTCATGTTTTTCAACATCGCTTCATGCTCCTGCTATTTATCATACCATTTCATGCTCCTCATATTTGACACCTTTTGAAGCTCTTCATGTTTTTCACACCTTTTCAGGCTCTTCATGTTTTTGAACACTTCTTCATGCTCCTCATCTTTTTCAAACCGTTTCATGCTCCTCATATTTTTGACACCTTTAGAAACTCTTCATATTTTTCACACCTTTTGAAGCTCTTCATATTTTTCACACCTTTTGAAGCTCTTCATATTTTTAACAACTTTTGAAGCTCTTCATATATTTCACACCTTTTCAGGCTCTTCTTTTTTTTCAACACCACTTCATGCTCCTTCTTTTTTTCAGACCGTTTCATGCTCATCTCATTTTTGACACCTTTTGAAGCTCTTCATATTTTTCACTCCTTTTGAAGCTCTTCAAATTTTTCACACGTTTTCAGGTTCTTCATGTTTTCCAACACCGCATCATGCTCCTCATATATTTCAGACCGTTTCTTGCTCCTCATATTTTTCACAACTTTTGAAGCTCTTCATATTTTTCACACCTTTTCAGGCTCTTCATATTTTTGAACACGACTTCATGCTCCTCCTATTTTTCAGACCGTTTCATGCTCCTCTCATTTTTGACACCTTTTGAAGCTTTGCATATTTTTCACAACTTTTCAGGCTCTTCATGTTTTTGAACACCGCTTCATGCTCCTTCTATTTTTCAGACCGTATCATGCTCCTCATATTTTTCACACCTTTTGAAGCTCTTCATATTTTTCACACCTTTTCAGGCTCTTCATTTTTTTCAACAGTACTTGTTGCTCCTGCTATTTTTTAGACCGTTTCATGCTCATCTAATTTTTGACACCTTTTGAAGCTCTTCCTATTTTTTAAACCTTTTGAAGCTCTTCATATTTTTAACATTTTTGAAGCTCTTCATAATTTTCAAACGATGTCAGACTCTTCATGTTTTTCAACATCGCTTCATGCTCCTGCTATTTATCATACCATTTCATGCTCCTCATATTTGACACCTTTTGAAGCTCTTCATGTTTTTCACACCTTTTCAGGCTCTTCATGTTTTTGAACACTTCTTCATGCTCCTCATCTTTTTCAAACCGTTTCATGCTCCTCATATTTTTGACACCTTTAGAAACTCTTCATATTTTTCACACCTTTTGAAGCTCTTCATATTTTTCACACCTTTTGAAGCTCTTCATATTTTTAACAACTTTTGAAGCTCTTCATATATTTCACACCTTTTCAGGCTCTTCTTTTTTTTCAACACCACTTCATGCTCCGTCTTTTTTTCAGACCGTTTCATGCTCATCTCATTTTTGACACCTTTTGAAGCTCTTCATATTTTTCACATTTTTGAAGCTCTTCATATTTTTCACACCTTTTCAGGCTCTTCATGTTTTTCAACACCATTTCATGCTGCTTCTATTGTTCAGACCTTTTCATGCTCCTCATATTTTTCACACCTTTTGAAGCTCTTCATATTTTTCACACCTTTTCAGGCTCTTCATGTTTTTGAACACAGCTTCACGCTTCTCCTATTTTTCAGACCGTTTCATGCCCCTAATAGTTTTGACACCTTTTGAAGCTCTTCATATTTTTCACACGTTTTCAGACTCTTCATGTTTTTGAACACCGCTTCATGCTCCTCCTATTTTCCAGACCGTTTCATGCTCCTCATATTTTTGACACCTTTTGAAGCTCTTCATATTTTTCACACCTTTTCAGGCTCTTCAGGTTTTTCAACACCACTTCATGCTCCTCCTATTTTTCAGACCGTTTCATCCTCCTCATATTTTTGACACCTTTAGAAGCTCTTCAATATTTCACAACTTTTCAGGCTCTTCATGTGTTTTAGCACCACTTCATGCTCGTCCTATTTTTCAGACCGTTTCATGCTCATCTCATTTCTGACACCTTTTCCAACTTTTCATATTTTTCACAACGTTTCAGGCTCTTCATGTTTTTGAACACCGTTTCATGCTCCTCCTATATTTCACACCGTTTCATGCTTCTCATATGTTTGACACCATTTGAAGCTCTTCATATTTTTCACACCTTTTCAGGCTCTTCATGTTTTTGAACACCGCTTCATGCTCCTCCTTTTTTTCAGACCATTTCATGCTCCTCATATTTTTCACACCTTTTGAAGCTCTTATATTTCTCACAGCTTTTCATTCTCTTCGTGTTTTTGAACACCATTTCATGCTCCTCCTATTTTGCAGACCGTTTCTTTCTCCTCATATTTTTGACACCTTTTGAAGCTCTTCATATATTTCACACCTTTTCAGGCTTTTCATTTTTTTCAACAACACTTCATGCTCCTCCTATTTTTCAGACCGTTTCATGCTCATCTCATTTTGACATCTTTTGATGCTCTTCATATTGTTCACATCTTTTGAAGCTCTTCATATTTTTCACGCCTTTTCAGGCTTTTCATGATTTTCAACACACCTTCATGCTCCTCGTATTTTTCAGACCATTTCATGCTCATCTCATTTTTGACACCTTTTGAAGCTCTTCATATTTTTCACACCTTTTCAGGCTCTTCATGTTTTTCCACACCACTTCATGCTTCTCATATTTTTCAAACCTTTTCATGCTTCTTATGAATTTCACACCTTTTGAAGCTCTTCATATTTTTCACAACTTTTCAGGCTCTTCATGTTTCTGATCACCTTTTCATGCTCCTCCTATCTTTCACACCGTTTCATGCTTCTCATATTTTTGACACCATTTGAAGCTCTTCATATTTTTCACACCTTTTCAGGCTCTTCATGTTTTTGAACACAGCTTCACGCTTCTCCTATTTTTCAGACCGTTTCATGCCCCTAATAGTTTTGACACCTTTTGAAGCTCTTCATATTTTTCACACGTTTTCAGACTCTTCATGTTTTTGAACACCGCTTCATGCTCCTCCTATTTTCCAGACCGTTTCATGCTCCTCATATTTTTGACACCTTTTGAAGCTCTTCATATTTTTCACACCTTATCAGGCTCTTCAGGTTTTTCAACACCACTTCATGCTCCTCCTATTTTCCAGACCGTTTCATGCTCCTCATATTTTTGACACCTTTTGAAGCTCTTCATATTTTTCACACCTTATCAGGCTCTTCAGGTTTTTCAACACCACTTCATGCTCCTCCTATTTTTCAGACCGTTTCATCCTCCTCATATTTTTGACACCTTTAGAAGCTCTTCAATATTTCACAACTTTTCAGGCTCTTCATGTGTTTTAGCACCACTTCATGCTCGTCCTATTTTTCAGACCGTTTCATGCTCATCTCATTTCTGACACCTTTTCCAACTTTTCATACTTTTCACAACGTTTCAGTCTCTTCATGTTTCTGATCACCGTTTCATGCTCCTCCAATCTTTCACACCGTTTCATGCTTCTCATATTTTTGACACCATTTGAAGCTCTTCATATTTTTCACACCTTTTCAGGCTCTTCATGTTTTTGAACACCGATCATGATCCTCCAAAATTTCAGGCCGTTTCATGCTCTTCATATTTTTGACACCTTTTGAAGCTCTTCATATTTCTCACACCTTTTCAGGCTCCTCATGTTTTTGATCACCGTTTCATGCTCCTCCTATTTTTCAGAACGTTTCATGCTCCTCATATTTTTGACACCTTTTGAAGCTCTTCATATTTTTCACACGTTTTCAGGCTCTTCAGGATTTTTAACACCGCTTCGTGAACCTCCTATTTTACAGACCGTTTCATGCTCTTTATATTTTTGACCCCTTTTGAAGCTCTTCATATTTTTCACACCTTTTCAGGCTCTTCATAATTTTCAACACCGTTTCATTCTGCTTCTATTTTTCAGGCCGTTTCATGCTCCTCATATTTTTCACACCTTTTGAAGCTCTTCATATTTTTCACACCTTTTCAGGCTCTTCATGTTTTTCAACACCGCTTCATGCACCTCTATATTTCAGACCGTTTCATGCTCATCTCATTTTTGACACCTTTTGAAGCTTTTCATATTTTTCACAACTTTTTAGGCTCTTCATGTTTTTGAACACCGCTTCATGCTCCTCCTATTTTTCAGAGAGTTTCATGCTCCTAATATATTTCACTCCTTTTGAAGCTCTTCATATTTTTCACACCTTTTCAGGCTCTTCATGTTTTTCAACACCATTTCATGCTGCATCTATCTTTCAGACCGTTTCATTCTTCTCATATTTTTGACACCATTTGAAGCTCTTCATATTTTTCACACCTTTTCAGGCTCTTCATGTTTTGGAACACCGCTCATGATCCTCCAAATTTTCAGACCGTTTCATGCTCTTCATATTTTTAAAACCTTTTGAAGCTCTTCATATTTTTCACACCTTTTCAGGCTCTTCATGTTTTTCCACACCACTTCATGCTTCTCCTATTTTTCAGAAAGGTTTCATGCTCCTCATGAATTTCACACCTTTTGAAGCTATTCATATTTTTCACAACTTTTCAGGCTCTTCATGTTTCTGATCACCGTTTCATGCTCCTCCTATCTTTCAGACCGTTTCATGCTTCTCATATTTTTGATACCATTTGAAGCTCTTCACATTTTTCACACATTTTCAGGCACTTCATGTTTTTGAACACCGCTCATGATCCTCCAAAATCTCAGACCGTTTCTTGCTCTTCATATTTTTGACACCTTTTGAAGCTCTTCATATTTTTCACACCTTTTATGGCTCGTCATGTTTTTGAACACCGCTTCATGCTCCTCCTATTTTTCAGACCATTTCATGCTCCTCATATTTTTCACACCTTTTGAAGCTCTTCATATTTCTCACAGCTTTTCATGCTCTTCGTGTTTTTGAACACCATTTCATGCTCCTCCTATTTTGCAGACCGTTTCTTTCTCCTCATATTTTTGACACCTTTTGAAGCTCTTCATATATTTCACACCTTTTCAGGCTTTTCATTTTTTTCAACAACACTTCATGCTCCTCCTATTTTTCAGACCGTTTCATGCTCATCTCATTTTGACATCTTTTGATGCTCTTCATATTGTTCACATCTTTTGAAGCTCTTCATATTTTTCACGACTTTTCAGGCTTTTCATGATTTTCAACACACCTTCATGCTCCTCGTATTTTTCAGACCGTTTCATGCTCATCTCATTTTTGACACCTTTTGAAGCTCTTCATATTTTTCACACCTTTTCAGGCTCTTCATGTTTTTCCACACCACTTCATGCTTCTCGTATTTTTCAAACCTTTTCATGCTTCTCATGAATTTCACACCTTTTGAAGCTCTTCATATTTTTCACAACTTTTCAGGCTCTTCATGTTTCTGATCACCTTTTCATGCTCCTCCTATCTTTCACACCGTTTCATGCTTCTCATATTTTTGACACCATTTGAAGCTCTTCATATTGTTCACACCTTTTCAGGCTCTTCATGTTTTTGAACACCGATCATGATCCTCCAAAATTTCAGACCGGTTCATGCTCTTCATATTTTTGAAACCTTTTGAAGCTATTCATATTTTTCACACCTTTTCAGGCTCTTCATGTTTTTCCACACCACTTCATGCTTCTCATATTTTTCAGACCGTTTCATGCTCCTCATGAATTTCACACCTTTTGAAGCTCTTCATATTTCTCACACCTTTTCAGGCTCCTCATGTTTTTGATCACCGTTTCATGCTCCTCGTATTTTTCAGAACGTTTCATGCTCCTCATATTTTTGACACCTTTTGAAGCTCTTCATATTTTTCACACGTTTTCAGGCTCTTCAGGATTTTGAACACCGCTTCATGAACCTCCTATTTTACAGACCGTTTCATGCTCTTTATATTTTTGACCCCTTTTGAAGCTCTTCATATTTTTCACACCTTTTCAGGCTCTTCATGTTTTTCAACACCGCCTTATGCTCCTCCTTTTTTTCAGACTTTTTCATGCTCCTCATGTAATTCACACCTTTTGAAGCTCTTTATATTTTTCACACCTTTTCAGGCTCTTCATGTTTTTCAACACCACTTCATGCTCCTCCTATTTTTCAGACCGTTTCATGCTCATCTAATTTTTAACACCTTTTGAAACTCTTCATATATTTCACACCTTTTGAAGCTCTTCATATTTTTCACAACTTTTCAGGCTCTTCATGTTTCTGATCACCTATTCATGCTCCTCCTATCTTTCACACCGTTTCATGCTTCTCATATTTTTGACACCATTTGAAGCTCTTCATATTTTTCACACCTTTTCAGGCTCTTCATGTTTTTGAACACCGATCATGATCCTCCAAAATTTCAGACCGGTTCATGCTCTTCATATTTTTGAAACCTTTTGAAGCTATTCATATTTTTCACACCTTTTCAGGCTCTTCATGTTTTTCCACACCACTTCATGCTTCTCATATTTTTCAGACCGTTTCATGCTCCTCATGAATTTCACACCTTTTGAAGCTCTTCATATTTCTCACACCTTTTCAGGCTCCTCATGTTTTTGATCACCGTTTCATGCTCCTCGTATTTTTCAGAACGTTTCATGCTCCTCATATTTTTGACACCTTTTGAAGCTCTTCATATTTTTCACACGTTTTCAGGCTCTTCAGGATTTTGAACACCGCTTCATGAACCTCCTATTTTACAGACCATTTCATGCTCTTTATATTTTTGACCCCTTTTGAAGCTCTTCATATTTTTCACACCTTTTCAGGCTCTTCATGTTTTTCAACACCGCCTTATGCTCCTCCTTTTTTTCAGACTTTTTCATGCTCCTCATGTAATTCACACCTTTTGAAGCTCTTTATATTTTTCACACCTTTTCAGGCTCTTCATGTTTTTCAACACCACTTCATGCTCCTCCTATTTTTCAGACCGTTTCATGCTCATCTAATTTTTAACACCTTTTGAAACTCTTCATATATTTCACACCTTTTGAAGCTCTTCATATTTTTCACATCTTTGAAGCTCTTCATATTTTTCACACCTTTTCAGGCTCTTCATGTTTTTCAACACCATTTCATGCTGCTTCTATTGTTCAGACCTTTTCATGCTCCTCATATTTTTCACACCTTTTGAAGCTCTTCATATTTTTCACACCTTTTCAGGCTCTTCATGTTTTTGAACACCGATCATGATCCTCCAAAATTTCAGACCGGTTCATGCTCTTCATATTTTTGAAACCTTTTGAAGCTATTCATATTTTTCACACCTTTTCAGGCTCTTCATGTTTTTCCACACCACTTCATGCTTCTCATATTTTTCAGACCGTTTCATGCTCCTCATGAATTTCACACCTTTTGAAGCTCTTCATATTTCTCACACCTTTTCAGGCTCCTCATGTTTTTGATCACCGTTTCATGCTCCTCGTATTTTTCAGAACGTTTCATGCTCCTCATATTTTTGACACCTCTTGAAGCTCTTCATATTTTTCACACGTTTTCAGGCTCTTCAGGATTTTGAACACCGCTTCATGAACCTCCTATTTTACAGACCGTTTCATGCTCTTTATATTTTTGACCCCTTTTGAAGCTCTTCATATTTTTCACACCTTTTCAGGCTCTTCATATTTTTCAACACCGTTTCATGCTGCTTCTATTTTTCAGGCCGTTTCATGCTCCTCATATTTTTCACACCTTTTGAAGCTCTTCATATTTTTCACACCTTTTCAGGCTCTTCATGTTTTTCAACACCGTTTCATGCTGCTTCTATTTTTCAGACCGTTTCATGCTCCTCATATTTTTCACACCTTTTGAGGCTCTTCATATTTTTCATACCTTTTCAGTCTCTTCATATTTTTGAACACAGCTTCATGCTCCTCCTATTTTTCAGACCGTTACATGCTCCTCATATTTTTGACATCTTTTGATGCTCTTCATATTTTTCACATCTTTTGAAGCTCTTGATATTTTTCACACCTTTTCAGGCTTTTCATGATTTTCAACACACCTTCATTCTCCTCGTATTTTTCAGACCGTTTCATGCTCATCTCATTTTTGACACCTTTTGAAGCTCTTCATATTTTTCACTACTTTTCAGGCTCTTCATGTTTTTGAACACCACTTCATGCTCCTCCTATTTTTCACACAATTTCATGCTCCTGATATTTTTCACACTTTTTCAGGCTCTTCATGTTTTTGAACACAGCTTCATGCCCCTCCCATTTTTCAGACCGTTTCATGCTCCTCATATTATTGACACCTTTTGAATCTCTTCATATTTTTCACACCTTTTCAGGCTCTTCATGTTTTTCAACACCGCCTTATGCTCCTCCTTTTTTTCAGACTTTTTCATGCTCCTCATGTAATTCACACCTTTTGAAGCTCTTTATATTTTTCACACCTTTTCAGGCTCTTCATGTTTTTCAACACCACTTCATGCTCCTCCTATTTTTCAGACCGTTTCATGCTCATCTAATTTTTAACACCTTTTGAAACTCTTCGTATATTTCACACCTTTTGAAGCTCTTCATATTTTTCACATTTTTGAAGCTCTTCATATTTTTCACACCTTTTCAGGCTCTTCATGTTTTTCAACACCATTTCATGCTGCTTCTATTGTTCAGACCTTTTCATGCTCCTCATATTTTTCACACCTTTTGAAGCTCTTCATATTTTTCACAACTTTTCAGGCTCTTCATGTTTCTGATCACCTTTTCATGCTCCTCCTATCTTTCACACCGTTTCACGCTTCTCATATTTTTGACACCATTTGAAGCTCTTCATATTTTTCACACCTTTTCAGGCTCTTCATGTTTTTGAACACAGCTTCACGCTTCTCCTATTTTTCAGACCGTTTCATGCCCCTAATAGTTTTGACACCTTTTGAAGCTCTTCATATTTTTCACACGTTTTCAGACTCTTCATGTTTTTGAACACCGCTTCATGCTCCTCCTATTTTCCAGACCGTTTCATGCTCCTCATATTTTTGACACCTTTTGAAGCTCTTCATATTTTTCACACCTTATCAGGCTCTTCAGGTTTTTCAACACCACTTCATGCTCCTCCTATTTTTCAGACCGTTTCATCCTCCTCATATTTTTGACACCTTTAGAAGCTCTTCAATATTTCACAACTTTTCAGGCTCTTCATGTGTTTTAGCACCACTTCATGCTCGTCCTATTTTTCAGACCGTTTCATGCTCATCTCATTTCTGACACCTTTTCCAACTTTTCATACTTTTCACAACGTTTCAGGCTCTTCATGTTTCTGATCACCGTTTCATGCTCCTCCAATCTTTCACACCGTTTCATGCTTCTCATATTTTTGACACCATTTGAAGCTCTTCATATTTTTCACACCTTTTCAGGCTCTTCATGTTTTTGAACACCGATCATGATCCTCCAAAATTTCAGGCCGTTTCATGCTCTTCATATTTTTGACACCTTTTGAAGCTCTTCATATTTCTCACACCTTTTCAGGCTCCTCATGTTTTTGATCACCGTTTCATGCTCCTCCTATTTTTCAGAACGTTTCATGCTCCTCATATTTTTGACACCTTTTGAAGCTCTTCATATTTTTCACACGTTTTCAGGCTCTTCAGGATTTTTAACACCGCTTCATGAACCTCCTATTTTACAGACCGTTTCATGCTCTTTATATTTTTGACCCCTTTTGAAGCTCTTCATATTTTTCACACCTTTTCAGGCTCTTCATAATTTTCAACACCGTTTCATTCTGCTTCTATTTTTCAGGCCGTTTCATGCTCCTCATATTTTTCACACCTTTTGAAGCTCTTCATATTTTTCACACCTTTTCAGGCTCTTCATGTTTTTCAACACCGCTTCATGCACCTCTATATTTCAGACCGTTTCATGCTCATCTCATTTTTGACACCTTTTGAAGCTTTTCATATTTTTCACAACTTTTTAGGCTCTTCATGTTTTTGAACACCGCTTCATGCTCCTCCTATTTTTCAGAGAGTTTCATGCTCCTAATATATTTCACTCCTTTTGAAGCTCTTCATATTTTTCACACCTTTTCAGGCTCTTCATGTTTTTCAACACCATTTCATGCTGCATCTATCTTTCAGACCGTTTCATTCTTCTCATATTTTTGACACCATTTGAAGCTCTTCATATTTTTCACACCTTTTCAGGCTCTTCATGTTTTGGAACACCGCTCATGATCCTCCAAATTTTCAGACCGTTTCATGCTCTTCATATTTTTAAAACCTTTTGAAGCTCTTCATATTTTTCACACCTTTTCAGGCTCTTCATGTTTTTCCACACCACTTCATGCTTCTCCTATTTTTCAGAAAGGTTTCATGCTCCTCATGAATTTCACACCTTTTGAAGCTATTCATATTTTTCACAACTTTTCAGGCTCTTCATGTTTCTGATCACCGTTTCATGCTCCTCCTATCTTTCAGACCGTTTCATGCTTCTCATATTTTTGATACCATTTGAAGCTCTTCACATTTTTCACACATTTTCAGGCACTTCATGTTTTTGAACACCGCTCATGATCCTCCAAAATCTCAGACCGTTTCTTGCTCTTCATATTTTTGACACCTTTTGAAGCTCTTCATATTTTTCACACCTTTTATGGCTCGTCATGTTTTTGAACACCGCTTCATGCTCCTCCTATTTTTCAGACCATTTCATGCTCCTCATATTTTTCACACCTTTTGAAGCTCTTCATATTTCTCACAGCTTTTCATGCTCTTCGTGTTTTTGAACACCATTTCATGCTCCTCCTATTTTGCAGACCGTTTCTTTCTCCTCATATTTTTGACACCTTTTGAAGCTCTTCATATATTTCACACCTTTTCAGGCTTTTCATTTTTTTCAACAACACTTCATGCTCCTCCTATTTTTCAGACCGTTTCATGCTCATCTCATTTTGACATCTTTTGATGCTCTTCATATTGTTCACATCTTTTGAAGCTCTTCATATTTTTCACGACTTTTCAGGCTTTTCATGATTTTCAACACACCTTCATGCTCCTCGTATTTTTCAGACCGTTTCATGCTCATCTCATTTTTGACACCTTTTGAAGCTCTTCATATTTTTCACACCTTTTCAGGCTCTTCATGTTTTTCCACACCACTTCATGCTTCTCGTATTTTTCAAACCTTTTCATGCTTCTCATGAATTTCACACCTTTTGAAGCTCTTCATATTTTTCACAACTTTTCAGGCTCTTCATGTTTCTGATCACCTTTTCATGCTCCTCCTATCTTTCACACCGTTTCATGCTTCTCATATTTTTGACACCATTTGAAGCTCTTCATATTGTTCACACCTTTTCAGGCTCTTCATGTTTTTGAACACCGATCATGATCCTCCAAAATTTCAGACCGGTTCATGCTCTTCATATTTTTGAAACCTTTTGAAGCTATTCATATTTTTCACACCTTTTCAGGCTCTTCATGTTTTTCCACACCACTTCATGCTTCTCATATTTTTCAGACCGTTTCATGCTCCTCATGAATTTCACACCTTTTGAAGCTCTTCATATTTCTCACACCTTTTCAGGCTCCTCATGTTTTTGATCACCGTTTCATGCTCCTCGTATTTTTCAGAACGTTTCATGCTCCTCATATTTTTGACACCTTTTGAAGCTCTTCATATTTTTCACACGTTTTCAGGCTCTTCAGGATTTTGAACACCGCTTCATGAACCTCCTATTTTACAGACCGTTTCATGCTCTTTATATTTTTGACCCCTTTTGAAGCTCTTCATATTTTTCACACCTTTTCAGGCTCTTCATGTTTTTCAACACCGCCTTATGCTCCTCCTTTTTTTCAGACTTTTTCATGCTCCTCATGTAATTCACACCTTTTGAAGCTCTTTATATTTTTCACACCTTTTCAGGCTCTTCATGTTTTTCAACACCACTTCATGCTCCTCCTATTTTTCAGACCGTTTCATGCTCATCTAATTTTTAACACCTTTTGAAACTCTTCATATATTTCACACCTTTTGAAGCTCTTCATATTTTTCACAACTTTTCAGGCTCTTCATGTTTCTGATCACCTATTCATGCTCCTCCTATCTTTCACACCGTTTCATGCTTCTCATATTTTTGACACCATTTGAAGCTCTTCATATTTTTCACACCTTTTCAGGCTCTTCATGTTTTTGAACACCGATCATGATCCTCCAAAATTTCAGACCGGTTCATGCTCTTCATATTTTTGAAACCTTTTGAAGCTATTCATATTTTTCACACCTTTTCAGGCTCTTCATGTTTTTCCACACCACTTCATGCTTCTCATATTTTTCAGACCGTTTCATGCTCCTCATGAATTTCACACCTTTTGAAGCTCTTCATATTTCTCACACCTTTTCAGGCTCCTCATGTTTTTGATCACCGTTTCATGCTCCTCGTATTTTTCAGAACGTTTCATGCTCCTCATATTTTTGACACCTTTTGAAGCTCTTCATATTTTTCACACGTTTTCAGGCTCTTCAGGATTTTGAACACCGCTTCATGAACCTCCTATTTTACAGACCATTTCATGCTCTTTATATTTTTGACCCCTTTTGAAGCTCTTCATATTTTTCACACATTTTCAGGCTCTTCATGTTTTTCAACACCGCCTTATGCTCCTCCTTTTTTTCAGACTTTTTCATGCTCCTCATGTAATTCACACCTTTTGAAGCTCTTTATATTTTTCACACCTTTTCAGGCTCTTCATGTTTTTCAACACCACTTCATGCTCCTCCTATTTTTCAGACCGTTTCATGCTCATCTAATTTTTAACACCTTTTGAAACTCTTCATATATTTCACACCTTTTGAAGCTCTTCATATTTTTCACATCTTTGAAGCTCTTCATGTTTTTCACACCTTTTCAGGCTCTTCATGTTTTTCAACACCATTTCATGCTGCTTCTATTGTTCAGACCTTTTCATGCTCCTCATATTTTTCACACCTTTTGAAGCTCTTCATATTTTTCACACCTTTTCAGGCTCTTCATGTTTTTGAACACCGATCATGATCCTCCAAAATTTCAGACCGGTTCATGCTCTTCATATTTTTGAAACCTTTTGAAGCTATTCATATTTTTCACACCTTTTCAGGCTCTTCATGTTTTTCCACACCACTTCATGCTTCTCATATTTTTCAGACCGTTTCATGCTCCTCATGAATTTCACACCTTTTGAAGCTCTTCATATTTCTCACACCTTTTCAGGCTCCTCATGTTTTTGATCACCGTTTCATGCTCCTCGTATTTTTCAGAACGTTTCATGCTCCTCATATTTTTGACACCTCTTGAAGCTCTTCATATTTTTCACACGTTTTCAGGCTCTTCAGGATTTTGAACACCGCTTCATGAACCTCCTATTTTACAGACCGTTTCATGCTCTTTATATTTTTGACCCCTTTTGAAGCTCTTCATATTTTTCACACCTTTTCAGGCTCTTCATATTTTTCAACACCGTTTCATGCTGCTTCTATTTTTCAGGCCGTTTCATGCTCCTCATATTTTTCACACCTTTTGAAGCTCTTCATATTTTTCACACCTTTTCAGGCTCTTCATGTTTTTCAACACCGTTTCATGCTGCTTCTATTTTTCAGACCGTTTCATGCTCCTCATATTTTTCACACCTTTTGAGGCTCTTCATATTTTTCATACCTTTTCAGTCTCTTCATATTTTTGAACACAGCTTCATGCTCCTCCTATTTTTCAGACCGTTACATGCTCCTCATATTTTTGACATCTTTTGATGCTCTTCATATTTTTCACATCTTTTGAAGCTCTTGATATTTTTCACACCTTTTCAGGCTTTTCATGATTTTCAACACACCTTCATTCTCCTCGTATTTTTCAGACCGTTTCATGCTCATCTCATTTTTGACACCTTTTGAAGCTCTTCATATTTTTCACTACTTTTCAGGCTCTTCATGTTTTTGAACACCACTTCATGCTCCTCCTATTTTTCACACAATTTCATGCTCCTGATATTTTTCACACTTTTTCAGGCTCTTCATGTTTTTGAACACAGCTTCATGCCCCTCCCATTTTTCAGACCGTTTCATGCTCCTCATATTATTGACACCTTTTGAATCTCTTCATATTTTTCACACCTTTTCAGGCTCTTCATGTTTTTCAACACCGCCTTATGCTCCTCCTTTTTTTCAGACTTTTTCATGCTCCTCATGTAATTCACACCTTTTGAAGCTCTTTATATTTTTCACACCTTTTCAGGCTCTTCATGTTTTTCAACACCACTTCATGCTCCTCCTATTTTTCAGACCGTTTCATGCTCATCTAATTTTTAACACCTTTTGAAACTCTTCGTATATTTCACACCTTTTGAAGCTCTTCATATTTTTCACATTTTTGAAGCTCTTCATATTTTTCACACCTTTTCAGGCTCTTCATGTTTTTCAACACCATTTCATGCTGCTTCTATTGTTCAGACCTTTTCATGCTCCTCATATTTTTCACACCTTTTGAAGCTCTTCATATTTTTCACACCTTTTCAGGCTCTTCATGTTTTTGAACACAGCTTCACGCTTCTCCTATTTTTCAGACCGTTTCATGCCCCTAATAGTTTTGACACCTTTTGAAGCTCTTCATATTTTTCACACGTTTTCAGACTCTTCATGTTTTTGAACACCGCTTCATGCTCCTCCTATTTTCCAGACCGTTTCATGCTCCTCATATTTTTGACACCTTTTGAAGCTCTTCATATTTTTCACACCTTTTCAGGCTCTTCAGGTTTTTCAACACCACTTCATGCTCCTCCTATTTTTCAGACCGTTTCATCCTCCTCATATTTTTGACACCTTTAGAAGCTCTTCAATATTTCACAACTTTTCAGGCTCTTCATGTGTTTTAGCACCACTTCATGCTCGTCCTATTTTTCAGACCGTTTCATGCTCATCTCATTTCTGACACCTTTTCCAACTTTTCATACTTTTCACAACGTTTCAGGCTCTTCATGTGTTTTAGCACCGCTTCATGCTCGTCCTATTTTTCAGACCGTTTCATGCTCATCTCATTTCTGACACCTTTTCCAACTTTTCATACTTTTCACAACTTTTCAGGCTCTTCATGTGTTTTAGCACCACTTCATGCTCGTCCTATTTTTCAGACCGTTTCATGCTCATCTCATTTCTGACACCTTTTCCAACTTTTCATACTTTTCACAACGTTTCAGGCTCTTCATGTGTTTTAGCACCGCTTCATGCTCGTCCTATTTTTCAAACCGTTTTATGCTCATCTCATTTCTGACACCTTTTCCAACTTTTCATACTTTTCACAACGTTTCAGGCTCTTCATGTGTTTTAGCACCACTTCATGCTCGTCCTATTTTTCAGACCTTTCATGCTCCTCATATTTTTGACACCTTTTGAAGCTCTTCATATTTTTCACACCTTTTCAGACTCTTCATGTTTTTGATCACCGTTTCATGCTCCTCCTATTTTTCAGACCGTTTCATGCTCCTCATATTTTTGACACCTTTTGAAGCTCTTCATATATTTCACACGTTTTCAGGCTCTTCATGTTTTTCAACAGCACTTCATGCTTCTCCTATTTTTCAGACCATTTTATGCTCCTCGTATTTTTCACACCTTTTGAAGCTCTTCATATTTTTCAACCTTTTTAGGCTCTTCATGTTTTTGAACACGGTTTCATGCTCCTCCTATTTTTCAAACTGTTTCATGCTCATCTCATTTTTAACAACTTCTGAAGCTCTTCATATTTTTCACACCTTTTGAAGCTCTTCATATTTCTCAAACGTTTTCAGGCTCTTCATGTTTTTCAACACCCCTTCTTTCTCATCCTATTTTTCAGACCGTTTCATGCTTCTCTCATTTCTGACACATTTTGAAGCTCTTCATATATTTCACACATTTTCAGGCTCTTCATGTTTTTCAACACCACTTCATGCTCCTCCTATTTTTCAGACCGTTTCATACTCATCTCGCTTTTGACACATTTTGAAGCTCTTCATATTTTCCACACCTTTTGAAGCTCTTCATATTTTTCAAACGTTTTCAGGCTTAATCTTTTTCAACACCGCTTCTTGCTCCTCCTATTTTTCAGACCGTTTCATGCTCCTCATATTTTTGACACGTTTTGAAACTCTTCATATTTTTCACACCTTTTCAGGCTCTTCATGTTTTTGAACACCGTTTCATGCTCCTCCTATTTTTCAGACCGTTTCATGCTCCTCATATTTTTGACACCTTTTGAATCTCTTCATATTTTTCACACCTTTTCAGGCTCTTCATGTTGTTGAACACCACTTGTGTTCCTCCTATTTTTCAGACCGTTTCATGCTCCTCATATTTTTGACACCTTTTGAAGCTCTTCATATATTTCACACGTTTTCAGGCTCTTCATGTTTTTCAACAGCACTTCATGCTTCTCCTATTTTTCAGACCATTTTATGCTCCTCGTATTTTTCACACCTTTTGAAGCTCTTCATATTTTTCAACCTTTTTAGGCTCTTCATGTTTTTGAACACGGTTTCATGCTCCTCCTATTTTTCAAACTGTTTCATGCTCATCTCATTTTTAACAACTTCTGAAGCTCTTCATATTTTTCACACCTTTTGAAGCTCTTCATATTTCTCAAACGTTTTCAGGCTCTTCATGTTTTTCAACACCCCTTCTTTCTCATCCTATTTTTCAGACCGTTTCATGCTTCTCTCATTTCTGACACATTTTGAAGCTCTTCATATATTTCACACATTTTCAGGCTCTTCATGTTTTTCAACACCACTTCATGCTCCTCCTATTTTTCAGACCGTTTCATACTCATCTCGCTTTTGACACATTTTGAAGCTCTTCATATTTTCCACACCTTTTGAAGCTCTTCATATTTTTCAAACGTTTTCAGGCTTAATCTTTTTCAACACCGCTTCTTGCTCCTCCTATTTTTCAGACCGTTTCATGCTCCTCATATTTTTGACACGTTTTGAAACTCTTCATATTTTTCACACTTTTCAGGCTCTTCATGTTTTTCAACACCGCCTTATGCTCCTCCTTTTTTTCAGACTTTTTCATGCTCCTCATGTAATTCACACCTTTTGAAGCTCTTTATATTTTTCACACCTTTTCAGGCTCTTCATGTTTTTCAACACCACTTCATGCTCCTCCTATTTTTCAGACCGTTTCATGCTCATCTAATTTTTAACACCTTTTGAAACTCTTCATATATTTCACACCTTTTGAAGCTCTTCATATTTTTCACATCTTTGAAGCTCTTCATATTTTTCACACCTTTTCAGGCTCTTCATGTTTTTCAACACCATTTCATGCTGCTTCTATTGTTCAGACCTTTTCATGCTCCTCATATTTTTCACACCTTTTGAAGCTCTTCATATTTTTCACAGCTTTTCAGGCTCTTCATGTTTTTGAACACCGATCATGATCCTCCAAAATTTCAGACCGGTTCATGCTCTTCATATTTTTGAAACCTTTTGAAGCTATTCATATTTTTCACACCTTTTCAGGCTCTTCATGTTTTTCCACACCACTTCATGCTTCTCATATTTTTCAGACCGTTTCATGCTCCTCATGAATTTCACACCTTTTGAAGCTCTTCATATTTCTCACACCTTTTCAGGCTCCTCATGTTTTTGATCACCGTTTCATGCTCCTCGTATTTTTCAGAACGTTTCATGCTCCTCATATTTTTGACACCTCTTGAAGCTCTTCATATTTTTCACACGTTTTCAGGCTCTTCAGGATTTTGAACACCGCTTCATGAACCTCCTATTTTACAGACCGTTTCATGCTCTTTATATTTTTGACCCCTTTTGAAGCTCTTCATATTTTTCACACCTTTTCAGGCTCTTCATATTTTTCAACACCGTTTCATGCTGCTTCTATTTTTCAGGCCGTTTCATGCTCCTCATGTAATTCACACCTTTTGAAGCTCTTTATATTTTTCACACCTTTTCAGGCTCTTCATGTTTTTCAACACCACTTCATGCTCCTCCTTTTTTTCAGACTTTTTCATGCTCCTCATGTAATTCACACCTTTTGAAGCTCTTTATATTTTTCACACCTTTTCAGGCTCTTCATGTTTTTCAACACCACTTCATGCTCCTCCTATTTTTCAGACCGTTTCATGCTCCTCATATTATTGACACCTTTTGAATCTCTTCATATTTTTCACACCTTTTCAGGCTCTTCATGTTTTTCAACACCGCCTTATGCTCCTCCTTTTTTTCAGACTTTTTCATGCTCCTCATGTAATTCACACCTTTTGAAGCTCTTTATATTTTTCACACCTTTTCAGGCTCTTCATGTTTTTCAACACCACTTCATGCTCCTCCTATTTTTCAGACCGTTTCATGCTCATCTAATTTTTAACACCTTTTGAAACTCTTCGTATATTTCACACCTTTTGAAGCTCTTCATATTTTTCACATTTTTGAAGCTCTTCATATTTTTCACACCTTTTCAGGCTCTTCATGTTTTTCAACACCATTTCATGCTGCTTCTATTGTTCAGACCTTTTCATGCTCCTCATATTTTTCACACCTTTTGAAGCTCTTCATATTTTTCACACCTTTTCAGGCTCTTCATGTTTTTGAACACAGCTTCACGCTTCTCCTATTTTTCAGACCGTTTCATGCCCCTAATAGTTTTGACACCTTTTGAAGCTCTTCATATTTTTCACACGTTTTCAGACTCTTCATGTTTTTGAACACCGCTTCATGCTCCTCCTATTTTCCAGACCGTTTCATGCTCCTCATATTTTTGACACCTTTTGAAGCTCTTCATATTTTTCACACCTTTTCAGGCTCTTCAGGTTTTTCAACACCACTTCATGCTCCTCCTATTTTTCAGACCGTTTCATCCTCCTCATATTTTTGACACCTTTAGATGCTCTTCAATATTTCACAACTTTTCAGGCTCTTCATGTGTTTTAGCACCACTTCATGCTCGTCCTATTTTTCAGACCGTTTCATGCTCATCTCATTTCTGACACCTTTTCCAACTTTTCATACTTTTCACAACGTTTCAGGCTCTTCATGTGTTTTAGCACCGCTTCATGCTCGTCCTATTTTTCAGACCGTTTCATGCTCATCTCATTTCTGACACCTTTTCCAACTTTTCATACTTTTCACAACTTTTCAGGCTCTTCATGTGTTTTAGCACCACTTCATGCTCGTCCTATTTTTCAGACCGTTTCATGCTCATCTCATTTCTGACACCTTTTCCAACTTTTCATACTTTTCACAACGTTTCAGGCTCTTCATGTGTTTTAGCACCGCTTCATGCTCGTCCTATTTTTCAGACCGTTTCATGCTCATCTCATTTCTGACACCTTTTCCAACTTTTCATACTTTTCACAACGTTTCAGGCTCTTCATGTGTTTTAGCACCACTTCATGCTCGTCCTATTTTTCAGACCTTTCATGCTCCTCATATTTTTGACACCTTTTGAAGCTCTTCATATTTTTCACACCTTTTCAGACTCTTCATGTTTTTGATCACCGTTTCATGCTCCTCCTATTTTTCAGACCGTTTCATGCTCCTCATATTTTTGATACTTATTCAAGCTCTTCATATTTTTCACTCCTTTTCAGGCTCTTCATGTTTTTCAACACCGCTTCATGGTCCTCCTATTTTTCAGACAGTTTCATGCTCATTTCATTTTTGACACCTTTTGAAGCTTTTCAAATTTTCAAAACATTTCAGGCTCTTCATGTTTTTGAACACCGGTTCATGCTCCTCCTATTTTTCAGAGAGTTTCATGCTCCTCATGTATTTCACACGTATGAACCTCTTCATATTTTTCACGCATTTTCAGGCTCTTCATGTTTTGCACCACCACTTCATGCTCCTCCTATTTTTCAGACCGTTTCATGCGCATCTCATTTTTGAAACCTTTAGAATCTCTTCATAATTTTCACACCTTTTCAGGCTTTTATGTTTTTCAACACCGCTTCATGCTCCTCCTATTTTTCAGACCGTTTCATGCGCATCTCATTTTTGACACCTTTTCAAACTTTTCATATTTTTCACACCTTTTCAGGCTCTTCATGTTTTTGAACACGGCTTCATGCTTCTCCTATTTTTCACACCGTATACTGCTCCTCATATTTTTCACACCTATTGAAGCTCTTCATATTTTTCACACCTTTTCAGACTCTTCATGTTTTTGAACACCGCTTCATGCTCCTCCTATTTTTCAGAGAGTTTCATGCTCCTAATATATTTCACTCCTTTTGAAACTCTTCATATTTGTCACACCTTTTCAGGCTCTTCATGTTTTTCCACACCACTTCATGCTTCTATTTTTCAGCCCGTTTCATGGTCCTCATGTATTTCACACCTTTTGAAGCTCTTCATATTTTTCACACCTTTTCAGGCTCTTCATGTTTTTCAACACCGCCTTATGCTCCTCCTTTTTTTCAGACTTTTTCATGCTCCTCATGTAATTCACACCTTTTGAAGCTCTTTATATTTTTCACACCTTTTCAGGCTCTTCATGTTTTTCAACACCACTTCATGCTCCTCCTATTTTTCAGACCGTTTCATGCTCATCTAATTTTTAACACCTTTTGAAACTCTTCGTATATTTCACACCTTTTGAAGCTCTTCATATTTTTCACATTTTTGAAGCTCTTCATATTTTTCACACCTTTTCAGGCTCTTCATGTTTTTCAACACCATTTCATGCTGCTTCTATTGTTCAGACCTTTTCATGCTCCTCATATTTTTCACACCTTTTGAAGCTCTTCATATTTTTCACACCTTTTCAGGCTCTTCATGTTTTTGAACACAGCTTCACGCTTCTCCTATTTTTCAGACCGTTTCATGCCCCTAATAGTTTTGACACCTTTTGAAGCTCTTCATATTTTTCACACGTTTTCAGACTCTTCATGTTTTTGAACACCGCTTCATGCTCCTCCTATTTTCCAGACCGTTTCATGCTCCTCATATTTTTGACACCTTTTGAAGCTCTTCATATTTTTCACACCTTTTCAGGCTCTTCAGGTTTTTCAACACCACTTCATGCTCCTCCTATTTTTCAGACCGTTTCATCCTCCTCATATTTTTGACACCTTTAGATGCTCTTCAATATTTCACAACTTTTCAGGCTCTTCATGTGTTTTAGCACCACTTCATGCTCGTCCTATTTTTCAGACCGTTTCATGCTCATCTCATTTCTGACACCTTTTCCAACTTTTCATACTTTTCACAACGTTTCAGGCTCTTCATGTGTTTTAGCACCGCTTCATGCTCGTCCTATTTTTCAGACCGTTTCATGCTCATCTCATTTCTGACACCTTTTCCAACTTTTCATACTTTTCACAACTTTTCAGGCTCTTCATGTGTTTTAGCACCACTTCATGCTCGTCCTATTTTTCAGACCGTTTCATGCTCATCTCATTTCTGACACCTTTTCCAACTTTTCATACTTTTCACAACGTTTCAGGCTCTTCATGTGTTTTAGCACCGCTTCATGCTCGTCCTATTTTTCAGACCGTTTCATGCTCATCTCATTTCTGACACCTTTTCCAACTTTTCATACTTTTCACAACGTTTCAGGCTCTTCATGTGTTTTAGCACCACTTCATGCTCGTCCTATTTTTCAGACCTTTCATGCTCCTCATATTTTTGACACCTTTTGAAGCTCTTCATATTTTTCACACCTTTTCAGACTCTTCATGTTTTTGATCACCGTTTCATGCTCCTCCTATTTTTCAGACCGTTTCATGCTCCTCATATTTTTGATACTTATTCAAGCTCTTCATATTTTTCACTCCTTTTCAGGCTCTTCATGTTTTTCAACACCGCTTCATGGTCCTCCTATTTTTCAGACAGTTTCATGCTCATTTCATTTTTGACACCTTTTGAAGCTTTTCAAATTTTCAAAACATTTCAGGCTCTTCATGTTTTTGAACACCGGTTCATGCTCCTCCTATTTTTCAGAGAGTTTCATGCTCCTCATGTATTTCACACGTATGAACCTCTTCATATTTTTCACGCATTTTCAGGCTCTTCATGTTTTGCACCACCACTTCATGCTCCTCCTATTTTTCAGACCGTTTCATGCGCATCTCATTTTTGAAACCTTTAGAATCTCTTCATAATTTTCACACCTTTTCAGGCTTTTATGTTTTTCAACACCGCTTCATGCTCCTCCTATTTTTCAGACCGTTTCATGCGCATCTCATTTTTGACACCTTTTCAAACTTTTCATATTTTTCACACCTTTTCAGGCTCTTCATGTTTTTGAACACGGCTTCATGCTTCTCCTATTTTTCACACCGTATACTGCTCCTCATATTTTTCACACCTATTGAAGCTCTTCATATTTTTCACACCTTTTCAGACTCTTCATGTTTTTGAACACCGCTTCATGCTCCTCCTATTTTTCAGAGAGTTTCATGCTCCTAATATATTTCACTCCTTTTGAAACTCTTCATATTTGTCACACCTTTTCAGGCTCTTCATGTTTTTCCACACCACTTCATGCTTCTATTTTTCAGCCCGTTTCATGGTCCTCATGTATTTCACACCTTTTGAAGCTCTTCATATTTTTCACACCTTTTCAGGCTCTTCATGTTTTTCAACACCATTTCATGCCGTGTCTATCTGTCAGAACGTTTCATTCTTCTCATATTTTGTCACCATCTGAAGCTCTTCATATTTTTCACACCTTTTCAGGCTCTTCATGTTTTTCCACACCACTTCATGCTTCTCGTATTTTTCAAACCTTTTCATGCTTCTCATGAATTTCACACCTTTTGAAGCTCTTCATATTTTTCACAAATTTCAGGCTCTTCATGTTTCTGATCACCTTTTCATACTCCTCCTATCTTTCACACCGTTTCATGCTTCTCATATATTTGACACCATTTGAAGCTCTTCATATATTTCACACCTTTTCAGGCTCTTCATGTTTTTCACAACCACTTCTTGCTCCTCCTTTTTTTCAGACAGTTTCATGCTCATCTCATTTTTGACACATTTTGAAGCTCTTCATAATTTTCACACATTTTGAAGCTCTTCATATTTTTCACACGTTTTCAGGCTCTTCATGTTTTTCAACACCGCTTCATGCTCCTCTTATTTTTAAGACCGTTTCATGCTCCTCATATTTTTCACACCTTTTGAAGATCTTCCTATTTTTCACACCTTTTCAGGCTCTTTATGTTTTTCCACACCGTTTCATGCTCCTCCTATTTTCCAGACCGTTTTATGTTTCTCATATTTTTGACACCTTTTGAACCTCTTCGTATTATTCACAACTTTTCAGGCTCTTCATGATTTTCAACACCGCTTCATGCTCCTCCTGTTTTTCAGACCGTTTCATGCTCATCTCATTTTCGACACCTTTTGAACCTCTTCATATTTTTCACACCTTTTGAAGCTCTTCATATTATTCACAATTTTTCAGGCTCTTCATGATTTTCAACACCGCTTCATGCTCCTCCTATTTTTCACACCGTTTCATGCTCTTCTCAATTTTTACACCTTTTGAAGTTCTTCATATTTTTCACAGGTTTTGAATCTCTTCATATTATTCACACATATTCAGGCTCTTCATGTTTTTGAACACTGCTTCATTCTCCTCCTATTTTTCAGACCGTTTCATGCTCCTCATATATGTGAAACATTTTGAAGCTCCTCCTATTTTTCACATCTTTTCAGACTGTTCATGATTTTCAACACCGTTTCCTGCTCCTCCTATTTTTGAGACCGTTTCATTCTCCTCCTATTTTTCAGACCATTTCATGCTCCTCATATTTTTGACACCTTTTGAAGCTCTTCATATTTTTCAAACATTTTCAGGCTCTTCATGTTTTTCAACACCGCTTCATGCTCCTCCTATTTTTCAGACAGTTTCATGTTCCTCATATTTTTGAAACCTTTTGAAGCTCTTCATATTTTTCACACCTTTTCAGGCTCTTCAAGTTTTTGAACAACGTTTCATGCTACTCCTATTTTTCAGACCGTTTCTTGCTCCTCATATTTTTTACACCTTTTGAAGCTCTTCATATTTTTCACTCCTTTTCAGCTTCTCCATGGTTTTGAACACCGCTTCATGCTCCTCCTATTTTTCAGACTGTTTCATGCTCTTCATATATGTGAGACCTTTTGAAGCTCTTCATATTTTTCTCTCCTTTTCATACTCTTCATATTTTTAAACACCATTTCATGCTCCTCATGTATTTCACACCTTTTGAAGCTCTTCATATTTTTCACATGTTTTCACGCTCTTCATGTTTTTCAACACAAATTCTGGCTCCTTTTATTTTTCAGACCGATTCATGTTCCTCATATTTTTGACACGTTTTGAGGCTCTTCATATTTTTCACACCTTTTCAGGCTCTTCAAGTTTTTGAACACCGTTTCATTCTCCTTTTTTTTTTTCAAACCTTATCATGCTCCTCATATTTTTGACACCTTTTGAAGCTCTTCATATTTTTCACAGCTTTTCAGGCTCTCCATGTTTTGAACACCACTTCATGCTCCTCCTATTTTTCAGACCGTTTCATGTTCCTCATATTTTTGACACCTTTTGAAGCTCTTCATATTTTTCACACCATTTCAGGCTTTTCATTTTTGTCAACAAAGCTTCACGCTCCTCCTATTTTTCAGACCGTTTCATGCTCCTCATATTTTACACACCTGTTGAAGCTCTTCATATTTTTCACACCATTTCAGGTTCTTCTTGTTTTTCAACACCATTTCAAGCTCCTCCTATTTTTCAGACTGTTTCAAGCTCCTCATATTTCTGACACCTTTTGAAGCTCTTCATATATTTCACACCTTTTCAGGCTCTTCATGTTTTTGAACACCGCTTCATGCTCCTCCTAATTTTCACACCTTTTGAAGATCTTCATATATTTCACACCTTTTCAAGCTCTTCATGTTTTTGAGCACCGCTTCATGCTCCTATATTTTTCACACCTTTTGAAGCTCTTCATATTTCTCAAACGTTTTCAGGCTCTTCATGTTTTTCAACACCCCTTCTTTCTCATCCTATTTTTCAGACCGTTTCATGCTTCTCTCATTTCTGACACATTTTGAAGCTCTTCATATATTTCACACATTTTCAGGCTCTTCATGTTTTTCAACACCACTTCATGCTCCTCCTATTTTTCAGACCGTTTCATACTCATCTCGCTTTTGACACATTTTGAAGCTCTTCATATTTTCCACACCTTTTGAAGCTCTTCATATTTTTCAAACGTTTTCAGGCTTAATCTTTTTCAACACCGCTTCTTGCTCCTCCTATTTTTCAGACCGTTTCATGCTCCTCATATTTTTGACACGTTTTGAAACTCTTCATATTTTTCACACTTTTCAGGCTCTTCATGTTTTTCAACACCGCCTTATGCTCCTCCTTTTTTTCAGACTTTTTCATGCTCCTCATGTAATTCACACCTTTTGAAGCTCTTTATATTTTTCACACCTTTTCAGGCTCTTCATGTTTTTCAACACCACTTCATGCTCCTCCTATTTTTCAGACCGTTTCATGCTCATCTAATTTTTAACACCTTTTGAAACTCTTCATATATTTCACACCTTTTGAAGCTCTTCATATTTTTCACATCTTTGAAGCTCTTCATATTTTTCACACCTTTTCAGGCTCTTCATGTTTTTCAACACCATTTCATGCTGCTTCTATTGTTCAGACCTTTTCATGCTCCTCATATTTTTCACACCTTTTGAAGCTCTTCATATTTTTCACACCTTTTCAGGCTCTTCATGTTTTTGAACACCGATCATGATCCTCCAAAATTTCAGACCGGTTCATGCTCTTCATATTTTTGAAACCTTTTGAAGCTATTCATATTTTTCACACCTTTTCAGGCTCTTCATGTTTTTCCACACCACTTCATGCTTCTCATATTTTTCAGACCGTTTCATGCTCCTCATGAATTTCACACCTTTTGAAGCTCTTCATATTTCTCACACCTTTTCAGGCTCCTCATGTTTTTGATCACCGTTTCATGCTCCTCGTATTTTTCAGAACGTTTCATGCTCCTCATATTTTTGACACCTCTTGAAGCTCTTCATATTTTTCACACGTTTTCAGGCTCTTCAGGATTTTGAACACCGCTTCATGAACCTCCTATTTTACAGACCGTTTCATGCTCTTTATATTTTTGACCCCTTTTGAAGCTCTTCATATTTTTCACACCTTTTCAGGCTCTTCATATTTTTCAACACCGTTTCATGCTGCTTCTATTTTTCAGGCCGTTTCATGCTCCTCATGTAATTCACACCTTTTGAAGCTCTTTATATTTTTCACACCTTTTCAGGCTCTTCATGTTTTTCAACACCACTTCATGCTCCTCCTTTTTTTCAGACTTTTTCATGCTCCTCATGTAATTCACACCTTTTGAAGCTCTTTATATTTTTCACACCTTTTCAGGCTCTTCATGTTTTTCAACACCACTTCATGCTCCTCCTATTTTTCAGACCGTTTCATGCTCCTCATATTATTGACACCTTTTGAATCTCTTCATATTTTTCACACCTTTTCAGGCTCTTCATGTTTTTCAACACCGCCTTATGCTCCTCCTTTTTTTCAGACTTTTTCATGCTCCTCATGTAATTCACACCTTTTGAAGCTCTTTATATTTTTCACACCTTTTCAGGCTCTTCATGTTTTTCAACACCACTTCATGCTCCTCCTATTTTTCAGACCGTTTCATGCTCATCTAATTTTTAACACCTTTTGAAACTCTTCGTATATTTCACACCTTTTGAAGCTCTTCATATTTTTCACATTTTTGAAGCTCTTCATATTTTTCACACCTTTTCAGGCTCTTCATGTTTTTCAACACCATTTCATGCTGCTTCTATTGTTCAGACCTTTTCATGCTCCTCATATTTTTCACACCTTTTGAAGCTCTTCATATTTTTCACACCTTTTCAGGCTCTTCATGTTTTTGAACACAGCTTCACGCTTCTCCTATTTTTCAGACCGTTTCATGCCCCTAATAGTTTTGACACCTTTTGAAGCTCTTCATATTTTTCACACGTTTTCAGACTCTTCATGTTTTTGAACACCGCTTCATGCTCCTCCTATTTTCCAGACCGTTTCATGCTCCTCATATTTTTGACACCTTTTGAAGCTCTTCATATTTTTCACACCTTTTCAGGCTCTTCAGGTTTTTCAACACCACTTCATGCTCCTCCTATTTTTCAGACCGTTTCATCCTCCTCATATTTTTGACACCTTTAGATGCTCTTCAATATTTCACAACTTTTCAGGCTCTTCATGTGTTTTAGCACCACTTCATGCTCGTCCTATTTTTCAGACCGTTTCATGCTCATCTCATTTCTGACACCTTTTCCAACTTTTCATACTTTTCACAACGTTTCAGGCTCTTCATGTGTTTTAGCACCGCTTCATGCTCGTCCTATTTTTCAGACCGTTTCATGCTCATCTCATTTCTGACACCTTTTCCAACTTTTCATACTTTTCACAACTTTTCAGGCTCTTCATGTGTTTTAGCACCACTTCATGCTCGTCCTATTTTTCAGACCGTTTCATGCTCATCTCATTTCTGACACCTTTTCCAACTTTTCATACTTTTCACAACGTTTCAGGCTCTTCATGTGTTTTAGCACCGCTTCATGCTCGTCCTATTTTTCAGACCGTTTCATGCTCATCTCATTTCTGACACCTTTTCCAACTTTTCATACTTTTCACAACGTTTCAGGCTCTTCATGTGTTTTAGCACCACTTCATGCTCGTCCTATTTTTCAGACCTTTCATGCTCCTCATATTTTTGACACCTTTTGAAGCTCTTCATATTTTTCACACCTTTTCAGACTCTTCATGTTTTTGATCACCGTTTCATGCTCCTCCTATTTTTCAGACCGTTTCATGCTCCTCATATTTTTGATACTTATTCAAGCTCTTCATATTTTTCACTCCTTTTCAGGCTCTTCATGTTTTTCAACACCGCTTCATGGTCCTCCTATTTTTCAGACAGTTTCATGCTCATTTCATTTTTGACACCTTTTGAAGCTTTTCAAATTTTCAAAACATTTCAGGCTCTTCATGTTTTTGAACACCGGTTCATGCTCCTCCTATTTTTCAGAGAGTTTCATGCTCCTCATGTATTTCACACGTATGAACCTCTTCATATTTTTCACGCATTTTCAGGCTCTTCATGTTTTGCACCACCACTTCATGCTCCTCCTATTTTTCAGACCGTTTCATGCGCATCTCATTTTTGAAACCTTTAGAATCTCTTCATAATTTTCACACCTTTTCAGGCTTTTATGTTTTTCAACACCGCTTCATGCTCCTCCTATTTTTCAGACCGTTTCATGCGCATCTCATTTTTGACACCTTTTCAAACTTTTCATATTTTTCACACCTTTTCAGGCTCTTCATGTTTTTGAACACGGCTTCATGCTTCTCCTATTTTTCACACCGTATACTGCTCCTCATATTTTTCACACCTATTGAAGCTCTTCATATTTTTCACACCTTTTCAGACTCTTCATGTTTTTGAACACCGCTTCATGCTCCTCCTATTTTTCAGAGAGTTTCATGCTCCTAATATATTTCACTCCTTTTGAAACTCTTCATATTTGTCACACCTTTTCAGGCTCTTCATGTTTTTCCACACCACTTCATGCTTCTATTTTTCAGCCCGTTTCATGGTCCTCATGTATTTCACACCTTTTGAAGCTCTTCATATTTTTCACACCTTTTCAGGCTCTTCATGTTTTTCAACACCATTTCATGCCGTGTCTATCTGTCAGAACGTTTCATTCTTCTCATATTTTGTCACCATCTGAAGCTCTTCATATTTTTCACACCTTTTCAGGCTCTTCATGTTTTTCCACACCACTTCATGCTTCTCGTATTTTTCAAACCTTTTCATGCTTCTCATGAATTTCACACCTTTTGAAGCTCTTCATATTTTTCACAAATTTCAGGCTCTTCATGTTTCTGATCACCTTTTCATACTCCTCCTATCTTTCACACCGTTTCATGCTTCTCATATATTTGACACCATTTGAAGCTCTTCATATATTTCACACCTTTTCAGGCTCTTCATGTTTTTCACAACCACTTCTTGCTCCTCCTTTTTTTCAGACAGTTTCATGCTCATCTCATTTTTGACACATTTTGAAGCTCTTCATAATTTTCACACATTTTGAAGCTCTTCATATTTTTCACACGTTTTCAGGCTCTTCATGTTTTTCAACACCGCTTCATGCTCCTCTTATTTTTAAGACCGTTTCATGCTCCTCATATTTTTCACACCTTTTGAAGATCTTCCTATTTTTCACACCTTTTCAGGCTCTTTATGTTTTTCCACACCGTTTCATGCTCCTCCTATTTTCCAGACCGTTTTATGTTTCTCATATTTTTGACACCTTTTGAACCTCTTCGTATTATTCACAACTTTTCAGGCTCTTCATGATTTTCAACACCGCTTCATGCTCCTCCTGTTTTTCAGACCGTTTCATGCTCATCTCATTTTCGACACCTTTTGAACCTCTTCATATTTTTCACACCTTTTGAAGCTCTTCATATTATTCACAATTTTTCAGGCTCTTCATGATTTTCAACACCGCTTCATGCTCCTCCTATTTTTCACACCGTTTCATGCTCTTCTCAATTTTTACACCTTTTGAAGTTCTTCATATTTTTCACAGGTTTTGAATCTCTTCATATTATTCACACATATTCAGGCTCTTCATGTTTTTGAACACTGCTTCATTCTCCTCCTATTTTTCAGACCGTTTCATGCTCCTCATATATGTGAAACATTTTGAAGCTCCTCCTATTTTTCACATCTTTTCAGACTGTTCATGATTTTCAACACCGTTTCCTGCTCCTCCTATTTTTGAGACCGTTTCATTCTCCTCCTATTTTTCAGACCATTTCATGCTCCTCATATTTTTGACACCTTTTGAAGCTCTTCATATTTTTCAAACATTTTCAGGCTCTTCATGTTTTTCAACACCGCTTCATGCTCCTCCTATTTTTCAGACAGTTTCATGTTCCTCATATTTTTGAAACCTTTTGAAGCTCTTCATATTTTTCACACCTTTTCAGGCTCTTCAAGTTTTTGAACAACGTTTCATGCTACTCCTATTTTTCAGACCGTTTCTTGCTCCTCATATTTTTTACACCTTTTGAAGCTCTTCATATTTTTCACTCCTTTTCAGCTTCTCCATGGTTTTGAACACCGCTTCATGCTCCTCCTATTTTTCAGACTGTTTCATGCTCTTCATATATGTGAGACCTTTTGAAGCTCTTCATATTTTTCTCTCCTTTTCATACTCTTCATATTTTTAAACACCATTTCATGCTCCTCATGTATTTCACACCTTTTGAAGCTCTTCATATTTTTCACATGTTTTCACGCTCTTCATGTTTTTCAACACAAATTCTGGCTCCTTTTATTTTTCAGACCGATTCATGTTCCTCATATTTTTGACACGTTTTGAGGCTCTTCATATTTTTCACACCTTTTCAGGCTCTTCAAGTTTTTGAACACCGCTTCATGCTCCTCCTAATTTTCACACCTTTTGAAGATCTTCATATATTTCACACCTTTTCAAGCTCTTCATGTTTTTGAGCACCGCTTCATGCTCCTATATTTTTCACACCTGTTGAAGCTCTTCATATTTTTCACACCATTTCAGGTTCTTCTTGTTTTTCAACACCATTTCAAGCTCCTCCTATTTTTCAGACTGTTTCAAGCTCCTCATATTTCTGACACCTTTTGAAGCTCTTCATATATTTCACACCTTTTCAGGCTCTTCATGTTTTTGAACACCGCTTCATGCTCCTCCTAATTTTCACACCTTTTGAAGATCTTCATATATTTCACACCTTTTCAAGCTCTTCATGTTTTTGAGCACCGCTTCATGCTCCTATATTTTTCACACCTTTTGAAGCTCTTCATATATTTCTCACCTTTTCCTGTTCTTCAGTTTTTTCAACACCGTTTCATGCTCCTCCTATTTTTCAGACCGTTTCATGCTCCTCATATTTCTCACACCTTTTGAAGCTCTTCATATATTTCACACCTTTTCAGACTCTTCATGTTTTTCAACATCGCTTCATCCTCCTCCTATTTTTCAGACCGTTTCATGCTCCTCATATTTTGACACCTTTTGAACTCTTCATATTTTTCACACCTTTTGAAGCTCTTCATACTTTTCACAAGTTTTTAGGCTCTTCATGTTTTTCAACACCGTTTCATGCTCCTCCTATTTTCAAACTGTTTCATGCTCCTCTTATTTTTGACACCTTTAGAAGCTCTTCATATATTTCACACATTTTAAGGCTCTTCATGTTTCTGAACACCGCTTCATGCTCCTCCTATATTTCACACCTTTTGAAGCTCTTCATATATTTCACACCTTTTCAAGCTCTTCAAGTTTTTGAACACCGCTTCATGCTCCACATATTTTTGACACCATTTGAAGCTCTTCATATATTTCACACCTTTTCAGGCTCTTCATGTTTTTGAACACCGCTTCATGCTCCTATATTTCACACCTTTTGAAGCTCTTCATATATTTCACACCTTTTCAGACTCTTCATGTTTTTCAACATCGCTTCATACTCCTCCTATTTTTCAGACCGTTTCATGCTCCTCATATATTTGACACCTTTTGAAGCTCTTAATATTATTCACAAATTTTCAGGCTCTTCATGTTTTTCAACAACACTTCATGCTCCTCCTATTTTTCAGATCGTTTCATGCCTCTCATATTTTTGACACATTTTGAAGCTCTTCATATTTTTCACACCTTTTCAGGCTCTTCATGTTTTTCAACACCGCTTCATGCTCCTCCTAATTTTCAGACCGTTTCCTGCTCCTCCTATTTTTCAGACCGTTTCATGCTCCTTATGTTTTTGACACCTTTTGAAAATCTTAATATTTTTCACACCTTTTCGTGCTCTTCATGTTTTTCAACACCATTTCATGCTCCTCCTATATTTCAGATTGTTTCATGCTTCTCATATTTTTAACACCTTTTGTAGCTCTTCATATTTTTCACACATTTTCAGGCTCTTCATGTTTTTGAACACCGCTTCATGCTCTTCCTAATTTTCAGACCGTTTCATGCTTCTCATATTTTTGACACCTTTTAAAGCTCTTCATATTTTTCACACCATTTCAGGCTCTTCTTGTTTTTCAACACCATTTCAACGTCCTCCTATTTTTCAGACTGTTTCATGCTCCTCATATTTCTGACACATTTTGAAGCTCTTCATATATTTCACACCTTTTCAGGCTCTTCATGTTTTTGAACACCGATTCATGCTCCTCATATTTTTCACACCTTTTGAAGCTCTTAATATTTTTCACACATTTTCAGGCTCTTCATGTTTTTCAACACCGTTTCATGCTCCTCCTATTTTTCAGACCGTTTCATGCTCCTCATATTTCTGACACCTTTTGAAGCTCTCCATATTTTTCACATATTTTCAGGCTCTTCATGCTTTTCAACACCGTTTCATGCTCCTCCTATTTTGAGACTGTTTCATGCTCCTCTTATTTTTGACACCTTTAGAAGCTCTTAATATATTTCACACCGTTTAAGGCTCTTCATGTTTCTGAACACCGCTTCATGCTCCTCCTATATTTCACACCTTTTCATGCTCTTCATGTTTTCAACACCGTTTCATGCTCCTCTTATTTGTCAGACCTTTTCTTGCTCCTCACATTTTTTACTCCTTTTGAAACTCTTCATATTTTTGACACCTTTTCATTCTTTTCATGTTTTTCTACACCGTTTCATGCTCCTGCTATATTTCAGAACGTTTCATGCTCCTCATATTTTTCACACATTTTGAAGCTCTTCATATTTTTCACACCTTTCCGGGCTCTTCATGTTTTTGAACACCTTTTCATTCTCCTCCTATTTTGCAGACCGTTTCATGCTCCTCATGTTTTTCACACCATTTGAAGCTCTTCATAATTTTCACACCTTGTCAGGCTCTTGATGTTTTTCAACACCGTTTCATGCTCCACCTATTTTTCAGCCCGTTTCATGCTCCTCATATTTTTGACACCATTGAAGCTCTTCATATTTTTCACACCTTCTCAGGCTCTTCACGTTTTTGAACACCGCTTCATGCTACTCATATTTTTCAAAACGTTTCATGCTCTTCATATATTTGACACCTTTTGAAGCTCCTCATATTATTCACAAATTTTCAGGCTCTTCATGTTTTTCAACACCGTTTCATGCTCCTCCTATTGTTCAGACCGTTTCATGCTCCTCATATTTTTTCCCCTTTGAAGCTCTTCATATTTTTCACACCTATTCAGGCTCTTCATGCTTTTCAACACCGTTTCATGCTCCTCGTATTTTCAGACTGTTTCATGCTGCTATATTTTTGACACCTTTTGAAGCTTTCCATATTTTTCACACATTTTCAGGCTCTTCATGCTTGTCAACACCGTTTCATGCTCCTCCTATTTTCAGACTGTTTCATGCTCCTCTTATTTTTCACACCTTTATAAGCTATTCATATTTTTCACATCTTTTCATGCTCTTCATGTTTTTCAACACCATTTCATGCTCCTCCTATTTTTCAGACTATTTCATGCTCCTCATATTTTTGACACCTTTTGAAGCTCTTCATATATTTCACAACTTTTAAGGCTCTTCATGTTTTTGAACATCGCTTCATGCTCCTCCTATATTTCACACCTTTTGAAGCTCTTCATATATTTCACACATTTTCAAGCTCTTCATGTTTTTGAACACCGCTTCATGCTCCTCCTATATTTTTCAGACCATTTCATGCTTCTCAAATTTTTGACACCTTTTGAAGCTCTTCATATTTTTCACACCATTTCATGCTTTTCATTTTTGTCAACAAAACTTCACGCTCCTCCTATTTTTCAGACCGTTTCATGCTCCTCATATTTTACACACCTGTTTAAGCTCTTCATATTTTTCACACCATTTCAGGTTCTTCTTGTTTTTCCACACCATTTCAAGCTCCTCCTATTTTTCAGACTGTTTCAAGCTCCTCATATTTCTGACACCTTTTGAAGCTCTTCATATATTTCACACCTTTTCAGGCTCTTCATGTTTTTGAACACCGCTTCATGCTCCTCCTATTTTTCACAATTTTGAAGATCTTCATATATTTCACACCTTTTCAAGCTCTTCATGTTTTTGAACACCGCTTCATGCTCCTATATTTTTCACACCTTTTGAAGCTCTTCATATATTTCTCACCTTTTCCTGTTCTTCAGGTTTTTCAACACCGTTTCATGCTCCTCCTATTTTTCAGACCGTTTCATGCTCCTCATATTTCTCACACCTTTTGAAGCTCTTCATATATTTCACACCTTTTCAGACTCTTCATGTTTTTCAACATCGCTTCATCCTCCTCCTATTTTTCAGACCGTTTCATGCTCCTCATATTTTGACACCTTTTGAACTCTTCATATTTTTCACACCTTTTGAAGCTCTTCATACTTTTCACAAGTTTTTAGGCTCTTCATGTTTTTCAACACCGTTTCATGCTCCTCCTATTTTCAAACTGTTTCATGCTCCTCTTATTTTTGACACCTTTAGAAGCTCTTCATATATTTCACACATTTTAAGGCTCTTCATGTTTCTGAACACCGCTTCATGCTCCTCCTATATTTCACACCTTTTGAAGCTCTTCATATATTTCACACCTTTTCAAGCTCTTCAAGTTTTTGAACACCGCTTCATGCTCCACATATTTTTGACACCATTTGAAGCTCTTCATATATTTCACACCTTTTCAGGCTCTTCATGTTTTTGAACACCGCTTCATGCTCCTCCTATATTTCACACCTTTTGAAGCTCTTCATATATTTCACACCTTTTCAGACTCTTCATGTTTTTCAACATCGCTTCATACTCCTCCTATTTTTCAGACCGTTTCATGCTCCTCATATATTTGACACCTTTTGAAGCTCTTAATATTATTCACAAATTTTCAGGCTCTTCATGTTTTTCAACAACACTTCATGCTCCTCCTATTTTTCAGACCGTTTCATGCCTCTCATATTTTTGACATATTTTGAAGCTCTTCATATTTTTCACACCTTTTCAGGCTCTTCATGTTTTTCAACACCGCTTCATGCTCCTCCTAATTTTCAGACCGTTTCCTGCTCCTCCTATTTTTCAGACCGTTTCATGCTCCTTATGTTTTTGACACCTTTTGAAAATCTTAATATTTTTCACACCTTTTCGTGCTCTTCATGTTTTTCAACACCATTTCATGCTCCTCCTATATTTCAGATTGTTTCATGCTTCTCATATTTTTGACACCTTTTGTAGCTCTTCATATTTTTCACACATTTTCAGGCTCTTCATGTTTTTGAACACCGCTTCATGCTCTTCCTATTTTTCAGACCGTTTCATGCTTCTCATATTTTTGACACCTTTTGAAGCTCTTCATATTTTTCACACCTTTTCAGGCTCTTCATGTTTTTCAACACCACTTCATGCTCCTCCCTTTTTTCAGACCGTTTCATGCTCCTCATATTTTTGACACCTTTTAAAACTTTTCATATTTTTCACACCTTTTCAGGCTCTTCATGTTTTTCAACACCACTTCATGCTCCTTTTTTGCAAACCTTTTCATGCTATTCATATTTTTGACACCTTTTGAAGCTCTTCATATTTTTCACACCTTTTCGGGCTCTTCATGTTTTGAACACCGCTTCATGTTCCTCCTATTTGTTAGACCGTTTCATGCTCATCTCATTTTTGACACATTTTGAAGCTCTTCATATTTTTCACACCTTTTTAAGCTCTTCATATTTTTGACACCTTTTCAGGCTCTTCATGTTTTTCAACACAGTTTCCTGCTGCTTCTATTTTTCAGACCGGTTCATGAGCCTCATATTTTTCACACTTTTTGAAGCTCTTCATATTTTTCACACCTTTTCAGGCTCTTCATGTTTTTGAACACCGCTTCATGCTCCTCCTATTTTTCAGACCGTTTCATGCTCCTCATATTTTTGACACCTTTTGAAGCTCTTCATTTTTCTCACACCTTCTCAGGCTCTTCATGTTTTTCAACAGCGCTTCATGCTCCTCCTATTATTCAGACAGTTTCATGCTCATCTCATTTTTGACACCTTTTGAAGCTTTTCATATTTTTCACAACTTTTCATGCTCTTCATGTTTTTGAACACCGCTTCATACTCCTCTTAATTTCAGACCGTATGAGGCTCCTAATATATTTGACACGTTTTGAAGCTCTTCATTTTTTTCACACCTTTTCAGGCTCTTCATGTTTTTGAACACAGCTTCATGCTCCTCCTATTTTTCTGACCGTATCGTGCTCCTCATATTTTTGACACCTTTTGAAGCTCTTCATATTTTTCACACCTTTTCAGGCTCTTCATGATTTTCAACACCGTTTCATGATCCTCCTATTTTTCAGACCGTTTCATGCTCCTCATATATTCGACACCTTTTGAAGCTCTTCATAGAGTTCACACCTTTTCAGGCTCTTCATGTTTCTGGTCACCTTTTCATGCTCCTCCTATCTTTCACACCGTTTCATGCTTCTCATATTTTTGACACCATTTAAAGCTCTTCATATTGTTCACACCTTTTCAGGCTCTTCATGTTTTTGAACACCGATCATGATCCTCCAAAATTTCAGACTGGTTCATGCTCTTCATATTTTTGAAACCTTTTGAAGCTATTCATATTTTTCACACCTTTTCAGGCTCTTCATGTTTTTCCACACCACTTCATGCTTCTCATATTTTTCAGACCGTTTCATGCTCCTCATGAATTTCACACCTTTTGAAGCTCTTCATATTTCTCACACCTTTTCAGGCTCCTCATGTTTTTCCACAGCACTTCATGCTTCTCTTATTTTTCAGCCCGTTTCATGCTCCTCATGTATTTCACACGTTTTGAAGCTCTTCATATTTTTCACAGCTTTTCAGGCGCTTCATGTTTTTCCACAGCACTTCATGCTTCTCTTATTTTTCAGCCCGTTTCATGCTCCTCGTTTATTTCACACCTTTTGAAGCTCTTCATATTTTTCACACCTTTTCAGGCTCTTCATGTTTTTGATCACCGTTTCATGCTCCTCCTATTTTTCAGACCGTTTCATGCTCCTCATATTTTTGACAGATTTTGAAGCTTTTCATATTTTTCCACCTTTTCAGGCTCTTCATGTTTTTGAACACTGCTTCATGATCCTCCTATTTTTCAGACCGATTCATGCTCCTCATATTTTTGACACCTTTAGAAGCTGTTCATATTTTTCACACATTTTCAGGCTCTTCATGTTTTTCAAAACCACTTCATGCTCCTCCTATTTTTCAGACCGTTTCATGCTCATCTCATTTTTGACACCTTTGAAGCTCTTCATATTTTTCACACATTTTGAAGCTCTTCATATTTCTCACTCCTTTTCAGGCTCTTCATGTCTTTCAACACCATTTCAGGCTCCTCCTATTTTTCAGACCGTTTCATGCTCTTCTCATATTTGAGACCTTTTGAAACTTTTCATATTTTTCACAACTTTTCAGGCTCTTCATGTTTTTGAACTCCGCTTCATGCTCCTCCTATTTTCCAGCCCGTTTCATGCTCCTCATGTATTTTACACCTTTTGAAGTTCTTCATATTTTTCACACCTTTTCAGGCTCTTCATGATTTTGATCACCGTTTCATGCTCCTCCTATTTTTCAGACCTTTTCATGCTCCTCATATTTTTGACACCTTTTGAAGCTCTTCATATTTTTCACACCTTTTCAGGCTCTTCATGTTTTTGAACACCGCTTCATGATCCTCCTGTTTTTCAGACCGTTTCATGCTCTTCATATTTTGACACCTTTTGAAGCTCTTCATATTTTTCACACCTTTTCAGTCTCTTCAAGTTTTTGAACAATGCTACAATGCTCCTCCTATTTTTCAGACCGTTTCATGCTCCTCATATTTTTGACACCTTTTGAAGCTCTTCATATTTTTCACACGTTTTCAGGCTCTTCATGTTTTTCAACACCGTTTCATGCTGCTTCTATTATTCAGACAGTTTCATGCTCCTCATATTTTTGACACCTTTAGAAACTCTTCATATTTTTCACACCTTTTTAGGCTCTTCATGTTTTTCACACGTTTTCAGACTCTTCATGTTTTTCAACAACGCTTCATGCTCCTGCTATTTTTCAGACCGTTTCATGCTCCTCATATTTTAGACACCTTTAGAAACTCTTCATATTTTTCACACCTATTTAGGCTCTTCATGTTTTTCACACGTTTTCAGACTCTTCATGTTTTTCAACACCGCTTCATGCTCCTGCTATTTTTCAGACCGTTTCATGCTCTTCATATTTTTGACACATTTTGAAGCTCTTCACATTTTTCACACCTTTTCAGGCTCTTCATGTTTTTCAACACCGTTTCATGCTGCTTCCATTATTCAGACAGTTTCATGCTCCTCATATTTTTGACACCTTTTGAAGCTCTTCATATTTTTCACATCTTTGAAGCTCTTCATATTTTTCACGCCTTTTCAGGCTCTTCATGTTTTTCAACACCGTTTCATGCTGCTTCTATTATTCAGACAGTTTCATGCTCCTCATATTTTTCACACCTTTTGAAGCTCTTCATATTTTTCACATCTTTGAAGCTCTTCATATATTTCACGCCTTTTCAGGCTCTTCATGATTTTCAACACCGCTTCATGCTCCTCGTATTTTTCGGACCGTTTCATGCTCATCTCATTTTTGACCCCTTTTGAAGCTCTTCATATTTTTCACACCTTTGAAGCTCTTCATATTTTTCATATTTTTGGAGCTCTTCATATTTTCACACGTTTTCAGACTCTTCATGTTTTTCAACACCGCTTCATGCCCCTGCTATTTTTCAGACCTTTTCATGCTCCTCATATTTTTGACAGGTTTTTGAGGCTTTTCATATTTTTCACACCTTTTCTGGCTCTTCATGTTTTTGAACACCATTTCATAATCCGCCTATTTTTAAGACCGTTTCATGCTCCTCATATTTTTGACACTTTAGAACCTCTTCATATTTCACACAGCTTTTCAGGCTCTTCATGTTTTTCAACACCGCTTCAGGCTCCTCCTCTTTTTCAGAACGTTTCATGCCCCTCATATATTTGACACCTTTTGAAGCTCTTGATATTTCTCACACCTTTTCAGGTTCTTCATTTTTTCAACACCGCTTCATGCTCCTCCTATTTTTCAGACCGTTTCATGCTCATCTCATTTTTGACACCTTTTGAAGCTCTTCATATATTTCACATCTTTTGAAGCTCTTTATATTTTTCACACATTTTCAGGCTCTTCATGTTTTTGAACACCGCTTCATGCTCCTGCTATTTTACAGACCGTTTCATGCTCCTCATGTATTTCACACCTTTTGAAGCTCGTCATATTTTTCACACCTTTTCAGGCCCTTCATGTTCTTCCACATCACTTCATTCTTCCCCTATTTTTCAGACCGTTTCATGCTCCTCATGTGTTTCACACCTTTTGAAGCTCTTCATATTTTTCACACCTTTTAAGGCTCTTCATGTTTTTGATCAACGTTTCATGCTCCTCCTATTTTTCACACCTTTTCATGCTCTTCAAGTTTTTGAAAACCGCTTCATGATCCTCCTATTTTTCAGACCGTTTCATTCTCCTCATATATTTCACACCTTTTGAAGCTCTTCATATATTTCACACCTTTTCAATCTCTTCATGTTTTTCAAAACCACTTCATGCTCCTCCTATTTTTCAGACAGTTTCATGCTCATCTCATTTTTGACACCTTTGAAGCTCTTCATATTTTTCACACCTATTGAAGCTCTTCATATTTTTCACACGTTTTCAGGCTCTTCATGTTTTTCAAAACCGTTTCATGCTGCTTCTATTTTTCAGACCGTCTCATGCTCCTCATATTTTTCACACCTTTTGAAGCTCTTCATATTTTTCACACCTTTTTAAGATCTTCATGTTTCTGGTCACCTTTTCATGCTCCTCCTATCTTTCACACCGTTTCATGCTTCTCATATTTTTGACACCATTTGAAGCTCTTCATATTTTTCACACCTTTTCAGGCTCTTCATGTTTTTGAACACCGATCATGATCCTCCAAAATTTCAGACCGGTTCATGCTCTTCATATTTTTGAAACCTTTTGAAGCTATTCATATTTTTCACACCTTTTCAGGCTCTTCATGTTTTTCCACACCACTTCATGCTTCTCATATTTTTCAGACCGTTTCATGCTCCTCATGAATTTCACACCTTTTGAAGCTCTTCATATTTCTCACACCTTTTCAGGCTCCTCATGTTTTTGATCACCGTTTCATGCTCCTCGTATTTTTCAGAACGTTTCATGCTCCTCATATTTTTGACACCTTTTGAAGCTCTTCATATTTTTCACACGTTTTCAGGCTCTTCAGGATTTTGAACACCGCTTCATGAACCTCCTATTTTACAGACCGTTTCATGCTCTTTATATTTTTGACCCCTTTTGAAGCTCTTCATATTTTTCACACCTTTTCAGGCTCTTCATATTTTTCAACACCGTTTCATGCTGCTTCTATTTTTCAGGCCGTTTCATGCTCCTCATATTTTTCACACCTTTTGAAGCTCTTCATATTTTTCACACCTTTTCAGGCTCTTCATGTTTTTCAACACCGTTTCATGCTGCTTCTATTTTTCAGACCGTTTCATGCTCCTCATATTTTTCACACCTTTTGAGGCTCTTCATATTTTTCATACCTTTTCAGTCTCTTCATATTTTTGAACACAGCTTCATGCTCCTCCTATTTTTCAGACCGTTACATGCTCCTCATATTTTTGACATCTTTTGATGCTCTTCATATTTTTCACATCTTTTGAAGCTCTTCATATTTTTCACACCTTTTCAGGCTTTTCATGATTTTCAACACACCTTCATTCTCCTCGTATTTTTCAGACCGTTTCATGCTCATCTCATTTTTGACACCTTTTGAAGCTCTTCATATTTTTCACTACTTTTCAGGCTCTTCATGTTTTTGAACACCACTTTATGCTCCTCCTATTTTTCACACAATTTCATGCTCCTGATATTTTTCACACTTTTTCAGGCTCTTCATGTTTTTGAACACAGCTTCATGCCCCTCCCATTTTTCAGACCGTTTCATGCTCCTTATATTTTTGACACTTTTTGAAGCTCTTCATATTTTTCACATCTTTTCAGGCTCTTCATGTTTTTCAACACCGTTTCATGATCCTCCTATTTTTCAGACCGTTTCATGCTCATCTCATTTTTGACACCTTTTGAAGCTTTTCATATTTTTCAAACCTTTTCTGGCTCTTCATATTTTTCCAAACCACTTCATGCTTCTCCTATTTTTCAGCCCGTTTCATGCTCCTCATGTATTTCACACCTTTTGAAGTTCTTCATATTTTTCACAGCTTTTCAGGCTCTTCATGTTTTTCCACAGCACTTCATGCTTCTCTTATTTTTCAGCCCGTTTCATGCTCCTCATGTATTTCACACCTTTTGAAGCTCTTCATTTTTTCACACCTTTTCAGGCTCTTCATGTTTTTGAACACAGCTTCATGCTCCTCCTATTTTTCAGACCGTTTCATGCTCCTCATATTTTTGACACTTTTTGAAGCTCTTCATATTTTTCACATCTTTTCAGGCTCTTCATGTTTTTCAACATCGTTTCATGATCCTCCTATTTTTCAGACCGTTTCTTGCTCTTCATATTTTTGAAACATTTTGAAGCTCTTCATATTTTTCACACATTTTCAGGCTCTTCATGTTTTTCACCACCACTTCATGCTCCTTCAATTTTTCAGGCCGTTTCATGCTCATCTCATTTTTGTCACCTTTGAAGCTCTTTATATTTTTCACACTTTTTCAGGCTCTTCATGATTTTCAACACCGTTATATGTTATTCCTATTTTTCAGACCGTTTAATGCTCATCTCATTTTTGACACCTTTTGAAGCTTTTCATATTTTTCACAACTTTTCAGGCTCTTCATGTTTTTGAACACCGCTTCATGCTCCTCCTATTTTTCAGAGAGTTTCATGCTCCTCATGTACTTCACACCTTTTGAAGCTCTTCATATTTTCCACACCTTTTCAGGCTCTTCATGTGTTTGATCACCGTTTCATGCTCCTTCTATTTTTCAGATCGTTTCATGCTCCTCATATTTTTGACACTTTTTGAGCTCTTCATATTTTTCACACCTTTTCAGGCTCTTCATGTTTTTGAACACCGCTTCATGATCCTCCTATTTTTCAGACCGTTTCATGCTCATCTCATTTTTGACACCTTTTGGAGCTTTTCATATTTTTCACAACTTTTCAGGCTCTTCATGTTTTTGAACACCGTTTTATGCTCCTACTATTTTTCAGACCGTTTCATGCTCCTCATATTTTTCACAACTTTTGAAGCTCTTCATATTTTTCTCACCTTTTCAGGCTCTTCATATTTTTGAACACGACTTCATGCTCCTCCTATTTTTCAGACCGTTTCATGCTCCTCTCATTTTTGACACCTTTTGAAGCTTTGCATATTTTTCACAACTTTTCAGGCTCTTCATGTTTTTGAACACCGCTTCATGCTCCTTCTATTTTTCAGACCGTATCATGCTCCTCATATTTTTCACACCTTTTGAAGCTCTTCATATTTTTCACACCTTTTCAGGCTCTTCATTTTTTTCAACAGTACTTGTTGCTCCTCCTATTTTTTAGACCGTTTCATGCTCATCTAATTTTTGACACCGTTTGAAGCTCTTCCTATTTTTTAAACCTTTTGAAGCTCTTCATATTTTTAACATTTTTGAAGCTCTTCATAATTTTCAAACGATGTCAGACTCTTCATGTTTTTCAACACCGCTTCATGCTCCTGCTATTTATCATACCATTTCATGCTCCTCATATTTGACACCTTTTGAAGCTCTTCATGTTTTTCACACCTTTTCAGGCTCTTCATGTTTTTGAACATTTCTTCATGCTCCTCATCTTTTTCAAACCGTTTCATGCTCCTCATATTTTTGACACTTTTAGAAACTCTTCATATTTTTCACACCTTTTGAAGCTCTTCATATTTTTCACACCTTTTGAAGCTCTTCATATTTTTAACAACTTTTGAAGCTCTTCATATATTTCACACCTTTTCAGGCTCTTCTTTTTTTTCAACACCACTTCATGCTCCTCCTTTTTTTCAGACCGTTTCATGCTCATCTCATTTTTGACACCTTTTGAAGCGCTTCATATTTTTCACTCCTTTTGAAGCTCTTCAAATTTTTCACACGTTTTCAGGTTCTTCATGTTTTCCAACACCGCATCATGCTCCTCATATATTTCAGACAGTTTCTTGCTCCTCATATTTTTGACACATTTTGAAGCTCTTCATGTTTTTGACAACTTTTCAGGCTCTTCATGTTTTTCAACACCGCTTCATGCTCCTCCTATATTTGAGACCGTTTCAGACTCCTCACATTTTTGACACCTTGTGAAGCTCTTCATATTTTTCACACCTTTTCAGGCTTTTCATGTTTTTCAACACCGCTGCATGCTCCTCCTATTTTTCAGAACTTTTCATGCACCTCATATTTTTCACACGTTTTGAAGCTCTTCATATTTTTCACACCTTTTGAAGCTCGTCATATTTTTCACACGTTTTAAGGCTCTTCATGTTTATCAACACCGCTTCATGCTCCTCCTATTTTTCAGACCGCTTCATGCTCCTCATATTTTTGACACCTTTTGAAGCTCTTCATATTTTTCACACCTTTCAGGCTCTTCATGTTTTTCAACACAGCTTCACGCTTCTCCTATTTTTCAGACCGTTTGATGCCCCTAATAGTTTTGACACCTTTTGAAGCTCGTCATACTTTTCACACGTTTTAAGGCTCTTCATGTTTATCAACACCGCTTCATGCTCCTCCTATTTTCCAGACCGTTTCATGCTCCTCATATTTTTGACACATTTTGAAGCTCTTCATATTTTTCACAACTTTTCAGGCTCTTCAGGTTTTTTAACACCACTTCATGCTCCTCCTATTTTTCAGACCGTTTCATCTTCCTCTTATTTTTGACACCTTTAGAAGCTCTTCATTATTTCACAACTTTTCAGGCTCTTCATGTGTTTTAGCACCGCTTCATGCTCGTCCTATTTTTCAGACCTTTCATGCTCCTCATATTTTTGACACCTTTTGAAGCTCTTCATATTTTTCACACCTTTTCAGACTCTTCATGTTTTTGATCACCGTTTCATGCTCCTCCTATTTTTCAGACCGTTTCATGCTCCTCATATTTTTCACACCTTTTGAGGCTCTTCATATTTTTCACTTTTCAGGCTCTTCATATTTTTGAACACAGCTTCATGCTCCTCCTATTTTTCAGACCGTTTCACGCTCCTCACATTTTGGACACCTTTTGAAGCTCTTCATATTTTTCACACCTTTTCAGGCTCTTCATGTTTTTGAAGACCGTTTCATGCTCCTTCTATTTTTCAGATCATTTCTTGCTCCTCATATTTTGACACCATTTGAAGCTCTTCATATTTTTCACACCTTTTCAGGCTCTTCATGTTTTTCCACACCACTTCATGCTTCTCCTATTTTTCAGAAAGGTTTCATGCTCCTCATGAATTTCACACCTTTTGAAGCTCTTCATATTTTTCACAACTTTTCAGGCTCTTCATGTTTCTGATCACCTTTTCATGCTCCTCCAATCTTTCACACCGTTTCATGCTTCTCATATTTTTGACACCATTTGAAGCTCTTCATATTTTTCACACCTTTTCAGGCTCTTCATGTTTTTCCACACCACTTCATGCTTCTATTTTTCATCCCGTTTCATGGTCCTCATGTATTTCACACCTTTTGAAGCTCTTCATATTTTTCACACCTTTTCAGGCTCTTCATGTTTTTGAACACTGCTCATGATCCTCCAAATTTTCAGACCGTTTCATGCTCTTTATATTTTTAACACCTTTTGAAGCTCTTCATATTTTTCACACCTTTTCAGGCTCTTGATGTTATTCAACACCACTTCATGCTACTCCTGTTTTTCAGACCATTTCATGCTCATCTAATTTTGACATCTTTTGATGCTCTTCATATTTTTCACATCTTTTGAAGCTCTTCATATTTTTCACGCCTTTTCAGGCTTTTCATGATTTTCAACACACCTTCATGCTCCTCGTATTTTTCAGACCGTTTCATGCTCATCTCATTTTTGACACCTTTTGAAGCTCTTCATATTTTTCACACCTTTTCAGGCTCTTCATGTTTTTCAACACTGCTTCATGCACGTCTATGTTTCAGACCGTTTCATGCTCATCTCATTTTTGACACCTTTTAAAGCTTTTCATATTTTTCACAACTTTTTAGGCTCTTCATGTTTTTGAACACCGCTTCATGCTCCTCCTATTTTTCAGAGAGTTTCATGCTCCTAATATATTTCACTCCTTTTGAAGCTCTTCATATTTTTCACACCTTTTCAGGCTCTTCATGTTTTTCCACACCACTTCATGCTTCTATTTTTCAGCCCGTTTCATGGTCCTCATGTATTTCACACCTTTTGAAGCTCTTCATATTTTTCACACCTTTTCAGGCTCTTCATGTTTTTCAACACCATTTCATGCTGCATCTATCTTTCAGACCGTTTCATTCTTCTCATATTTTTGACACCATTTGAAGCTCTTCGTATTTTTCACACCTTTTCAGGCTCTTCATGTTTTGGAACACCGCTCATGATCCTCCAAATTTTCAGACCGTTTCATGCTCTTCATATTTTTAAAACCTTTTGAAGCTCTTCATATTTTTCACACCTTTTCAGGCTCTTCATGTTTTTCCACACCACTTCATGCTTCTCCTATTTTTCAGAAAGGTTTCATGCTCCTCATGAATTTCACACCTTTTGAAGCTATTCATATTTTTCACAACTTTTCAGGCTCTTCATGTTTCTGATCACCGTTTCATGCTCCTCCTATCTTTCAGACCGTTTCATGCTTCTCATATTTTTGATACCATTTGAAGCTCTTCACATTTTTCACACATTTTCAGGCACTTCATGTTTTTGAACACCGCTCATGATCCTCCAAAATCTCAGACCGTTTCTTGCTCTTCATATTTTTGACACCTTTTGAAGCTCTTCATATTTTTCACACCTTTTATTGCTCGTCATGTTTTTGAACACCGCTTCATGCTCCTCCTATTTTTCAGACCATTTCATGCTCATCTAATTTTGACAACTTCTGATGCTCTTCATATTTTTCACATCTTTTGATGCTCTTCATATTTTTCACATCTTTTGAAGCTCTTCATATTTTTCACGCCTTTTCAGGCTTTTCATGATTTTCAACACACCTTCATGCTCCTCGTATTTTTCAGACCGTTTCATGCTCATCTCATTTTTGACACCTTTTGAAGCTCTTCATATTTTTTACATCTTTGGAAGCTCTTCATATTTTTCACACGTTTTCAGTCTCTTCATGTTTTTCAACACCCTTTCTTGCTCTTCCTTTTCTCAGACCGTTTCATGCTCCTCATATTTTTGACACGTTTTGATCTCTTCATAGTTTTCACACCATTTCATGCTCTTCATGTTTTTGAACACCGCTTCATGCTCCTCCTATTTTTCAGGCCGTTTCATGCTCCTCACATTTTTGACACCTTTTGAAGCTCTTCATATTTTTCACACCTTTTCAGGCTCTTCATGTTTTTGAAGACCGTTTCATGCTCCTTCTATTTTTCAGACCATTTCTTGCTCCTCATATTTTTGACACCTTTTGATGCTCTTCATATTTTTCACACCTTTTCAGGCTCTTCATATTTTTGAACACCGCTTCATGCTCCTCCTATTTTTCAGACCTATTCATGCTCCTCATATATTTGACAACTTTTGAAGCTCTTCATATTTTTCACACCTTTTCAGGCTCTTCACTTTTTTGAACAATGCTTCATGCTACTCCTATTTTTCAGACCGTTTCATGCTCATCTAATTTTTGACACTTTTTGAAGCTCTTCATATTTTTCACACCTTTTGAAGCTCTTTATATTTTTCACACGTTTTCAGGCTCTTCATGTTTTTGAACACCCCTTCATGCTGCTTCTATTTTTCAGAACGTTTCATGCTCCTCATATTTTTGACACGTTTTGAAGCTCTTCATATTCTTCACACCTTTTCAGGCTCTTCACGTTTTTGAACAACGCTTCATGCTCCTCCTATTTTTCAGACCGTTTCATGCTCCTCGTATTTTTGACACCTTTTGAAGCTCTTCATATTGTTCACAACTTTTCAGGCTCTTCATGTTTTTGAACACCACTTCATGCTCCTCCTATTTTTCAGACAATTTCATGCTCCTGGTATTTTTCACACCTTTTCAGGCTCTTCATGTTTTTGAACACAGCTTCATGCTCCTCCCAATTTTCAGACCATTTCATGCTCCTCATATAATTGACACCTTTTGAATCTCTTCATATTCTTCACACCTTTTCAGGCTCTTCATGTTTTTCAACACCGCCTTATGCTCCTCCTTTTTTTCAGACTTTTTCATGCTCCTCATGTAATTCACACCTTTTGAAGCTCTTTATATTTTTCACACCTTTTCAGGCTCTTCATGTTTTTGAACACCGCTTCATGCTCCTCCTATTTTTCAGAGAGTTTCATGCTCCTCATGTATTTCACACGTATGAACCTCTTCATATTTTTCACGCATTTTCAGGCTCTTCATGTTTCTGATCACCGTTTCATGCTGCTTCTATTTTTCAGGCCGTTTCATGCTTCTCATATTTTTCATACCTTTTGAAGCTCTTCATATTTTTCACACCTTTTCAGGCTCTTCATGTTTTTCAACACCGTTTCATGCTGCTTCTATTTTTCAGACCGTTTCATGCTCCTCATATTTTTCACACCTTTTGAGGCTCTTCATATTTTTCACTTTTCAGGCTCTTCATATTTTTGAACACAGCTTCATGCTCCTCCTATTTTTCAGACCGTTTCACGCTCCTCACATTTTGGACACCTTTTGAAGCTCTTCATATTTTTCACACCTTTTCAGGCTCTTCATGTTTTTGAAGACCGTTTCATGCTCCTTCTATTTTTCAGATCATTTCTTGCTCCTCATATTTTGACACCATTTGAAGCTCTTCATATTTTTCACACCTTTTCAGGCTCTTCATGTTTTTCCACACCACTTCATGCTTCTCCTATTTTTCAGAAAGGTTTCATGCTCCTCATGAATTTCACACCTTTTGAAGCTCTTCATATTTTTCACAACTTTTCAGGCTCTTCATGTTTCTGATCACCTTTTCATGCTCCTCCAATCTTTCACACCGTTTCATGCTTCTCATATTTTTGACACCATTTGAAGCTCTTCATATTTTTCACACCTTTTCAGGCTCTTCATGTTTTTCCACACCACTTCATGCTTCTATTTTTCATCCCGTTTCATGGTCCTCATGTATTTCACACCTTTTGAAGCTCTTCATATTTTTCACACCTTTTCAGGCTCTTCATGTTTTTGAACACTGCTCATGATCCTCCAAATTTTCAGACCGTTTCATGCTCTTTATATTTTTAACACCTTTTGAAGCTCTTCATATTTTTCACACCTTTTCAGGCTCTTGATGTTATTCAACACCACTTCATGCTACTCCTGTTTTTCAGACCATTTCATGCTCATCTAATTTTGACATCTTTTGATGCTCTTCATATTTTTCACATCTTTTGAAGCTCTTCATATTTTTCACGCCTTTTCAGGCTTTTCATGATTTTCAACACACCTTCATGCTCCTCGTATTTTTCAGACCGTTTCATGCTCATCTCATTTTTGACACCTTTTGAAGCTCTTCATATTTTTCACACCTTTTCAGGCTCTTCATGTTTTTCAACACTGCTTCATGCACGTCTATGTTTCAGACCGTTTCATGCTCATCTCATTTTTGACACCTTTTAAAGCTTTTCATATTTTTCACAACTTTTTAGGCTCTTCATGTTTTTGAACACCGCTTCATGCTCCTCCTATTTTTCAGAGAGTTTCATGCTCCTAATATATTTCACTCCTTTTGAAGCTCTTCATATTTTTCACACCTTTTCAGGCTCTTCATGTTTTTCCACACCACTTCATGCTTCTATTTTTCAGCCCGTTTCATGGTCCTCATGTATTTCACACCTTTTGAAGCTCTTCATATTTTTCACACCTTTTCAGGCTCTTCATGTTTTTCAACACCATTTCATGCTGCATCTATCTTTCAGACCGTTTCATTCTTCTCATATTTTTGACACCATTTGAAGCTCTTCGTATTTTTCACACCTTTTCAGGCTCTTCATGTTTTGGAACACCGCTCATGATCCTCCAAATTTTCAGACCGTTTCATGCTCTTCATATTTTTAAAACCTTTTGAAGCTCTTCATATTTTTCACACCTTTTCAGGCTCTTCATGTTTTTCCACACCACTTCATGCTTCTCCTATTTTTCAGAAAGGTTTCATGCTCCTCATGAATTTCACACCTTTTGAAGCTATTCATATTTTTCACAACTTTTCAGGCTCTTCATGTTTCTGATCACCGTTTCATGCTCCTCCTATCTTTCAGACCGTTTCATGCTTCTCATATTTTTGATACCATTTGAAGCTCTTCACATTTTTCACACATTTTCAGGCACTTCATGTTTTTGAACACCGCTCATGATCCTCCAAAATCTCAGACCGTTTCTTGCTCTTCATATTTTTGACACCTTTTGAAGCTCTTCATATTTTTCACACCTTTTATTGCTCGTCATGTTTTTGAACACCGCTTCATGCTCCTCCTATTTTTCAGACCATTTCATGCTCATCTAATTTTGACAACTTCTGATGCTCTTCATATTTTTCACATCTTTTGATGCTCTTCATATTTTTCACATCTTTTGAAGCTCTTCATATTTTTCACGCCTTTTCAGGCTTTTCATGATTTTCAACACACCTTCATGCTCCTCGTATTTTTCAGACCGTTTCATGCTCATCTCATTTTTGACACCTTTTGAAGCTCTTCATATTTTTTACATCTTTGGAAGCTCTTCATATTTTTCACACGTTTTCAGTCTCTTCATGTTTTTCAACACCCTTTCTTGCTCTTCCTTTTCTCAGACCGTTTCATGCTCCTCATATTTTTGACACGTTTTGATCTCTTCATAGTTTTCACACCATTTCATGCTCTTCATGTTTTTGAACACCGCTTCATGCTCCTCCTATTTTTCAGGCCGTTTCATGCTCCTCACATTTTTGACACCTTTTGAAGCTCTTCATATTTTTCACACCTTTTCAGGCTCTTCATGTTTTTGAAGACCGTTTCATGCTCCTTCTATTTTTCAGACCATTTCTTGCTCCTCATATTTTTGACACCTTTTGATGCTCTTCATATTTTTCACACCTTTTCAGGCTCTTCATATTTTTGAACACCGCTTCATGCTCCTCCTATTTTTCAGACCTATTCATGCTCCTCATATATTTGACAACTTTTGAAGCTCTTCATATTTTTCACACCTTTTCAGGCTCTTCACTTTTTTGAACAATGCTTCATGCTACTCCTATTTTTCAGACCGTTTCATGCTCATCTAATTTTTGACACTTTTTGAAGCTCTTCATATTTTTCACACCTTTTGAAGCTCTTTATATTTTTCACACGTTTTCAGGCTCTTCATGTTTTTGAACACCCCTTCATGCTGCTTCTATTTTTCAGAACGTTTCATGCTCCTCATATTTTTGACACGTTTTGAAGCTCTTCATATTCTTCACACCTTTTCAGGCTCTTCACGTTTTTGAACAACGCTTCATGCTCCTCCTATTTTTCAGACCGTTTCATGCTCCTCGTATTTTTGACACCTTTTGAAGCTCTTCATATTGTTCACAACTTTTCAGGCTCTTCATGTTTTTGAACACCACTTCATGCTCCTCCTATTTTTCAGACAATTTCATGCTCCTGGTATTTTTCACACCTTTTCAGGCTCTTCATGTTTTTGAACACAGCTTCATGCTCCTCCCAATTTTCAGACCATTTCATGCTCCTCATATAATTGACACCTTTTGAATCTCTTCATATTCTTCACACCTTTTCAGGCTCTTCATGTTTTTCAACACCGCCTTATGCTCCTCCTTTTTTTCAGACTTTTTCATGCTCCTCATGTAATTCACACCTTTTGAAGCTCTTTATATTTTTCACACCTTTTCAGGCTCTTCATGTTTTTGAACACCGCTTCATGCTCCTCCTATTTTTCAGAGAGTTTCATGCTCCTCATGTATTTCACACGTATGAACCTCTTCATATTTTTCACGCATTTTCAGGCTCTTCATGTTTTGCACCACCACTTCATGCTCCTCCTATTTTTCAGACCTTTTCATGCTCATCTCATTTTTGACACCTTTTTAAGCTTTTCATATTTTTCACAACTTTTTAGGCTCTTCATGTTTTTGAACACCGCTTCATGCTCCTCAATTTTTCCGAAGTTTCATGCTCCTAATATATTTCACTCCTTTTGAAGCTCTTCATACTTTTCACACCTTTTCAGGCTCTTCATGTTTTTCCACACCACTTCATGCTTCTATTTTTCAGCCCGTTTCATGGTCCTCATTTATTTCACACCTTTTGAAGCTCTTCATATTTTTCACACCTTTTCAGCCTCTTCATGTTTTTCAACACTATTTCATGCCGCATCTATCTTTCAGACCGTTTCATTCTTGTCATATTTTTGACACCATTTGAAGCTCTTCATATTTTTCACTCCTTTTCAGGCTCTTCATGTTTTTGAACACCGCTCATGATCCTCCAAATTTTCAGACCGTTTCATGCTCTTCATATTTTTAACACCTTTTGAAGCTCTTCATATTTTTCATACCTTTTCAGGCTCTTCATGTTTTTCCACACCACTTCATGCTTCTCCTATTTTTCAGAAAGGTTTCATGCTCCTCATGAATTTCACACCTTTTGAAGCTATTCATATTTTTCACAACTTTTCAGGCTCTTCATGTTTCTGATCACCGTTTCATGCTCTTCCTATCTATCAGACCGTTTCATGCTTCTCATATTTTTGACACCATTTGAAACTCTTCATATTTTTCACACATTTTCAGGTACTTCATGTTTTTGAACACCGCTCATGATCCTCCAAAATTTCAGACCGTTTCTTGCTCTTCATATTTTTAACACCTTTTGAAGCTCTTCATATTTTTCACACCTTTTCAGGCTCTTGATATTATTCAACACCACTTCATGCTACTCCTTTTTTTCAGACCGTTTCATGCTCCTCATATTTTTGACACCTTAAGAAGCTCTTCATATTTTTCACACCTTTTCAGGCTCTTCATATTTTTCAACACCGTTTCATGCTGCTTCCATTTTTCAGGCCGTTTCATGCTCCTCATATTTTTGACACCTTTTGAAGCTCTTCATATTTTTCACACCTTTTCAGGCTCTTCATGTTTTTCAACACCGTTTCATGCTGCTTCTATTTTTCAGAGAGTTTCATGCTCCTAATATATTTCACTCCTTTTGAAGCTCTTCATATTTTTCACACCTTTTCAGGCTCTTCATGTTTTTCAACACCATTTCATGCCACATCTATCTTTCAGACCGTTTCATTCTTCTCATATTTTGACACCATTTGAAGCTCTTCATATTTTTCACACCTTTTCAGGCTCTTCATGTTTTTCCACACCACTTCATGCTTCTATTTTTCAGCCCGTTTCATGGTCCTCATTTATTTCACACCTTTTGAAGCTCTTCATATTTTTCACACCTTTTCAGGCTCTTCATGTTTTTCAACACCATTTCATGCCACATCTATCTTTCAGACCGTTTCATTCTTCTCATATTTTGACACCATTTGAAGCTCTTCATATTTTTCACACCTTTTCAGGCTCTTCATGTTTTTCCACACCACTTCATGCTTCTCGTATTTTTCAAACCTTTTCATGCTTCTCATGAATTTCACACCTTTTGAAGCTCTTCATATTTTTCACAACTTTTCAGGCTCTTCATGTTTCTGATCACCTTTTCATGCTCCTCCTATCTTTCACACCGTTTCATGCTTCTCATATTTTTGACACCATTTGAAGCTCTTCATATTTTTCACACCTTTTCAGGCTCTTCATGTTTTTGAACACCGATCATGATCCTCCAAAATTTCAGACCGGTTCATGCTCTTCATATTTTTGAAACCTTTTGAAGCTATTCATATTTTTCACACCTTTTCAGGCTCTTCATGTTTTTGAACACAGCTTCATGCCCCTCCCATTTTTCAGACCGTTTCATGCTCCTCATATTATTGACACCTTTTGAATCTCTTCATATTTTTCACACCTTTTCAGGCTCTTCATGTTTTTCAACACCGCCTTATGCTCCTCCTTTTTTTCAGACTTTTTCATGCTCCTCATGTAAATCACACCTTTTGAAGCTCTTTATATTTTTCACACCTTTTCAGGCTCTTCATGATTTTCAACACCACTTCATGCTCCTCCTATTTTTCAGACCGTTTCATTCTCATCTAATTTTTAACACCTTTTGAAACTCTTCATATATTTCACACCTTTTGAAGCTCTTCATATTTTTCACATTTTTGAAGCTCTTCATATTTTTCACACCTTTTCAGGCTCTTCATGTTTTTCAACACCATTTCATGCTGCTTCTATTGTTCAGACCTTTTCATGCTCCTCATATTTTTCACAACTTTTGAAGCTCTTCATATTTTTCACACCTTTTCAGGCTCTTCATGTTTTTGAACACAGCTTCACGCTTCTCCTATTTTTCAGACCGTTTCATGCCCCTAATAGTTTTGACACCTTTTGAATCTCTTCATATTTTTCACACCTTTTCAGACTCTTCATGTTTTTGAACACCGCTTCATGCTCCTCCTATTTTCCAGACCGTTTCATGCTCCTCATATTTTTGATACCTTTTGAAGCTCTTCATATTTTTCACACCTTTTCAGGCTCTTCAGGTTTTTCAACACCACTTCATGCTCCTCCTATTTTTCAGACCGTTTCATCCTCCTCATATTTTTGACACCTTTAGAAGCTCTTCAATATTTCACAACTTTTCAGGCACTTCATGTGTTTTAGCACCACTTCATGCTCGTCCTATTTTTCAGACCGTTTCATGCTCATCTCATTTCTGACACCTTTTCCAACTTTTCATATTTTTCACAACTTTTCAGGCTCTTCATGTTTCTGATCACCGTTTCATGCTCCTCCTATCTTTCACACCGTTTCATGCTTCTCATATTTTTGACACCATTTGAAGCTCTTCATATTTTTCACACCTTTTATGGCTCGTCATGTTTTTGAACACCGCTTCATGCTCCTCCTATTTTTCAGACCGTTTCATGCTCCTCATATTTTTCACACCTTTTGAAGCTCTTATATTTCTCACAGCTTTTCATGCTCTTCGTGTTTTTGAACACCATTTCATGCTCCTCCTATTTTGCAGACCGTTTCTTTCTCCTCATATTTTTGACACCTTTTGAAGCTCTTCATATATTTAACACCTTTTCAGGCTTTTCATTTTTTTCAACAACACTTCATGCTCCTCCTATTTTTCAGACCGTTTCATGCTCATCTCATTTCTGACACCTTTTCCAACTTTTCATATTTTTCACAACGTTTCAGGCTCTTCATGTTTCTGATCACCGTTTCATGCTCCTCTTATCTTTCACACCGTTTCATGCTTCTCATATTTTTGACACCATTTGAAGCTCTTCATATTTTTCACAACTTTTTAGGCTCTTCATGTTTTTGAACACCGATCATGATCCTCCAAAATTTCAGACCGTTTCATGCTCTTCATATTTTTGACAACTTTTGAAGCTCTTCATATTTCTCACACCTTTTCAGGCTCCTCATGTTTTTGATCACCGTTTCATGCTCCTCCTGTTTTTCAGAACGTTTCATGCTCCTCATATTTTTGACACCTTTTGAAGCTCTTCATATTTTTCACACGTTTTCAGGCTCTTCAGGATTTTTAACACCGCTTCATGAACCTCCTATTTTACAGACCGTTTCATGCTCTTTATATTTTTGACCCCTTTTGAAGCTCTTCATATATTTCACACCTTTTCAGGCTCTTCATAATTTTCAACACCGTTTCATTCTGCTTCTATTTTTCAGGCCGTTTCATGCTCCTCATATTTTTCACACCTTTTGAAGCTCTTCATATTTTTCACACCTTTTCAGGCTCTTCATGTTTTTCAACACCGCTTCATGCACCTCTATATTTCAGACCGTTTCATGCTCATCTCATTTTTGACACCTTTTGAAGCTTTTCATATTTTTCACAACTTTTTAGGCTCTTCATGTTTTTGAACACCGCTTCATGCTCCTCCTATTTTTCAGAGAGTTTCATGCTCCTAATATATTTCACTCCTTTTGAAGCTCTTCATATTTTTCACACCTTTTCAGGCTCTTCATGTTTTTCAACACCATTTCATGCTGCATCTATCTTTCAGACCGTTTCATTCTTCTCATATTTTTGACACCATTTGAAGCTCTTCATATTTTTCACACCTTTTCCGGCTCTTCATGTTTTGGAACACCGCTCATGATCCTCCAAAATTTCAGACCGGTTCATGCTCTTCATAATTTTGAAACCTTTTGAAGCTATTCATATTTTTCACACCTTTTCAGGCTCTTCATGTTTTTCCACACCACTTCATGCTTCTATTTTTCAGCCCGTTTCATGGTCCTCATTTATTTCACACCTTTTGAAGCTCTTCATATTTTTCACACCTTTTCAGGCTCTTCATGTTTTTCAACACTATTTCATGCCGCATCTATGTTTCAGACCGTTTCATTCTTGTCATATTTTTGACTCCATTTTAAGCTCTTCATATTTTTCACACCTTTTCAGGCTCTTCATGTTTTTGAACACCGCTCATGATCCTCCAAATATTCAGACCGTTTCATGCTCTTCATATTTTTAACACCTTTTGAAGCTCTTCATATTTTTCACACCTTTGCAGGCTCTTCATGTTTTTCCACACCACTTCATGCTTCTATTTTTCAGCCCGTTTCATGGTCCTCATTTATTTCACACCTTTTGAAGCTCTTCATATTTTTCACACCTTTTCAGGCTCTTCATATTTTTCAACACCGTTTCATGCTGCTTCTATTTTTCAGACCGTTTCATGCTCCTCATATTTTTCACACCTTTTGAAGCTCTTCATATTTTTCATACCTTTTCAGGCTCTTCATATTTTTGAACATAGCTTCATGCTCCTCCTATTTTTCAGACCGTTTCATGCTCCTCATATTTTTGACACCTTTTGAAACTCTTCATATTTTTCACACCTTTTCAGGCTCTTCATGTTTTTGAACACCGCTTCATGCTCCTCCTATATTTCAGATCGTTTCATGCTCATCTCATTTTTGACACCTTTGAAGCTTTTCATATTTTTCACAACTTTTTAGGCTCTTCATGTTTTTGAACACCGCTTCATGCTCCTCCTATTTTTCAGAGAGTTTCATGCTCCTAATATATTTCACTCCTTTTGAAGCTCTTCATATTTTTCACACATTTTCAGGCTCTTCATGTTTTTCCACACCACTTCATGCTTCTATTTTTCAGCCCGTTTCATGGTCCTCATTTATTTCACACCTTTTGAAGCTCTTCATATTTTTCACACCTTTTCAGGCTCTTCATGTTTTTCAACACCATTTCATGCCACATCTATCTTTCAGACCGTTTCATTCTTCTCATATTTTGACACCATTTGAAGCTCTTCATATTTTTCACACCTTTTCAGGCTCTTCATGTTTTTCCACACCACTTCATGCTTCTCGTATTTTTCAAACCTTTTCATGCTTCTCATGAATTTCACACCTTTTGAAGCTCTTCATGTTTTTCACAACTTTTCAGGCTCTTCATGTTTTTGATCACCTTTTCATGCTCCTCCTATCTTTCACACCGTTTCATGCTTCTCATATTTTTGACACCATTTGAAGCTCTTCATATTTTTCACACCTTTTCAGGCTCTTCATGTTTTTCAACACTATTTCATGCCGCATCTATGTTTCAGACCGTTTCATTCTTGTCATATTTTTGACTCCATTTTAAGCTCTTCATATTTTTCACACCTTTTCAGGCTCTTCATGTTTTTGAACACCGCTCATGATCCTCCAAATATTCAGACCGTTTCATGCTCTTCATATTTTTAACACCTTTTGAAGCTCTTCATATTTTTCACACCTTTGCAGGCTCTTCATGTTTTTCCACACCACTTCATGCTTCTATTTTTCAGCCCGTTTCATGGTCCTCATTTATTTCACACCTTTTGAAGCTCTTCATATTTTTCACACCTTTTCAGGCTCTTCATATTTTTCAACACCGTTTCATGCTGCTTCTATTTTTCAGACCGTTTCATGCTCCTCATATTTTTCACACCTTTTGAAGCTCTTCATATTTTTCATACCTTTTCAGGCTCTTCATATTTTTGAACATAGCTTCATGCTCCTCCTATTTTTCAGACCGTTTCATGCTCCTCATATTTTTGACACCTTTTGAAACTCTTCATATTTTTCACACCTTTTCAGGCTCTTCATGTTTTTGAACACCGCTTCATGCTCCTCCTATATTTCAGATCGTTTCATGCTCATCTCATTTTTGACACCTTTGAAGCTTTTCATATTTTTCACAACTTTTTAGGCTCTTCATGTTTTTGAACACCGCTTCATGCTCCTCCTATTTTTCAGAGAGTTTCATGCTCCTAATATATTTCACTCCTTTTGAAGCTCTTCATATTTTTCACACCTTTTCAGGCTCTTCATGTTTTTCAACACCATTTCATGCTGCATCTATCTTTCAGACCGTTTCATTCTTCTCATATTTTTGACACCATTTGAAGCTCTTCATATTTTTCACACCTTTTCCGGCTCTTCATGTTTTGGAACACCGCTCATGATCCTCCAAAATTTCAGACCGGTTCATGCTCTTCATAATTTTGAAACCTTTTGAAGCTATTCATATTTTTCACACCTTTTCAGGCTCTTCATGTTTTTCCACACCACTTCATGCTTCTATTTTTCAGCCCGTTTCATGGTCCTCATTTATTTCACACCTTTTGAAGCTCTTCATATTTTTCACACCTTTTCAGGCTCTTCATGTTTTTCAACACTATTTCATGCCGCATCTATGTTTCAGACCGTTTCATTCTTGTCATATTTTTGACTCCATTTTAAGCTCTTCATATTTTTCACACCTTTTCAGGCTCTTCATGTTTTTGAACACCGCTCATGATCCTCCAAATATTCAGACCGTTTCATGCTCTTCATATTTTTAACACCTTTTGAAGCTCTTCATATTTTTCACACCTTTGCAGGCTCTTCATGTTTTTCCACACCACTTCATGCTTCTATTTTTCAGCCCGTTTCATGGTCCTCATTTATTTCACACCTTTTGAAGCTCTTCATATTTTTCACACCTTTTCAGGCTCTTCATATTTTTCAACACCGTTTCATGCTGCTTCTATTTTTCAGACCGTTTCATGCTCCTCATATTTTTCACACCTTTTGAAGCTCTTCATATTTTTCATACCTTTTCAGGCTCTTCATATTTTTGAACATAGCTTCATGCTCCTCCTATTTTTCAGACCGTTTCATGCTCCTCATATTTTTGACACCTTTTGAAACTCTTCATATTTTTCACACCTTTTCAGGCTCTTCATGTTTTTGAACACCGCTTCATGCTCCTCCTATATTTCAGATCGTTTCATGCTCATCTCATTTTTGACACCTTTGAAGCTTTTCATATTTTTCACAACTTTTTAGGCTCTTCATGTTTTTGAACACCGCTTCATGCTCCTCCTATTTTTCAGAGAGTTTCATGCTCCTAATATATTTCACTCCTTTTGAAGCTCTTCATATTTTTCACACATTTTCAGGCTCTTCATGTTTTTCCACACCACTTCATGCTTCTATTTTTCAGCCCGTTTCATGGTCCTCATTTATTTCACACCTTTTGAAGCTCTTCATATTTTTCACACCTTTTCAGGCTCTTCATGTTTTTCAACACCATTTCATGCCACATCTATCTTTCAGACCGTTTCATTCTTCTCATATTTTGACACCATTTGAAGCTCTTCATATTTTTCACACCTTTTCAGGCTCTTCATGTTTTTCCACACCACTTCATGCTTCTCGTATTTTTCAAACCTTTTCATGCTTCTCATGAATTTCACACCTTTTGAAGCTCTTCATGTTTTTCACAACTTTTCAGGCTCTTCATGTTTTTGATCACCTTTTCATGCTCCTCCTATCTTTCACACCGTTTCATGCTTCTCATATTTTTGACACCATTTGAAGCTCTTCATATTTTTCACACCTTTTCAGGCTCTTCATGTTTTTGAACACTGATCATGATCCTCCAAAATTTCAGACCGGTTCATGCTCTTCATATTTTTGAAACCTTTTGAAGCTATTCATATTTTTCACACCTTTTCAGGCTCTTCATGTTTTTCCACACCACTTCATGCTTCTCATATTTTTCAGATCGTTTCATGCTCCTCATGAATTTCACACCTTTTGAAGCTCTTCATATTTCTCACACCTTTTCAGGCTCCTCATGTTTTTGATCACCGTTTCATGCTCCTCGTATTTTTCAGAACGTTTCATGCTCCTCATATTTTTGACACCTTTTGAAGCTCTTCATATTTTTCACACGTTTTCAGGTTCTTCAGGATTTTGAACACCGCTTCATGAACCTCCTATTTTACAGACCGTTTCATGCTCCTTATATTTTTCACACCTTTTGAAGCTCTTCATATTTTTCACACCTTTTCAGGCTCTTCATGTTTTTCAACACCGTTTCATGCTGCTTCTATTTTTCAGACCGTTTCATGCTCCTCATATTTTTCACACCTTTTGAGGCTCTTCATATTTTTCATACCTTTTCAGTCTCTTCATATTTTTGAACACAGCTTCATGCTCCTCCTATTTTTCAGACCGTTACATGCTCCTCATATTTTTGACATCTTTTGATGCTCTTCATATTTTTCACATCTTTTGAAGCTCTTCATATTTTTCAAACCTTTTCAGGCTTTTCATGATTTTCAACACACCTTCATTCTCCTCGTATTTTTCAGACCGTTTCATGCTCATCTCATTTTTGACACCTTTTGAAGCTCTTCATATTTTTCACTACTTTTCAGGCTCTTCATGTTTTTGAACACCACTTCATGCTCCTCCTATTTTTCACACAATTTCATGCTCCTGATATTTTTCACACTTTTTCAGGCTCTTCATGTTTTTGAACACAGCTTCATGCCCCTCCCATTTTTCAGACCGTTTCATGCTCCTCATATTATTGACACCTTTTGAATCTCTTCATACTTTTCACACCTTTTCAGGCTCTTCATATTTTTCAACACCGCCTTATTCTCCTCCTTTTTTTCAGACTTTTTCATGCTCCTCATGTAATTCACACCTTTTGAAGCTCTTTATATTTTTCACACCTTTTCAGGCTCTTCATGTTTTTCAACACCACTTCATGCTCCTCCTATTTTTCAGACCGTTTCATGCTCATCTAATTTTTAACACCTTTTGAAACTCTTCATATATTTCACACCTTTTGAAGCTCTTCATGTTTTTCACATTTTTGAAGCTCTTCATATTTTTCACACCTTTTCAGGCTCTTCATGTTTTTCAACACCATTTCATGCTGCTTCTATTGTTCAGACCTTTTCATGCTCCTCATATTTTTCACACCTTTTGAAGCTCTTCATATTTTTCACACCTTTTCAGGCTCTTCATGTTTTTGAACACAGCTTCACGCTTCTCCTAATTTTCAGACCGTTTCATGCTCCTCATATTTTTGACACCTTTTGAAGCTCTTCATATTTTTCACACCTTTTCAGGCTCTTCATGTTTTTGAACACCGCTTCATGCTCCTCCTGTTTTTCAGACCGTTTCAGGCTCCTCATATTTTTCACACATTTTGAAGCTCTTCATAATTCTCACACCTTTTCAGGCTCTTCATGTTTTTCAACACCGCTTCATGCTCCTCCTATTTTTCAGACCGTTTCATGCTCATCTCATTTTTGACACCATTTGAAGCTTTGCATAACTTTCACAGCTTTTCAGGCTCTTCATGTTTTTGAACACCTCTTCATGCTTCTCCTATTTTTCAGACCGTATCATGCTCCTCATATTTTTGACCCCTTTTGAAGCTCTTCATATTTTTCACACATTTTCAGGCTCTTCATGTTTTTGAACAAAGCTTCATGCTCCTCCTATTTTTCAGACCGTTTCATGCTCCTCATATTTTGACACTTTTTGAAGCTCTTCATATTTTTCACATCTTTTCAGGCTCTTCATGTTTTTCTACACCGTTTCATGATCCTCCTATTTTTCAGACCGTTTCATGCTCATCTCATTTTTGACACCTTTTGAAGCATTTCATATTTTTCACACCTTTTCATGCTCTTCATATTTTTCCACACCACGTCATGCTTCTCCTATTTTTCAGCCCGTTTCATGCTCCTCATGTATTTCACACCTTTTGAAGCTCTTCATATTTTTCACAGCTTTTCAGGCTCTTCATGTTTTTCCACAGCACTTCATGCTTCTCTTATTTTTCAGCCCGTTTCATGCTCCTCATGTATTTCACACGTTTTGAAGCTCTTCATATTTTTCACAGCTTTTCAGGCTCTTCATGTTTTCCCACAGCACTTCATGCTTCTCTTATTTTTCAGCCCGTTTCATGCTCCTCGTGTATTTCACACCTTCTGAAGCTCTTCATATTTTTCACACCTTTTCAGGCTCTTCATGTTTTTGATCACCGTTTCATGCTCCTCCTATTTTTCAGACCGTTTCATGCTCCTCATATTTTTGACAGTTTTTGAAGCTCTTCATATTTTTCCACCTTTTCAGGCTCTTCATGTTTTTGAACACTGCTTCATGATCCTCCTATTTTTCAGACCGATTCATGCTCCTCATATTTTTGACACCTTTTGAAGCTCTTCATATTTTTCACACCTTTTCAGGCTCTTCATGTTTTTAAACAAAGCTTCATGCTCCTCCTATTTTTCAGACCGTTTCATGCTCCTCATATTTTGACACTTTTTGAAGCTCTTCATATTTTTCACATCTTTTCAGGCTCTTCATGTTTTTCAACACCGTTTCATGATCCTCCTATTTTTCAGACCGTTTCATGCTCATCTCATTTTTGTCACCTTTTGAAGCATTTCATATTTTTCACACCTTTTCAGGCTCTTCATATTTTTCCACACCACGTCATGCTTCTCCTATTTTTCAGCCCGTTTCATGCTCCTCATGTATTTCACACCTTTTGAAGTTCTTCATATTTTTCACACCTTTTCAGGCTCTTCATGTTTTTCCACAGCACTTCATGCTTCTCTTATTTTTCAGCCCGTTTCATGCTCCTCATGTATTTCACACGTTTTGAAGCTCTTCATATTTTTCACAGCTTTTCAGGCGCTTCATGTTTTTCCACAGCACTTCATGCTTCTCTTTTTTTTCAGCCCGTTTCATGCTCCTCGTGTATTTCACACCTTTTGAAGCTCTTCATATTTTTCACACCTTTTCAGGCTCTTCATGTTTTTGATCACCGTTTCATGCTCCTCCTATTTTTCAGACCGTTTCATGCTCCTCATATTTTTGACAGTTTTTGAAGCTCTTCATATTTTTCCACCTTTTCAGGCTCTTCATGTTTTTGAACACTGCTTCATGATCCTCCTATTTTTCAGACCGATTCATGCTCCTCATATTTTTGACACCTTTAGAAGCTCTTCATATTTTTCACACATTTTCAGGCTCTTCATGTTTTTCAAAACCACTTCATGCTCCTCCTATTTTTCAGACCGTTTCATGCTCATCTCATTTTTGACACCTTTGAAGCTCTTCATATTTTTCACACATTTTGAAGCTCTTCATATTTCTCACTCCTTTTCAGGCTCTTCATGTCTTTCAACACCGTTTCAGGCTCCTCCTATTTTTCAGACCGTTTCATGCTCTTCTCATATTTGAGACCTTTTGAAATTTTTCATATTTTTCACAACTTTTCAGGCTCTTCATGTTTTTGAACTCCGCTTCATGCTCCTCCTATTTTTCAGCCCGTTTCATGCTCCTCATGTATTTTACACCTTTTGAAGTTCTTCATATTTTTCACACCTTTTCAGGCTCTTCATGATTTTGATCACCGTTTCATGCTCCTCCTATTATTCAGACCGTTTCATGCTCCTCATATTTTTGATACCTTTTGAAGCTCTTCATATTTTTCACACCTTTTCAGGCTCTTCATGTTTTTGAACACCGCTTCATGATCCTCCTGTTTTTCAGACCGTTTCATGCTCTTCATATTTTGACACCTTTTGAAGCTCTTCATATTTTTCACACCTTTTCAGTCTCTTCAAGTTTTTGAACAATGCTACAATGCTCCTCCTATTTTTCAGCCCGTTTCATGCTCCTCATGTATTTTACACCTTTTGAAGTTCTTCATATTTTTCACACCTTTTCAGGCTCTTCATGATTTTGATCACCGTTTCATGCTCCTCCTATTTTTCAGACCGTTTCATGCTCCTCATATTTTTGACACCTTTTGAAGCTCTTCATATTTTTCACACGTTTTCAGGCTCTTCATGTTTTTCAACACCGTTTCATGCTGCTTCTATTATTCAGACAGTTTCATGCTCCTCATATTTTTGACACCTTTAGAACCTCTTCATATTTCACACAGCTTTTCAGGCTCTTCATGTTTTTCAACACCGCTTCAGGCTCCTCCTCTTTTTCAGAACGTTTCATGCCTCTCATATATTTGACACCTTTTGAAGCTTTTGATATTTCTCACACCTTTTCAGGTTCTTCATGTTTTTCAACACCGCTTCATGCTCCTCCTATTTTTCAGACCGTTTCATGCTCATCTCATTTTTGACACCTTTTGAAGCTCTTCATATTTTTCACATCTTTTGAAGCTCTTTATATTTTTCACACATTTTCAGGCTCTTCATGTTTTTGAACACCGCTTCATGCTCCTGCTATTTTACAGACCGTTTCATGCTCCTCATGTATTTCACACCTTTTGAAGCTCGTCATATTTTTCACACATCTTCAGGCCCTTCATGTTCTTCCACATCACTTCATTCTTCCCCTATTTTTCAGCCCGTTTCATGCTCCTCATGTGTTTCACACCTTTTGAAGCTCTTCATATTTTTCACACCTTTTAAGGCTCTTCATGTTTTTGATCAACGTTTCATGCTCCTCCTATTTTTCACACCTTTTCATGCTCTTCAAGTTTTTGAAAACCGCTTCATGATCCTCCTATTTTTCAGACCGTTTCATTCTCCTCATATATTTCACACCTTTTGAAGCTCTTCATATATTTCACACCTTTTCAGTCTCTTCATGTTTTTCAAAACCACTTCATGCTCCTCCTATTTTTCAGACCGTTTCATGCTCATCTCATTTTTGACACCGTTGAAGCTCTTCATATTTTTCACACCTATTGAAGCTCTTCATATTTTTCACACGTTTTCAGGCTCTTCATGTTTTTCACCACCACTTCATGCTCCTCCTATATTTCAGACCGTTTCATGCTCCTCATATTTTTCACACCTTTTGAAGCTCTTCATATTTTTCACAGCTTCTCAGGCTCTTCATGTTTTTCCACAGCACTTCATGCTCCTCCTATTTTTCAGACCGTTTCATGCTCCTCATATTTTTCACACCTTTTGAAGCTCTTCATATTTTTCACACGTATTCAGGCTCTTCATGTTTTTCCACAGCACTTCATGCTTCTCTTATTTTTCAGCCCATTTCATGCTCCTCATGTATTTCACACCTTTTGAAGCTCTTCATATTTTTCACACCTTTTCAGGCTCTTCATGGTTTTGATCACCGTTTCATGCTCCTCCTATTTTTCAGAACGTTTCATGCTCGTCATATTTTTGACACCTTTTGTAGCTCTTCATATTTTTCACACCTTTTAAGGCTCTTCATGTTTTTGAACACCGCTTCATGATCCTCCTGATTTTCAGACCGTTTCATGCTCTTCATATTTTTGAAACATTTTGAAGCTCTTCATATTTTTCACACCTTTTCAGGCTCTTCATGTTTTTCACCACCACTTCATGCTCCTCCTATTTTTCAGGCCGTTTCATGCTCATCTCATTTTTGTCACCTTTTGAAGCTTTTCATATTTTTCACAACTTTTCAGGCTCTTCATGTTTTTGAACAACGCTTCATGCACCTCTATTTTTCAGACCGTTTCATGCTCATCTCTTTTTTGACACCATTTGAAGCTTTTCATATTTTTCACAACTTTTCAGGCTCTTCATGTTTTTGAACACCGCTTCATGCTCCTCCTATTTTTCAGACCGTTTCCTGCTCCTCATATTTTTGACACCTTTTGAAGCTGTTCATATTTTTCACAACTTTTCAGGCTCTTCATGTTTTTCAACACTGCTTCATGCACCTCTATTTTTCAGACCGTTTCATGCTCATCTCATTTTTGACACCTTTTGAAGCTTTTCATATTTTTCACAAATTTTCAGGCTCTTCATGTTTTTGAACACCGCTTCATGCTCCTCCTATTTTTCAGACCGTTTCATGCTGCTCTCATTTTTGACACCTTTTGAAGCTTTGCATATTTTTCACAACTTTTCAGGCTCTTCATGTTTTTGAACACCGCTTCATGCTCCTTCTATTTTTCAGACCGTATCATGCTCCTCATATTTTTCACTACTTTTGAAGCTCTTCATATTTTTCACACCTTTTCAGGCTCTTCATATTTTTGAACACGACTTCATGCTCCTCCTATTTTTCAGACCGTTTCATGCTCCTCTCATTTTTGACACCTTTTGAAGCTTTGCATATTTTTCACAACTTTTCAGGCTCTTCATGTTTTTGAACACTGCTTCATGCTCCTTCTATTTTTCAGACCGTATCATGCTCCTCATATTTTTCACACCTTTTGAAGCTCTTCATATTTTTCACACATTTTCAGGCTTTTCATTTTTTTCAACACTACTTGTTGCTCCTCCTATTTTTTAGACCGTTTCATGCTCATCTAATTTTTGACATCTTTTGGAGCTCTTCATATTTTTTACACCTTTTGAAGCTCTTCATATTTTTAACATTTTTGAAGCTCTTCATAATTTTCAAACGATTTCAGACTCTTCTTGTTTTCCAACACCGCTTCATGCTCCTGCTATTTATCATACCGTTTCATGCTCCTCATATTTGACACCTTTTGAAGCTCTTCATATTTTTCACACCTTTTCAGGCTCTTCATGTTTTTGAAAACTTCTTCATGCTCCTCCTCTTTTTCAAACCGTTTCATGCTCCTCATATTTTTGACACCTTTTGAAGGTCTTCATATTTTTCACATCTTTTCAAGCTCTTCATATTTTTCAAGACCACTTCATGCTCGTCCTATTTTTCAGAACTTTTCATGCTCCTCATATTTTTGACACCTTTTGAAGCTTTTCATATTTTTCACACCTTTTCAGGCTCTTCATGTTTTTGAACACCGCTTCATGCTCCTCCCAATTTTCAGACCGTTTCATGCTCCTCATATAATTGACACCTTTTGAATCTCTTCATATTTTTCACACCTTTTCAGGCTCTTCATGTTTTTCAACACCGCCTTATGCTCCTCCTTTTTTTCAGACTTTTTCATGCTCCTCATGTAATTCACACCTTTTGAAGCTCTTTATATTTTTCACACCTTTTCAGGCTCTTCATGTTTTTGAACACCGCTTCATGCTCCTCCTATTTTTCAGAGAGTTTCATGCTCCTCATGTATTTCACACGTATGAACCTCTTCATATTTTTCACGCATTTTCAGGCTCTTCATGTTTTGCACCACCACTTCATGCTCCTCCTATTTTTCAGACCGTTTCATGCTCAACTCATTTTTGACACCTTTTTAAGCTTTTCATATTTTTCACAACTTTTTAGGCTCTTCATGTTTTTGAACACCGCTTCATGCTCCTCAATTTTTCAGAGAGTTTCATGCTCCTAATATATTTCACTCCTTTTGAAGCTCTTCATATTTTTCACACCTTTTCAGGCTCTTCATGTTTTTCCACACCACTTCATGCTTCTATTTTTCAGCTCGTTTCATGGTCCTCATTTATTTCACACCTTTTGAAGCTCTTCATATTTTTCACACCTTTTCAGGCTCTTCATGTTTTTCAACACTATTTCATGCCGCATCTATCTTTCAGACCGTTTCATTCTTGTCATATTTTTGACACCATTTGAAGCTCTTCATATTTTTCACACCTTTTCAGGCTCTTCATGTTTTTGAACACCGCTCATGATCCTCCAAATTTTCAGACCGTTTCATGCTCTTCATATTTTTAACACCTTTTGAAGCTCTTCATATTTTTCACACCTTTTCAGGCTCTTCATGTTTTTCCACACCACTTCATGCTTCTCCTATTTTTCAGAAAGGTTTCATGCTCCTCATGAATTTCACACCTTTTGAAGCTATTCATATTTTTCACAACTTTTCAGGCTCTTCATGTTTCTGATCACCGTTTCATGCTCCTCCTATCTTTCAGACCGTTTCATGCTTCTCATATTTTTGACACCATTTGAAGCTGTTCATATTTTTCACACATTTTCAGGCACTTCATGTTTTTGAACACCGCTCATGATCCTCCAAAATTTCAGACCGTTTCATGCTCTTCATATTTTTGACATCTTTTGAAGCTCTTCATATTTTTCACACCTTTTCAGGCTCTTGATATTATTCAACACCACTTCATGCTACTCCTGTTTTTCAGACCGTTTCATGCTCCTCATATTTTTGACACCTTGAGAAGCTCTTCATATTTTTCACACCTTTTCAGGCTCTTCATGTTTTTGAAGACAGCTTCATGCTCCTCCTATTTTTGATACCGTTTCATGCTCCTCATATTTTTGACACCTTTTAAAACTCTTCATATTTTTCACACCTTTTCAGGTTCTTCATGTTTTTGAACACCGCTTCATGCTCCTCCTATATTTCAGACCGTTTCATGCTCATCTCATTTTTGACACCTTTGAAGCTTTTCATATTTTTCACAACTTTTTAGGCTCTTCATGTTTTTGAACACCGCTTTATGCTCCTCCTATTTTTCAGAGAGTTTCATGCTCCTAATATATTTCACTCCTTTTGAAGCTCTTCATATTTTTCACACATTTCAGGCTCTTCATGTTTTTCCACACCACTTCATGCTTCTATTTTTCAGCCCGTTTCATGGTCCTCATTTATTTCACACCTTTTGAATCTCTTCATATTTTTCACACCTTTTCAGGCTCTTCATGTTTTTCAACACCATTTCATGCCACATCTATCTTTCAGACCGTTTCATTCTTCTCATATTTTGACACCATTTGAAGCTCTTCATATTTTTCACACCTTTTCAGGCTCTTCATGTTTTTCCACACCACTTCATGCTTCTCGTATTTTTCAAACCTTTTCATGCTTCTCATGAATTTCACACCTTTTGAAGCTCTTCATATTTTTCACAACTTTTCAGGCTCTTCATGTTTCTGATCACCTTTTCATGCTCCTCCTATCTTTCACACCGTTTCATGCTTCTCATATTTTTGACACCATTTGAAGCTCTTCATATTTTTCACACCTTTTCAGGCTCTTCATGTTTTTGAACACCGATCATGATCCTCCAAAATTTCAGACCGGTTCATGCTCTTCATATTTTTGAAACCTTTTGAAACTATTCATATTTTTCACACCTTTTCAGGCTCTTCATGTTTTTCCACACCACTTCATGCTTCTCATATTTTTCAGAAAGGTTTCATGCTCCTCATGAATTTCACACCTTTTGAAGCTCTTCATATTTCTCACACCTTTTCAGGCTCCTCATGTTTTTGATCACCGTTTCATGCTCCTCGTATTTTTCAGAACGTTTCATGCTCCTCATATTTTTGACACCTTTTGAAGCTCTTCATATTTTTCCCACGTTTTCAGGCTCTTCAGGATTTTGAACACCGCTTCATGAACCTCCTATTTTACAGACCGTTTCATGCTCTTTATATTTTTGACCCCTTTTGAAGCTCTTCATATTTTTCACACCTTTTCAGGCTCTTCATATTTTTCAACACCGTTTAATGCTGCTTCTATTTTTCAGGCCGTTTCATGCTCCTCATATTTTTCACACCTTTTGAAGCTCTTCATATTTTTCACACCTTTTCAGGCTCTTCATGTTTTTCAACACCCTTTCATGCTGCTTCTATTTTTCAGACCGTTTCATGCTCCTCATATTTTTCACACCTTTTGAGGCTCTTCATATTTTTCATACCTTTTCAGTCTCTTCATATTTTTGAACACAGCTTCATGCTCCTCCTATTTTTCAGACCGTTACATGCTCCTCATATTTTTGACATCTTTTGATGCTCTTCATATTTTTCACATCTTTTGAAGCTCTTCATATTTTTCACACCTTTTCAGGCTTTTCATGATTTTCAACACACCTTCATTCTCCTCGTATTTTTCAGACCGTTTCATGCTCATCTCATTTTTGACACCTTTTGAAGCTCTTCATATTTTTCACTACTTTTCAGGCTCTTCATGTTTTTGAACACCACTTCATGCTCCTCCTATTTTTCACACAATTTCATGCTCCTGATATTTTTCACACATTTTCAGGCTCTTCATGTTTTTCAACACAGCTTCATGCCCCTCCCATTTTTCAGACCGTTTCATGCTCCTCATATTATTGACACCTTTTGAATCTCTTCATGTTTTTCACACCTTTTCAGGCTCTTCATGTTTTTCAACACCACTTCATGCTCCTCCTATTTTTCAGACCGTTTCATGCTCATCTAATTTTTAACACCTTTTGAAACTCTTCATATATTTCACACCTTTTGAAGCTCTTCATATTTTTCACATTTTTGAAGCTCTTCATATTTTTCACACCTTTTCAGGCTCTTCATGTTTTTCAACACCATTTCATGCTGCTTCTATTGTTCAGACCTTTTCATGCTCCTCATATTTTTCACACCTTTTGAAGCTCTTCATATTTTTCACACCTTTTCAGGCTCTTCATGTTTTTGAACACAGCTTCACACTTCTCCTATTTTTCAGACCGTTTCATGCCCCTAATAGTTTTGACACCTTTTGAAGCTCTTCATATTTTTCACACGTTTTCAGACTCTTCATGTTTTTGAACACCGCTTCATGCTCCTCCTATTTTCCAGACCGTTTCATGCTCCTCATATTTTTGACACCTTTTGAAGCTCTTCATATTTTTCACACCTTTTCAGGCTCTTCAGGTTTTTAAACACCACTTCATGCTCCTCCTATTTTTCAGACCGTTTTATCCTCCTCATATTTTTGACACCTTTAGAAGCTCTTCAATATTTCACAACTTTTCAGGCTCTTCCTGTGTTTTAGCACCACTTCATGCTCGTCCTATTTTTCAGACCGTTTCATGCTCATGTCATTTCTGACACCTTTTCCAACTTTTCATATTGTTCACACCTTTTCAGGCTCTTCTTAATTTGCAACACCGTTTCATTCTGCTTCTATTTTTCAGGCCGTTTCATGCTCCTCATATTTTTCACACCTTTTGAAGCTCTTCATATTTTTCACACCTTTTCAGTCTCTTCATGTTTTTCAACACCGTTTCATGCTGCTTCTATTTTTCAGACCGTTTCATGCTCCTCATATTTTTCACACCTTTTGAAGCTCTTCATATTTTTCACACCTTTTCAGGCTCTTCATGTTTTTCAACACCGCTTCATGCACATCTATGTTTCAGACCGTTTCATGCTCATCTCATTTTTGACACCTTTTGAAGCTTTTCATATTTTTCACAACTTTTTAGGCTCTTCATGTTTTTGAACACCGCTTCATGCTCCTCCTATTTTTCAGAGAGTTTCATGCTCCTAATATATTTTTCTCCTTTTGAAGCTCTTCATATTTTTCACACCTTTTCAGGCTCTTCATGTTTTTCCACACCACTTCATGCTTCTATTTTTCAGCCCGTTTCATGGTCCTTATATATTTCACACCTTTTGAAGCTCTTCATATTTTTCACACCTTTTCAGGCTCTTCATGTTTTTCAACACCATTTCATGCTGCATCTATCTTTCAGACAGTTTCATTCTTCTCATATTTTTGACACCATTTGAAGCTCTTCATATTTTTCACACCTTTTCAGGCTCTTCATGTTTTGGAACACCGCTCATGATCCTCCAAATTTTCAGACCGTTTCATGCTCTTCATATTTTTAAAACCTTTTGAAGCTCTTCATATTTTTCACACCTTTTCAAGCTCTTCATGTTTTTCCACACCACTTCATGCTTCTCCTATTTTTCAGAAAGGTTTCATGCTCCTCATGAATTTCACACCTTTTGAAGCTATTCATATTTTTCACAACTTTTCAGGCACTTCATGTTTCTGATCACCGTTTCATGCTCCTCCCATCTTTCAGACCGTTTCATGCTTCTCATATTTTTGATACCATTTGAAGCTCTTCATATTTTTCACACATTTTCAGGCACTTCATGTTTCTGAACACCGCTCATGATCCTCCAAATTCTCAGACCGTTTCTTGCTCTTCATATTTTTGACACCTTTTGAAGCTCTTCATATTTTTCACACATTTTATGACTCGTCATATTTTTGAACACCACTTCATGCTCCTCCTATTTTTCAGACCATTTCATGCTCCTCATATTTTTCACACCTTTTGAAGCTCTTCATATTTTTCACAGCTTTTCATGCTCTTCGTGTTTTTGAACACCATTTCATGCTCCTCCTATTTTGCAGACCGTTTCTTTCTCCTCATATTTTTGACACCTTTTGAAGCTCTTCATATATTTCACATCTTTTCAGGCTTTTCATTTTTTTCAACAACACTTCATGCTCCTCCTATTTTTCAGACCGTTTCATGCTCATCTCATTTTGACATCTTTTGATGCTCTTCATATTGTTCACATCTTTTGAAGCTCTTCATATTTTTCACGCCTTTTCAGGCTTTTCATGATTTTCAACACACCTTCATGCTCCTCGTATTTTTCAGACCGTTTCATGCTCATCTCATTTTTGACACCTTTTGAAGCTCTTCATATTTTTCACACCTTTTCAGGCTCTTCATGTTTTTCCACACCACTTCATGCTTCTCGTATTTTTCAAACCTTTTCATGCTTCTTATGAATTTCACACCTTTTGAAGCTCTTCATATTTTTCACACCTTTTGAAGCTCTTCATATTTTTCACAACTTTTCAGGCTCTTCATGTTTCTGATCACCGTTTCATGCTCCTCCTATCTTTCACACCGTTTCATGCTTCTCATATTTTGACACCATTTGAAGCTCTTCATATTTTTCACACCTTTTCAGGCTCCTCAGGTTTTTGAACACTGCTCATGATCCTTCAAATTTTCAGACAGTTTCATGCTCTTCATATTTTTGACACCTTTTGAAGCTTTTCATATTTTTCACACGTTTTCAGGTTCTTCATGTTTTTCCACACCACTTCATGCTTCTCCTATTTTTCAGACCGTTTCATGCTTCTCATTAATTTCACACCTTTTGAAGCTCTTCATATTTTTCAAACGTTTTCAGGCTGTTCATTTTTTTCAACACCGCTTCTTGCTCCTCCTATTTTTCAGATCGTTCCATGCTCCTCATATTTTTGACACGTTTTGAAGCTCTTCATATTTTTCGCACCTTTTCAGGCTCTTCATGTCTTTGAACACCGTTTCATGCTGCTCCTATTTTTCAGATCTTTTCATGGTCCTCATATTTTTGATACATTTTGAAGCTCTTCATTTTTTTCACACCTTTTGAAGCTCTTCATACTTTTCACACCTTTTCAGGCTCTTCATGTTTTTTACACCGCTTCATGGTGCTCCTATTTTTCAGACCGTTTCATGCTCCTCATATTTTTGACACCTTTTGAAGGTCTTCATATCTTTCACACCTTTTCAGTCTCTTCATGTTTTTTACACCTCTTCATGCTGCTCCTATTTTTCAGATCGTTCCTTGCTCCTCATATTTTTGACACGTTTTGAAGCTCTTCATACTTTTCACACCTTTTCAGTCTCTTCATGTTTTTACACCTCTTCATGCTGTTCCTATTTTTCAGACCGTTTCATGCTCCTCCTATTTTTGACACTTTTTGAAGCTCTTCCTATTTTTCACACCTTTTCAGGCTCTTCATGTTTTTGAACACCGTTTCATGTCCTCCTATTTTTCAGACCGTTTCATGCTCCTCATATTTTTGACACCTTTTGAAGCTCTTCATATTTTTCACACCTTTTGAGGCTCTTCATGTTTTTGAACACCGCTTCATGTTCCTCCTATTTTTCAGACCGTTTCATGCTCCTCATATTTTTGACACCTTTTGAAGCTCTTCATATTTTACCCACCTTTTCAGGCTCTTCATGTTTTTCAACACCGTTTCATGCTCCTCATGCATTTCCAACCGTTTGAAGCTCTTCATATTTTTCACAACTTTTCAGGCTCTTCATGTTTTTGAACACGGTTTCATGCTCCTCCTATTTTTCAGACCGTTTCATGATCCTCATTTATTTCACACCTTTTAAAGCTCTTCATATTTTTCACACCTTTTCAGGCTCTTCATGTTTTTGAACACGGTTTCATTCTCCTCCTCTTTTTCAGACCGTTTCATGCTCCTCATATTTTTGACACCTTTTGAAGCTCTTCATATTTTTCACACCTTTTCAGGCTCCCCATGTTTTTCAACACCGCTTCATGCTCGTCCTATTTTCCTGACCGTTTCATGCTCATCTCATTTTTGACACCTTTTGAAGCTCTTCATATTTCTCACAACTTTTAAGCTCTTCATGTTTTTCACACTTTTTCAGGCTCTTCATGTTTTTCAACACCGCTTCATGCTCCTCCCATTTTTCAGACCGTTTCATGCTCCTCATAGATTTGACACCTATTGAAGCTCTTCATATTTTTCACACCTTTTCAGGCTCTTCATGTTTTTCAACACGGCTTCATGCTCTTCCTATTTTTCAGACCGTTTCATGCTCCTCATATTTTTGACACCTTTTGAAGCTTTTCATATTTTTCACACCTTTTCATGCTCTTCATGTTTTTGAACACCGATTCATGCTCCTCCTATTTTTCAAACCGGTTCATGCTCCTCATATTTTTGACACCTTTTGAAGCTCTTCATATTTTTCACACCTTTTCATGTTCTTCATGTTTTTCAACACCGCTTCATGCTCCTCCCATTTTTCAGACCGTTTCATGCTCCTCATATTTTGACACCTTTTGAAGCTCTTCATATTTTTCACACATTTTCAGGCTCTTCATGTTTTTCAACACCGATTCATGCTCCTCATATTTTTGACACCTTTTGAATCTCTTCATATTTTTCACACCTTTTCAGGCTCTTCATGTTGTTGAACACCACTTGTGTTCCTCCTATTTTTCAGACCGTTTCATGCTCCTCATATTTTTGACACCTTTTGAAGCTCTTCATATTTTACCCACCTTTTCAGGCTCTTCATGTTTTTCAACACCGTTTCATGCTCCTCATGCATTTCCAACCGTTTGAAGCTCTTCATATTTTTCACAACTTTTCAGGCTCTTCATGTTTTTGAACACGGTTTCATGCTCCTCCTATTTTTCAGACCGTTTCATGATCCTCATTTATTTCACACCTTTTAAAGCTCTTCATATTTTTCACACCTTTTCAGGCTCTTCATGTTTTTGAACACGGTTTCATTCTCCTCCTATTTTTCAGACCGTTTCATGCTCCTCATATTTTTGACACCTTTTGAAGCTCTTCATATTTTTCACACCTTTTCAGGCTCCCCATGTTTTTCAACACCGCTTCATGCTCGTCCTATTTTCCAGACCGTTTCATGCTCATCTCATTTTTGACACCTTTTGAAGCTCTTCATATTTCTCACAACTTTTAAGCTCTTCATGTTTTTCACACTTTTTCAGGCTCTTCATGTTTTTCAACACCGCTTCATGCTCCTCCCATTTTTCAGACCGTTTCATGCTCCTCATAGATTTGACACCTATTGAAGCTCTTCACATTTTTGACACCTTTTCAGGCTCTTCATGTTTTTCAACATGGCTTCATGCTCTTCCTATTTTTCAGACCGTTTAATGCTCCTCATATTTTTGACACCTTTTGAAGCTTTTCATATTTTTCACACCTTTTCATGCTCTTCATGTTTTTGAACACCGATTCATGCTCCTCCTATTTTTTAAACCGGTTCATGCTCCTCATATTTTTGACACCTTTTGAAGCTCTTCATATTTTTCACAACTTTTCATGTTCTTCATGTTTTTCAACACCGCTTCATGCTCCTCCCATTTTTCAGACCGTTTCATGCTCCTCATATATTTGACACCTTTTGAAGCTCTTCATATTTTTCACACATTTTCAGGCTCTTCATGTTTTTCAACACCGATTCATGCTCCTCATATTTTTGACACCTTTTGAATCTCTTCATATTTTTCACACCTTTTCAGGCTCTTCATGTTGTTGAACACCACTTGTGTTCCTCCTATTTTTCAGACCGTTTCATGCTCCTCATATTTTTGACACCTTTTGAAGCTCTTCATATTTTTCACACCTTTTCAGGCTCCCCATGTTTTTCAACACCGCTTCATGCTCGTCCTATTTTCCAGACCGTTTCATGCTCATCTCATTTTTGACACCTTTTGAAGCTCTTCATATTTCTCACAACTTTTAAGCTCTTCATGTTTTTCACACTTTTTCAGGCTCTTCATGTTTTTCAACACCGCTTCATGCTCCTCCCATTTTTCAGACCGTTTCATGCTCCTCATAGATTTGACACCTATTGAAGCTCTTCACATTTTTCACACCTTTTCAGGCTCTTCATGTTTTTCAACATGGCTTCATGCTCTTCCTATTTTTCAGACCGTTTAATGCTCCTCATATTTTTGACACCTTTTGAAGCTTTTCATATTTTTCACACCTTTTCATGCTCTTCATGTTTTTGAACACCGATTCATGCTCCTCCTATTTTTCAAACCGGTTCATGCTCCTCATATTTTTGACACCTTTTGAAGCTCTTCATATTTTTCACAACTTTTCATGTTCTTCATGTTTTTCAACACCGCTTCATGCTCCTCCCATTTTTCAGACCGTTTCATGCTCCTCATATATTTGACACCTTTTGAAGCTCTTCATATTTTTCACACATTTTCAGGCTCTTCATGTTTTTCAACACCGATTCATGCTCCTCATATTTTTGACACCTTTTGAATCTCTTCATATTTTTCACACCTTTTCAGGCTCTTCATGTTGTTGAACACCACTTGTGTTCCTCCTATTTTTCAGACCGTTTCATGCTCCTCATATTTTTGACACCTTTTGAAGCTCTTCATATTTTTCACACCTTTTCAGGCTCCCCATGTTTTTCAACACCGCTTCATGCTCGTCCTATTTTCCAGACCGTTTCATGCTCATCTCATTTTTGAAACCTTTTGAAGCTCTTCATATTTCTCACAACTTTTAAGCTCTTCATGTTTTCACACTTTTTCAGGCTCTTCATGTTTTTCAACACCGCTTCATGCTCCTCCTATTTTTCAGAGGGTTTCATGCTCCTCATATTTTTGACACCTTTTGAAGCTCTTCATATTTTTCACACCTTTTCAGGCTCTTCATGTTTTTCAACACGGCTTCATGCTCTTCCTATTTTTCAGACCGTTTCATGCTCCTCATATTTTTGACACCTTTTGAAGCTCTTCATATTTTTCACACCTTTTCAGGCTCTTCATGTTTTTCAACACCCCTTCTTTCTCATACTGTTTTTCCGACCGTTTCATGCTTCTCTCATTTCTGACACATTTTGAAACTCTTCATATATTTCACACATTTTCAGGCTCTTCATGTTTTTCAACACCACTTCATGCTCCTCCTATTTTTCAGACCGTTTCATACTCATCTCGCTTTTGACACATTTTGAAGCTCTTCATATTTTCCACACCTTTTGAAGCTCTTCATATTTTTCAAACGTTTTCAGGCTTAATCTTTTTCAACACCGCTTCTTGCTCCTCCTATTTTTCAGACCGTTTCATGCTCTCATATTTTTGACACGTTTTGAAGCTCTTCATATTTTTCACACCTTTTCAGGCTCTTCATGTTTTTGAACACCGTTTCATGCTCCTACTATTTTTCAGACCGTTTCATGCTCCTCATATTTTTGACACCTTTTGAAGCTCTTCATATTTTTCACACCTTTTCAGTCTCTTCATGTTTTTCAAAGCCACTTCATGCTTCTCCTATTTTTCAGACCGTTTCATGCTCCTCTCATTTCTGACACCTTTTGAAGCTCTTCATATATTTCACACATTTTCAGGCTATTCATGTTTTTCAACACCACTTCATGCTCCTCCTCTTTTTAGACCGTTTCATGCTCCTCATGTATTTCACACCTTTTGAAGCTCTTTATATTTTTCACACCTTTTTAGGCTCTTCATGTTTTTGAACACGATTTCAGGCTCCTCCTATTTTTCGGACTGTTTCATGCTCATCTCATTTTTGACACCTTTTGAATCTCTTCATATTTTTCACACCTTTTGAATCTCTTCATATTTCTCAAACGTTTTCAGGCTCTTCATGTTTTTCAACACCCCTTCTTGCTCATCCTATTTTTCAGACCGTTTCATGTTTCTATCATTTCTGAGAACTTTTGAAGCTCTTCGTATATTTCACAGATTTTCAGGCTCTTCATGTTTTTCAACACCACTTCATGCTCCTCCTATTTTTCAGACCGTTACATGCTCATCTCACTTTCGACACATTTTGAAGCTCTTCATATTTTCCACACCTTTTGAAGCTCTTCATATTTTTCATATTTTTGAAGCTCTTCATATTTCAACATGTTTTCAGAGTCTTCATGATTTTCAAAACCGCTTCATGCTCCTCCTATTTTTCAGAGAGTTTCATGCTCCTCTTGTATTTCACACCTTTTGAAGCTCTTCATATTTTCCACAAGTTTTCAGGCTCTTCATGTTTTTGAACACCGTTTCATGCTGCTCCTATTTTTCAGACCCTTTAATGCTCCTCATATTTTTGACATTTTTTGAAGCTCTTCATATTTTTCACACCTTTTCAGGCTCTTCATGTTTTTGAACACCGCTTCATGCTCCTGCTATTTTTCAGCCCGTTTCATGCTCCTCCTATTTTTCACACCTATTGAAGCTCTTCATATTTTTCACACCTTTTCATTCTCTTCATGTTTTTGAACACCGCTTGATGCTCCTCCTATTTTTCAGACTTTTTCATGCTCCTCATGTATTTCACACGTTTTGTAGTTCTTCATATTTTTCACACCTTTTCAGCCTCTTCATGATTTTGAACACCGCTTCATGATCCTCCTATTTTTCAGAATGTTTCATGCTCCTCATATTTTTGACAACTTTTGAACCTTTTCATATTTTTCACAACTTTTCAGGATCTTCATGTTTTTAAACAGAGCTTCATGCTGCTCCTATTTTTCAGACCGTATCATACTCGTCATATTTTTCACACTTTTTGAACCTCTTCATATTTTTCACACCTTTTCAGTCTCTTCATGTTTTTCAACACAACTTCATGCTCATCCTATTTTCCAGACCGTTTCATGTTTCTCATGTATTTTACACCTTTTGAAGCTCTTCATATTTTCCACACCTTTTCAGGCTCTTCATGCATTTGAACACCCTTTCATGCTCCTCCTATTTTTCAGACCGTTTCATGCTCCTCATAGTTTTGACACCTTTTGAAGCTCTTCATATTTTTCACACCTTTTCAGGTTCTTCATGTTTTTCAACACCGCTTCATGCTCCTCCTATTTTTCAGACCGTTTCATGCTCCTCATAGTTTTGACACCTTTTGAAGCTCTTCATATTTTTCACACCTTTTCATGCTCTTCATGTTTTTCACAACCACTTCATGCTCCTCCTTTTTTTCAGACCGTTTCATGCTCATCTCATTTTTGACACATTTTGAAGCTCTTCATAATTTTCACACATTTTGAAGCTCTTCATATTTTTCACACGTTTTCAGGCTCTTCATGTTTTTCAACACCGCTTCATGCTCCTCTTATTTTTAAGACCGTTTCATGCTCCTCATATTTTTCACACCTTTTGAAGATCTTCCTATTTTTCACACCTTTTCAGGCTCTTTATGTTTTTCCACACCGTTTCATGCTCCTCCTAGTTTCCAGACAGTTTTATGTTTCTCATATTTTTGACACCTTTTGAAGCTCTTCGTATTATTCACAACTTTTCAGGCTCTTCATGATTTTCAACACCGCTTCATGCTCCTCCTATTTTTCAGACCGTTTCATGCTCATCTCATTTTCGACACCTTTTGAACCTCTTCATATTTTCCACACCTTTTGAAGCTCTTCATATTATTCACAACTTTTCAGGCTCTTCATGATTTTCAACACCGCTTCATGCTCCTCCTATTTTTCACACCGTTTCATGCTCTTCTCAATTTTTACACCTTTTGAAGTTCTTCATATTTTTCACAGGTTTTGAATCTCTTCATATTATTCACACATATTCAGGCTCTTCATGTTTTTGAACACTGCTTCATTCTCCTCCTATTTTTCAGACCGTTTCATGCTCCTCATATATGTGAAACATTTTGAAGCTCCTCCTATTTTTCACACCTTTTCAGACTGTTCATGATTTTCAACACCGTTTCCTGCTCCTCCTATTTTTGAGACCGTTTCATACTCCTCCTATTTTTCAGACCATTTCATGCTCCTCATATTTTTGACACCTTTTGAAGCTCTTCATATTTTTCAAACATTTTCAGGCTCTTCATGTTTTTCAACACCGCTTCATGCTCCTCCTATTTTTCAGACAGTTTCATATTCCTCATATTTTTGAAACCTTTTGAAGCTCTTCATATTTTTCACACCTTTTCAGGCTCTTCAAGTTTTTGAACAACGTTTCATGCTCCTCCTATTTTTCAGACCGTTTCTTGCTCCTCATATTTTTTACACCTTTTGAAGCTCTTCATATTTTTCACTCCTTTTCAGCTTCTCCATGGTTTTGAACACCGCTTCATGATCCTCCTATTTTTCAGACTGTTTCATGCTCTTCATATATGTGACACCTTTTGAAGCTCTTCATATTTTTCTCTCCTTTTCATACTCTTCATATTTTTGAACACCATTTCATGCTCCTCATGTATTTCACACCTTTTGAAGCTCTTCATATTTTTCACACATTTTCAGGCTCTTCATGTTTTTGAACACCGTTTCATGTCGCTCCTATTTTTTAGACCGTTTCATGCTCCTCATATTTTTGACACCTTTTGAAGCTCTTCATATTTTTCACACCTTTTCAGGCTCTTCAAGTTTTTCAACACCACTTCATGCTCCTCCTAATTTTCAGACTGTTTCATGCTCCTCAAATTTTTGACACCTTTTGAAGCTCTTCATATTTTTCACATGTTTTCACGCTCTTCATGTTTTTCAACACAACTTCTGGCTCCTTTTATTTTTCAGACCGATTCATGTTCCTCATATTTTTGACACGTTTTGAGGCTCTTCATATTTTTCACACCTTTTCAGGCTCTTCAAGTTTTTGAACACCGTTTCATTCTCCTCTTTTTTTTTCAAACCTTATCATGCTCCTCATATTTTTGACACCTTTTGAAGCTTTTCATATTTTTCACAGCTTTTCAGGCTCTCCATGTTTTGAACACCACTTCATGCTCCTCCTATTTTTCAGACCGATTCATGTTCCTCATATTTTTCACACCTTTTGAAGCTCTTCATATTTCTCACACCTTTTCAGGCTCTTCATGTCTTTGAACACCGCTTCATTCTCCTCCTATTTTTCAGACCGTTTCATGCTCCTCCGATATTTCAGACCGTTTCATGCTCGTCATATATTTGACAGCTTCTGAAGCTCTTCATATTTTTCACACCTTTTCAAGCTCTTCATGTTTTTGAACACCGCTTCATGCTCCTCCTTTTATTCAGACCGTTTCATGCTCCTCATATTTTTGACACCTTTTGAACTCTTCATATTTTTCACACCTTTTGAAGCTCTTCATATTTTTCACAAGTTTTTAGGCTCTTCATGTTTTTGAACACCGCTTCAGGCTCCTCCTATTTTTCACACCTTTTGAAGCTCTTCATATATTTCACACCTTTTCAAGCTCTTCAAGTTTTTGAACACCGCTTCATGCTCCACATATTTTTGACACCATTGGAAGCTCTTCATATATTTCACACCTTTTCAGGCTCTTCATGTTTTTGAACTCCGCTTCATGCTCCTCCTATATTTCACACCTTTTGAAGCTCTTCATATATTTCACACCTTTTCAGACTCTTCATGTTTTTCCACATCGCTTCATACTCCTCCTATTTTTCAGACCGTTTCATGCTCCTCATATATTTGACACCTTTTGAAACTCTTCATATTATTCACAAATTTTCAGGCTCTTCATGTTTTTCAACAACACTTCATGCTCCTCCTATTTTTCAGACCGTTTCATGCCTCTCATATTTTTGACACATTTTGAAGCTCTTCATATTTTTCACACCTTTTCAGGCTCTTCATGTTTTTCAACAACCGTTTCATGCTCCTCCTATTTGTCAGACCTTTTCTTGCTCCTCACATTTTTTACTCCTTTTGAAACTCTTCATATTTTTGACACCTTTTCATTCTTTTCATGTTTTTCTACACCGTTTCATGCTCCTGCTATATTTCAGACCGTTTCATGCTCCTCATATTTTTCACACATTTTGAAGCTCTTCATATTTTTCACACCTTTCCGGGCTCTTCATGTTTTTGAACACCTTTTCATTCTCCTCCTATTTTGCAGACCGTTTCATGCTCCTCATATTTTTCACACCATTTGAAGCTCTTCATAATTTTCACACCTTGTCAGGCTCTTGATGTTTTTCAACACCGTTTCATGCTCCACCTATTTTTCAGCCCGTTTCATGCTCCTCATATTTTTGACACCATTGAAGCTCTTCATATTTTTCACACCTTCTCAGGCTCTTCACGTTTTTGAACACCGCTTCATGCTACTCATATTTTTCAAAACGTTTCATGCTCTTCATATATTTGACACCTTTTGAAGCTCTTCATATTATTCACAAATTTTCAGGCTCTTCATGTTTTTCAACACCGTTTCATGCTCCTCCTATTGTTCAGACCGTTTCATGCTCCTCATATTTTTTCCCATTTAAAGCTCTTCATATTTTTCACACCTATTCAGGCTCTTCATGCTTTTCAACACCGTTTCATGCTCCTCCTATTTTCACACTGTTTCATGCTCCTCTTATTTTTGACACCTTTAGAAGCTATTCATATTTTTCACATCTTTTCATGCTCTTCATGTGTTTCAACACCATTTCATGTTCCTCCTAATTTTCAGACTATTTCTTGCTCCTCATATTTTTGACACCTTTTGAAGCTCTTCATATTTTTCACACCTTTTCAGGCTCTTCATGTCTTTGAACACCGCTTCATCCTCCTCCTATTTTTCAGACCGTTTCATGCTCCTCATATTTTTCACACCTTTTGAAGCTCTTCATATTTCTCACACCTTTTCAGGCTCTTCATGTTTTTGAACACCGCTTCATGCTCCTCCTACTTTTAGGACATTTTCATGCTCCTCATATTTTTGACACCTATTGAAGCTCTTCCTATTTTTCACACCATTTCAGGATCTTCATGTTTTTCAACACCGTTTCATGCTCCTCCTATTTTTCAGACCGTTTCATGCTCCTCCGATATTTCAGACAGTTTCATGCTCGTCATATATTTGACAGCTTCTGAAGCTCTTCATATTTTTCACACCTTTTCAAGCTCTTCATGCTTTTCAACACCGTTTCATGCTCCTCCTATTTTCAGACTGTTTCATGCTCCTCTTATTTTTGACACCTTTAGAAGCTATTCATACTTTTCACATCTTTTCATGCTCTTCATGTTTTTCAACACCATTTCATGCTCCTCCTATTTTTCAGACGATTTCATACTCCTCATATTTTTGACACCTTTTGAAGCTCTTCATATATTTCACAACTTTTAAGGCTCTTCATGTTTTTGAACACCGCTTCATGCTCCTCCTATATTTCACACCTTTTGAAGCTCTTCATATATTTCACACCTTTTCAAGCTCTTCATGTTTTTGAACACCGCTTCATGCTCCTCCTATATTTTTCAGACCGTTTCATGCTTCTCAAATTTTTGACAACTTTTGAAGCTCTTCATATTTTTCACACCATTTCAGGCTTTTAATTTTTGTCAACAAAGCTTCACGCTCCTCCTATTTTTCAGACCTTTTCATGCTCCTCATATTTTACACACCTGTTGAAGCTCTTCATATTTTTCACACCATTTCAGGCTCTTCTTGTTTTTCAACACCATTCCAAGCTCCTCCTATTTTTCAGACCGTTTCATGCTCCTCATATTTTACACACCTGTTGAAGCTCTTCATATTTTTCACACCTTTTCAGGCTCTTCATGTTTTTCAACACCGCTCCATGCTCCTCTTATTCATCATACCGTTTCATGCTCCTCATATTTTTGACACCTTTTGAAGCTCTTCATATATTTCACACATTTTCAGGCGCTTCATGTTTTTCAACACCACCTCTTGCTCCTCCTTTTTTTCAGACCGTTTCATGCTCCTCATATTTTTGACTCCTTTTGAAGCTCTTCATGTTTTTCGCACGATTTCAGGCTCTTCATGTTTTTCAACACCGCTTCATGCTCCTCCTATTTTTCAGACTGTTTCATGCTCCTCAGATTATTGACACCTTTTGAAGCTCTTCATATATTTCACAGATTTCAGTCGCTTCATGTTTCTCAACACCACCTCTTGCTCCTCGTATTTTTCAGACAGTTTCATGTTCCTCATATTTTTGAAACCTTTTGAAGCTCTTCATATTTTTCACACCTTTTCAGGCTCTTCAAGTTTTTGAACAACGTTTCATGCTCCTCCTATTTTTCAGACCGTTTCTTGCTCCTCATATTTTTTACACCTTTTGAAGCTCTTCATATTTTTCACTCCTTTTCAGCTTTCCCATGGTTTTGAACACCGCTTCATGCTCCTCCTATTTCTCAGACTGTTTCATGCTCTTCATATATGTGACACCTTTTGAAGCTCTTCATATTTTTCTCTCCTTTTCATGCTCTTCATGTTTTTGAACACCGCTTCATGCTCCTCCTATTTTTCAGACCGTTTCATGCTCCTCATGTATTTCACACCTTTTGAAGCTCTTCATATTTTTCACACATTTTCAGGCTCTTCATGTTTTTGAACACCGTTTCATGTCGCTCCTATTTTTTAGACCGTTTCATGCTCCTCATATTTTGACACCTTTTGAAGCTCTTCATATTTTTCACACCTTTTCAGGCTCTTCAAGTTTTTCAACACCACTTCATCCTCCTCTTATTTTTCAGACTGTTTCATGCTCCTCATATTTTTGACACCTTTTGAAGCTCTTCATATTTTTCACATGTTTTCACGCTCTTCAAGTTTTTCAACACAACTTCTAGCTAATCCTAATTTTCAGACCGATTCATGTTCCTCATATTTTTGAAACGTTTTGAGGCTCTTCATATTTTTCACACCTTTTCAGGCTCTTCATGTTTTTGAACACCGTTTCATGCTTCTCTTTTTTTTTCAAACTTTATCATGCTCCTCATATTTTTGACACTTTTTGAAGCTCTTCATATTTTTCACAGCTTTTCAGGCTCTCCATGTTTTGAACGCCACTTCATGCTCCTCCTATTTTTCAGACCGTTTCATATTCCTCATATTTTTGACACCTTTTGAAGCTCTTCATATTTTTCACACCATTTCAGGCTCTTCTTGTTTTTCAACACCATTCCAAGCTCCTCCTATTTTTCAGACCGTTTCATGCTCCTCATATTTTACACACCTGTTGAAGCTCTTCATATTTTTCACACCTTTTCAGGCTCTTCATGTTTTTCAACACCGCTCCATGCTCCTCTTATTCATCATACCGTTTCATGCTCCTCATATTTTTGACACCTTTTGAAGCTCTTCATATATTTCACACATTTTCAGGCGCTTCATGTTTTTCAACACCACCTCTTGCTCCTCCTTTTTTTCAGACCGTTTCATGCTCCTCATATTTTTGACTCCTTTTGAAACTCTTCATGTTTTTCGCACCATTTCAGGCTCTTCATGTTTTTCAACACCGCTTCAAGCTCCTCCTATTTTTCAGACTGTTTCATGCTCCTCAGATTATTGACACCTTTTGAAGCTCCTCCTATTTTTCACACCTTTTCAGGATCTTCATGTTTTTCAACACCGTTTCATGCTCCTCCTATTTTTCAGACCGTTTCATGCTCCTCCGATATTTCAGACCGTTTCATGCTCGTCATATATTTGACAGCTTCTGAAGCTCTTCATATTTTTCACACCTTTTCAGGCTCTTCATGTTTTTCAACACCGCTTCACGCTCCTCCTATTTTTGAGACCGTTTCATGCTCCTCATATATTTGACAAATTTTGCAGCTCTTCATATTTTTCACACGTTTTATGGCTCTCCAAGTTTTTGAACACCGCTTCATGCTTCTCCTATTTTTGATATCGCTTCATGCTCTCATATTTTAGACACCTTTTGAAGCTCTTCATATTTTTCACACCTTTTCAGGCTCTTCATGTTTTTGAACACCGCTTCATGCTCCTGCTATTTTTCAGACCGTTTCATGCTCCTCATACTTTTCACACCTTTTGAAGCTCTTCATGTTTTTCACACCTTTTCAGGCTCTTCATGTTTTTCCACACCGTTTCATGCTCCTCCTATTTTTCAGACCGTTTCATGCTCCTCATGTATTTCACACTTTTTGAAGCTCTTCATATTGTTCACACATTTTCAGGCTCTTCATGTTTTTGAACACAATTTCATGCTGCTCCTATTTTTCAGACCGTTTCATGCTCCTCATATTTTTGACAACTTTTGAAGCTCTTCATATTTTTCACACCTTTTCAGGCTCATCATGTTTTTGAACACCGCTTTATGCTTCTCCTGTTTTTCAGACCGTTTCATGCTCCTCATATTTTTCACACCTTTTGAAGCTCTTCATATTTTTCACACCTTTTCAGGCTCTTCATGTTTTTGAACACCGCTTCATGCTCCTTCTATTTTTCAGACCGTTTCATGCTCCTCATATTTTTGACACCTTTTGAAGCTCTTCCTATTTTTCACATCTTTTCATGCTCTTCATGTTTTTCAACACCGTTTCATGCTCCTCCTATTTTTCACCGTTTCATGCTCCTCATATTATTGACACGTTTTGAAGCTCTTCATATTTTTCACACCTTTTCAGGCTCTTCATATTTTTCAACACCGCTTCATGCTCCTCCTATGTTTCAGACCGTTTCATGCTCCTCATATTTTTGACACCTTTTGAAGCTCTTCATATATTTCACACCTTTTCAGACTCTTCATGTTTTTCAGCACCACTTCATGCTCCTTCTGCGTTTCAGACCGTTTCTTGCTCATCTCAATTTTGACACCATTTGAAGCTCTTCATATTTTTCACACCTTTTGAAGCTCTTCATTTTTTCACACCTTTTCAGGCTCTTCATGTTTTTCAACACCGCATCATGCTCCTTTTATTTTTAAGACCGTTTCATGCTCGTTATATTTCTGACATCTTATGAAGCTCTTCATATATTTCACACCTTTTCAGGCTCTTCAAGTTTTTGAACACCACTTTATGCTTCTCCTGTTTTGCAGACCGTTTCATGCTTCTCATATTTTTGACACCTTTTGAAGCTCTTCATATTTTTCACACCTTTTCAGGCTCTTCATGTTTTTGACCAAAGCTTCATGCTCCTGCTATTTTTCAGACCGTTTCATGCTCCTCATACTTTTCACACCTTTTGAAGCTCTTCATGTTTTTCACACCTTTTCAGGCTCGTCATGTTTTTCAACACCGTTTCATGCACCTCTTATTTTTCAGACCGTTTCATGCTCCTCATGTATTTCACACCTTTTGAAGCTCTTCATATTGTTCACAAATTTTCAGGCTCTTCATGTTTTTGAACACAATTTCATGCTGCTCCTATTTTTCAGACCGTTTCATGCTCCTCATATTTTTGACAACTTTTGAAGCTCTTCATATTTTTCACACCTTTTCAGTCTCTTCATGTTTTTGAACACCGCTTTATGATTCTCCTATTTTTCAGACAATTTCATGCTCCTCATATTTTTCACAATTTTTGAAGCTCTTCATAATTTTCACACCTTTTCATGCTCTTTTTTTTTTTTCAACACCGCTTCATGATCCTCCTATTTTTCAGAGAGTTTCATGTTCCTCATATATTTCACACCTTTTGAAGCTCTTCATATTTTTCACACCTTTTCAAGCTCTTCATATTTTTGAACACCGCTTCATGCTCCTCCTATTTTTCAAACCGTTTCATGCTCCTCATATTTTTCACTCCTTTTGAAGCTCTTCATATTTTTCACAACTTCTCAGGCTCTTCATGTTTTTGAGCACAGTTTCATGCTCCTCCTATTTTTCAGACCGTTTCATGCTCCTCATATTTTTCACTCCTTTTGAAGCTCTTCATATATTTCACAACTTCTCAGGCTCTTCATGTTTTTCAACACCACTTCATGCTCCTTCTTTTTTTCAGATCGTTTCATGCTCCTCATATTTTTAAGACCGTTTCATGCTCCTCATATTATTGACACCTTTGAAGCTCTTTATATTTGTCACACTTTTCATGTTATTCATGTGTTTCAACACGGCTTCATGCTCCTCCTATTTTTAGACCGTTTCATGCTCCTCCTATTTTTCAGACCGTTTCATGCTCCTCATATTTTTGACACGTTTGTAAGCTCTTCATATTTTTCACACCTTTTCAGGCTCTTCATGTTTTTCAACACTGCTTCATGCTCCTCCTATTTTTAAGACCATTTCATGCTCCTCGTATTTTTGACACCTTTTGAAGCTCTTCATATTTTTCACACCTTTACATGCTCTACTTGTTTATTAACACTGCTTCATGCTCCTCCTATTTTTCAGACATTTTCATGCTCCTCATATTTTTGACACCTTTTGAAGCTCTTCATATTTTTCACACCTTTTCAGGCTCTTCATGTTTTTGAACAACGCTTCATGCTCCTCCTATTTTTGAGACCGTATCATGCTCCTCATATGTTTGACACATTTGAAGCTCTTCATATTTTTCTCCCCTTTTCAGGCTCTTCATGTTTTTGAATACCGCTTCATGCTCCTTCTGTTTCTCAGACCGTTTCATGCTCCTCATATTTTTGACACTTTTTGAAGCTCTTCCTATTTTTCACACCTTTTCATGCTCTTCATGTTTTTCTACACCATTTCATGCTCCTCCTATTTTTCAGACCGTTTCATGCTCCTCATATTATTGACACGTTTTGAAGCTCTTTATATTTGTCACACCTTTTCAGGCTCTTCATGTTTTTCAACACCCCTTCATGCTCCTCCTATTTTTCAGACCGTTTCATGCTCCTCCTAATTTTCAGACTGTTTCATGCAACTCTTATTATTGACACATTTTGAATCTCTTCATATTTTTCACATCTTTTCAGGCTCTTCATGTTTTTCAACACCGCTTAATGCTCCTCCTATTTTTGAGACCGTTTCATGCTCCTCATATTTTTGACACCTTTGAAGCTCTTCATATTTTTCACACGTTTTTAGGCTCTTCTTGTTTTTCAACATCGATCTCACTCCTCCTATTTTTGAGACCGTTTCATGCTCCTCATATTTTTGACAAATTTTGTAGCTCTTCATATTTTTCAGACCTTTTCAGGCTCTCCAAGTTTTTGAACACCGCTTTATGCTCCTCCTATTTTTGAGACCGATTCATGCTCCTCATATTTTTGACATCTTTTGGAGCTCTTCATATTTTTCACACCTTTTCAGGCTCTTCATGTTTTTCTACACCTTTTCATGCTCCTCCTATTTTTCAGACCGTTACAAGCTCCTCATATTTTTGAAACCTTTTAAAGGTCTTTATATTTGTCACACCTTTTCAGGCTCTTCATGTTTTTCAACACAGCTTCATGCTCCTCCTATTTTTCAGACCGTTTCATGCTCCTCCTTTTTTTTCAGACTGTTTCATGCACCTCTTATTATTGACACCTTTTGAAGCTCTTCATATTTTTCACACCTCTTCAGGCTCTTCATGTTTTTCATCACCGCTTCATGCTCCTATTATTTTGAGAACGTTTCATGCTCCTCATATTTTTGACACCTTTTGAAGCACGTCATATTTTTCACATCCTTTCAGGCTCTTCATATTTTTGAACACCGCTTCATGCTCCTCCTATTTTTCAGACCGTTTCATTCTCCTCATAATTTTCACACCTTTTGAAGCTCTTCATATTTCTCACACCTTCCCAGGCTCTTCATGTTTTTGAGCACAGCTTCATGCTCCTCCTAGTTTTTAGACCGTTTCATGTTCCTCATGTCTTTCACCCCTATTGAAGCTCTTCATATTTTTCACACCTTTTCAGGCTCTTCATGTTTTTGAACACCATTTCATGCTGCTCCTATTTTTCAGACCGTTTCATGCTCCTCATATTTTTGACACGTTTTAAGGCTCTTCATATTTTTCACACCATTCCAGGCTCTTTTTTTTTTTTGAACACCTTTTCATGCTCCTCCTATTTTTCTGACCGTTTCATGCTCCTCATATTTTGACATCTTTTGAAGCTCTTCATATATTTCACACCTTTTCAGGCTCTTCATGTTTTTGAACACCGTGTCATGCTCCTCGTTTTTTTCTGACGGTTTCATGTTTCTCATATTTTTGACACCTTTTGAAGCTCTACATATTTTTCACACCTTTTCATGCTCTTCATCTTTTTAAAAACCGTTTCGTGCTCATTCTATTTTTCAGACCGTTTTATACTCCTCATATTTTTGACAACTTTTGAAGCTCTTCATATTTTTCACAACTTTTCAGGCTCTTCTTGTTTTTCAACATCGCTTCATGCTCCTCCTATTTTTGAGACCGTATCATGCTCTTCATATTTTTGACATCTTTTGAAGCTCTTCATATATTTCACACCTTTTCAGGCTCTTCATGTTTTTAAACACAATTTAATGCTTTTCCTATTTTTCAGACCGTTACATGCTTCTCATATTTTTCACAACTTTTGAAGCTCTTCATATTTTCCACAGCTTTTCATGCGCTTCATCTTTTTCAAAACCATTTCTTTCTCATTCTATTTTTCAGACTGTTTCATTCTCCTCATATTTTTGACACCTTTTGAAGCTCTTCATATATTTCACACCTTTTCAGACCCCTCATGTTTTTCAACACAGCTTCATGCTCTTCCTATTTTTCAGGCTGTTTCATGCTCCTCATATTTTTCACACCTTTTGAAGCTCTTCATATACTTCACACATTTTCAGGTGCTTCATGTTTTTCCTCACCACTTCATGCTCCTCCTATTTTTCAGATCGTTTCCTGCTCCTCATATTTTTCACACCTTTTCAGGTTGTTCATGTTTTTCAACACCGCTTCATGCTGCTCCTATTTTTCAGACCGTTTCATGTTCCTAATATTTTTCACACCTTTTCAGGCTCTTCAAGAATTTGAACACCTTTTCAGGCTCTTCATGATTTTGAACACCTTTTCAGGCTCTTCATGCTTTTCAACACCGTTTCATGCTCCTCCTATTTTCAGACTGTTTCATACTCCCCATATTTTTGACACCTTTTGATGCTCTTCATATTTTTCACACCTTTTCATGCTCTTCATGTTTTTCAACACCATTTCAAGCTCCTCCTATTTTTCAGACTGTTTCATGCTCCTCATATTTTTGACACCTTTTGAAGCTCTTCATATATTTCACACCTTTTCAGGCTCTTCATGTTTTTGAACACCGCTTCATGCTCCTGCTACTTTTCACACCTTTTGAAGCTCTTCATATATTTCACACCTTTTCAAGCTCTTCATGTTTTTGAACACCACTTCATGCTCCTCAGATTTTTCACAACTTTTGAAGCTCTTCATATTTTTCACACATTTTCATGCTCTTCATGTTTTTGAACACCGTTTAATGCTCCTCCTCTTTTTCGACCGTTTCATGCTCCACATACTTTTCACACCTTTTGAAGCTCTTCATATTTTTCACACCTCGTCAGGATCTTCATGTTTTTCAACACCACTTCATGCTGCTATTATTTTTCAGATCCTTTCATGCTCCTCATATTTTTGACACGTTTTGAAGCTCTTCATATATTTAACACCTTTTCAGGCTCTTCATGTTTTTCAACACCAGTTCATTCTCCTCGCATTTTTCAGACCGTTTCTTGCTCCTCATATTTTTGACACCTTTTGAAGCTCTTCATATATTTCACACCTTTTCAGGCTCTTCATGTTTTTCAACACCGCTTCATGCTCCTCCTATTTTTCAGAGCGTTTTATGTTCCTCATGTATTTCACGCCTTTTGAAGCTCTTCATATATTTCACACCTTTTCAGGCTCTTCATGTTTTTCAACACCACTTCATGCTCCACCTATTTTTCAGCCCGTTTCCTCCTCCACATATGTTTCACACCTTTTGAAGCTCTTCATTTTTTTCACAACTTGTCAGGCTCTTCATGTTTTTCAACACCACTTCATGCTCCTACAATTTTTCAGATCGTTTCATGCTCCTCATATTTTTGACACGTTTTGAAGCTCTACATATATTTCACACCTTTTAAGGCTCTTCATGTATTTCAACAACGCTTCATTCTCCTCGTATTTTTCAGAACGTTTCATGCTCCTCATATTTTTGACACCTTTTGAAGCTCTTTATATATTTCACGACTTTTCAGGCTTTTCATGTTTTTCAACACCGCTTCATATTCCTCCTATTTTTCAGACCGTTTCATGCTCCTCAAATTTTTGACACCTTTTGAAGCTCTTCATATTTTTCACACATTTTCAGGCTCTTCTTGTTTTTCAACAAAGCTTCATGCTCCTCCTGTTTTTCAGACAGTTTCATGCTCCTCATAATTTTGACACCTTTTGAAGCTCTTCATATATTTCACAGGTTTTCAGGCTCTTCATGTTTTTCAACACCATTTCATGCTCCTCCTATTTTTCAGAAGGTTTCATGCTCTTCATATATTTGACACCTTTTGAAGCTTTTCATATTTTTCACACATTTTCAGGCGCTTCTTTTTTTCAACACAGCTTCAAGCTCCTTCTCATTTTCAAACCGTTTCATGCTTCTCATATTTTTGACACCTTTTGAAGCTCTTCATATTTTTCACATCTTTTGAAGCTATTTGTATTTTCACATCTTTTAAAGCTCTTTATATTTTTCACATCTTTTCAGGCTCTTCATGTTTTTGAACACCGCTTCATGCTCCTCCTATTTTTCAGACCGTCATGCTCCTCATATTTTTGACACCTTTTGAAGCTCTTCATATTTTTCACACCTTATCAGGCTCTTCATGTTTTTGAACACCCTTTCATGCTCCTCCTGTTTTTCAGACCGTTTCATGCTCCTCATATTTTTCACACCTTTTGAAGCTCTTCATATTTTTCACATCTTTTCAGGCTCTTCATGTTTTTGAACACCGTTTCATGCTCCTCCTGTTTTTCAGACCTTTTCATGCTCCTCATGTATTTCACACCTTTTGAAGCTCTTCATATTTTCCACACCTTTTCAGGCTCTTCATGTTTTTGAACACCCTTTCATGCTCCTCCTGTTTTTCTGACCGTTTCAGGCTCCTCATATTTTTCACAACTTTTGAAGCTCTTCAAATTTTTCACACCTTTTGAAGCTCTTCATATATTTCACACTTTCTCAGGCTCTTCATGTTTTTCAACATCACTTCATGCTCCTCCTATTTTTCAGACCCTTTCATGCTAATCTAGTTTTTGACACCTTTTGAAGCTCTTCATATTTTTCTCACCTTTTGAAGCTCTTCATATTTTTCACACCTTTTCAGGCTCTTCATGTTTTTAAACACCGCTTCATGCTCCTCCTGTTTTTCAGACCGTTTCATGCACTTCTCATTGTTTACACCTTTTGAAGCTCTTCATATTTTTCACAGCTTTTCATTCTCACAATGTTTTTCAACACCACTTCATGCTTCTCTTATTTTTCAGAAGGTTTCATGCTCATCTCATTTTTGACACCCTTGAAGCTCTTCATATTTTTCACACTTTTTGAACCTCTTCATATTTTACACACTTTTTCAGGCTCTTCATGTTTTTCAACACCGTTTCATTCTGCTTCTATTTTTCAGACCGTTTCATGCTCCTCATATTTTTCACACCTTTTGAAGCTCTTCATATTTTTCACACCTTTTCAGGCTCTTCATGTTTTTGAACACAGCTTCATGCTCCTCCTATTTTTCGGACCGTTCCATGCTCCTCATATTTTTGACACCTTTTGAAGCTCTTCATATTTTTTACACCTTTTCAGGCTCTTCATGTTTTTGAACACAGCTTCATGCTCCTCCTATTTTTCAGACCGTTTCATGCTCCTCATATTTTTGACACCTTTTGAAGCTCTTCATGTTTTTCACACCTTTTCAGGCACTTCATGTTGTTCAACACCACTTCATGCTCCTCTTATTTTTCAGATCGTTTCATGCTCCTCATATTTTTGACACCTTTTGAAGGTTTTCATATTTTTCACACCTTTTCAGGCTGTTCATTTTTTGCACACCGCATCATGCTCCTCCTTTTTTCGGACCGCTTCATGCTCAGCTCATTTTGACACCTTTTGAAGCTCTTCATATTTTTCACACCTTTTCAGACTCTTCATGTTTTTCAACACCGCTTCATGCTCCTGCTATTTATCATACCGTTTCATGCTCCTCATATTTGACACCTTTTGAAGCTCTTCATATTTTTCACACCTTTTCAGGCTCTTCATGTTTTTGAACACAGCTTCATGCTCCTCCTATTTTTCAGACCGTTCCATGCTCCTCATATTTTTGACACCTTTTGAAGCTCTTCATATTTTTTACACCTTTTCAGGCTCTTCATGTTTTTGAACACAGCTTCATGCTCCTCCTATTTTTCAGACCGTTTCATGCTCCTCATATTTTTGACACCTTTTGAAGCTCTTCATGTTTTTCACACCTTTTCAGGCACTTCATGTTTTTCAACACCACTTCATGCTCCTCTTATTTTTCAGATCGTTTCATGCTCCTCATATTTTTGACACCTTTTGAAGCTCTTCATGTTTTTCACACCTTTTCAGGCACTTCATGTTGTTCAACACCACTTCATGCTCCTCTTATTTTTCAGATCGTTTCATGCTCCTCATATTTTTGACACCTTTTGAAGGTTTTCATATTTTTCACACCTTTTCAGGCTGTTCATTTTTTGCACACCGCATCATGCTCCTCCTTTTTTCGGACCGCTTCATGCTCAGCTCATTTTGACACCTTTTGAAGCTCTTCATATTTTTCACACCTTTTCAGGTTCTTCATGTTTTTGAACACTTCTTCATGCTCCTCCCCTTTTTCAAACCGTTTCATGCGCCTCATATTTTTGACACCTTTTGAAGCTCTTTATATTTTTCACACCTTTTCAGGCTCTTTATATTTTTGAACACCGCTTCATTCTCCTCTTATATTTCAGACCGTTTCATGCTCATCTCATTTTTGACACCTTTTGAAGCTCTTCATATATTTCACACCTTTTCAGGCTCTTCATGTTTTTCAACACCGTTTCATGATCCTCCTATTTTTAAGACCTTTTCATGCTCATCTCATTTTTGACACCTTTTGAAGCATTTCATATTTTTCACAACTTTCAGGCTCTTCATGTTTTTGAACACCGCTTCAGGCTCCTCTTATTTTTCAGAGAGTTTCATGCTCCTCATGTATTTCACAACTTTTGAAGCTCTTCATATTTTTCACACCTTTTCAGGCTCTTCATGTTTTTCCACACCACTTCATGCTTCTCCTATTTGTCCGCCCGTTTCATGCTCCTCATGTATTTCACACCTTTTGAAGCTCTTCATATTTTTCACAAGTTTTCAGGCTCTTCATGTCTTTCATCACCGTTTCATGCTCCTCCTATTTGTCAGACCGTTTCTTGCTCCTCATATTTTTGACACTTTTTGAAGCTCTTCATATTTTTCACACCTTTTCAGGCTCTTCATGTCTTTCAACACCACTGCATGCTCCGCTTATTTTTCAGGCCGTATCATTGTCCTCATATATTTGACACTTTTAGAAGCTCTTCATATTTTTCACACCTTTTCAGGCTCTTCATGTTTTTCAACACCGCTATATGCTCCTCCTATTTTTCAGACCGATTCATGCTCCTCATATTTTTGACACCTTTTGAAGCTCTTCATATATTTCACACCTTTTCAGGCTCTTCTCTGTTTTCAACACCACTTCATGCTCCTCCTATTTTTCAGACCGTTTCATGCTCATCTCATTTTTGACACCTTTTGAAGCTCTTCATATTTTTCACACCTTTTGAAGCCCTTCATATTTTTCCCACCTTTTCAGGCTCTTCATGTTTTTCAACACCGCTTCATGCTCCTCCTATTTTTCAGACCGTTTCATGCTCATCTCATTTTTGACACCTTTTGAAGCTCTTCATATTTTTCACAGCTTTTGAAGCTTTTCATATTTTTCACACCTTTTCAGGCTGTTCATGTTTTCAACACCGCTTGTTGCCTCTCCTATATTTCAGACCGTTTCATGCTCCTCATATTTTTGACACGTTTTGAAGCTCTTCATAGTTTTAACACCTTTTCAGGCTCTTCATGTTTTTGAACACCGCTTCATGCTCCTGCTAATTTCCAGACCATTTTATACTCCTCATATTTTTGAAACGTTTTGAGGCTCTTCATATTTTTCACACCTTTTCAAGCTCTTCATTTTTTGAACAACTTTTCATGATCTTCCTATTTTTCAGAACATTTCATGCTCCTCTTATTTTTGACACCTTTTAAAGCTCTTCATATTTTTCACACCTTTCAAGCTCTTCATGTTTTTGAACACCACTTTATGCTCCTCCTATTTTTCAGACCGTTTCATGCTCCTCATATTTTTGACACCTTTTGAAGCTCTCATATTTTTCACACCTTTTCAGGCCCTTCATGTTTTTGAACAGCGCTTCATGCTCCTCCTATTTTTCAGACCGTTTCCTGCTCCTCATATATTTGATACATTTTGAAGCACTTCATAGTTTTCACACCTTTTCAGGCTCTTCATGTTTTTGAACACCGCTTCATGCTCCTCCTATTTTTCTGACCGTTTCATGCTCCTCCTATTTTTCACACTTTTTGAAGCTCTTCATATTTTTCACACCTTTTCAGGCTCTTCATGATTTTGAACACCGCTTAGCGCTCCTCGTATTTTTTAGAGAGTTTCATGCTCCTCATATATTTGACACCTTTTGAAGCTCTTCATATTTTTCACATCTTTTGAAGCTCTTTGTATTTTCACATCTTTTAAAGCTCTTCATAATTTCACACATTTTCAGGCTCTTCATGTTTTTGAACACCGCTTCATGCTCCTCTTATTTTTCAGACCGTCATGCTCCTCATATTTTTGACACCTTTTGAAGCTCTTCATATTTTTCACACCTTATCAGGCTCTTCATGTTTTTGAACACCCTTTCATGCTCCTCCTGTTTTTCAGACCGTTTCATGCTCCTCATATTTTTCACACCTTTTGAAGCTCTTCATATTTTTCACAACTTTTCAGGCTCTTCATGTTTTTGAACACCGTTTCATGCTCCTCCTGTTTTTTAGACCTTTTCATGCTCCTCGTGTATTTCACACCTTTTGAAGCTCTTCATATTTTCCACACCTTTTCAGGCTCTTCATGTTTTTCAACACCCTTTCATGCTCCTCCTGTTTTTCAGACCGTTCAGGCTCCTCATATTTTTCACAACTTTTGAAGCTCTTCATATTTTTCACACCTTTTGAAGCTGTTCATATTTTTCACATTTTTGAAGCTCTTCATATTTTTCACACGTTTTCAGGCTCTTCATGTTTTTCAACACCGCTTCATGCTCCTGCTATTTTTCAGACTGTTTCATACTCCTCATATTTTTGACACGTTTTGAGGCTCTTCATATTTTTCAAACCTTTTCAGGCTCTTCATGTTTTTGAACACCGCTTCATACTCCTCCTTTTTTTAACAGACCGTTTCATGGTCCTCATGTATTTCACAGCTTTTGAATCTCTTCATATTTTGCACACCTTTTCAGGCTCTTCATGTTTTTCACAACCACTTCATGCTCCTCCTATTTTTCAGACCGTTTCATGCACTTCTCATTGTTTACACCTTTTGAAGCTCTTCATATTTTTCACAGCTTTTCAGTCTCACAATGTTTTTCAACACCACTTCATGCTTCTCTTATTTTTCAGAAGGTTTCATGCTCATCTCATTTTTGACACCTTTGAAGCTCTTCATATTTTTCACACTTTTTGAACCTCTTCATATTTTTCACACTTTTTCAGGCTCTTCATGTTTTTCAACACCGTTTCATTCTGCTTCTATTTTTCAGACCGTTTCATGCTCCTCATATTTTTCACACCTTTTGAAGCTCTTCATATTTTTCACACCGTTTCAGGCTCTTCATGTTTTTGAACACAGCTTCATGCTCCTCCTATTTTTCAGACCGTTCCATGCTCCTCATATTTTTGACACCTTTTGAAGCTCTTCATATTTTTTACACCTTTTCAGGCTCTTCATGTTTTTGAACACAGCTTCCTGCTCCTCCTATTTTTCAGACCGTTTCATGCTCCTCATATTTTTGACACCTTTTGAAGCTCTTCATGTTTTTCACACCTTTTCAGGCACTTCATGTTTTTCAACACCACTTCATGCTCCTCTTATTTTTCAGATCGTTTCATGCTCCTCAAATTTTTGATACCTTTTGAAGCTCTTCATGTTTTTCAAACCTTTTCAGGCACTTCATGTTTTTCAACACCACTTCATGCTCCTCTTATCTTTCAGATCGTTTCATGCTCCTCATATTTTTGACACCTTTTGAAGGTTTTCATATTTTTCACACCTTTTCAGGCTGTTCATTTTTTGCACACCGCATCATGCTCCTCCTTTTTTCAGACCGCTTCATGCTCATCTCATTTTGACACCTTTTGAAGCTCTTCATATTTTTCACACCTTTTCAGACTCTTCATGTTTTTCAACACCGCTTCATGCTCCTGCTATTTATCATACCGTTTCATGCTCCTCATATTTGACACCTTTTGAAGCTCTTCATATTTTTCACACCTTTTCAGGCTCTTCATGTTTTTCAACACCGTTTCATGATCCTCCTATTTTTAAGACCTTTTCATGCTCATCTCATTTTTGACACCTTTTGAAGCATTTCATATTTTTCACAACTTTCAGGCTCTTCATGTTTTTGAACACCGCTTCAGGCTCCTCTTATTTTTCAGAGAGTTTCATGCTCCTCATGTATTTCACAACTTTTGAAGCTCTTCATATTTTTCACACCTTTTCAGGCTCTTCATGTTTTTCCACACCACTTCATGCTTCTCCTATTTTTCAGCCCGTTTCATGCTCCTCATGTATTTCACACATTTTGAAGCTCTTCATATTTTTCACACGTTTTCAGGCTCTTCATGTCTTTCATCACCGTTTCATGCTCCTCCTATTTGTCAGACCGTTTCTTGCTCCTCATATTTTTGACACTTTTTGAAGCTCTTCATATTTTTCACACCTTTTCAGGCTCTTCATGTCTTTCAACACCACTTCATGCTCCGCTTATTTTTCAGGCCCTATCATTGTCCTCATATATTTGACACTTTTAGAAGCTCTTCATATTTTTCACACCTTTTCAGGCTCTTCATGTTTTTCAACACCGCTATATGCTCCTCCTATTTTTCAGACCGATTCATGCTCCTCATATTTTTGACACCTTTTGAAGCTCTTCATATATTTCACACCTTTTCAGGCTCTTCTCTGTTTTCAACACCACTTCATGCTCCTCCAATTTGTCAGACCGTTTCATGCTCATCTCATTTTTGACACCTTTTGAAGCTCTTCATATTTTTCACACCTTTTGAAGCCCTTCATATTTTTCCCACCTTTTCAGGCTCTTCATGTTTTTCAACACCGCTTCATGCTCCTCCTATTTTTCAGACCGTTTAATGCTCCTCATAATTTTGACACCTTTTGAACCTCTTCATATTTCTCACACCTTTTCAGGCTCTTCAGGTTTTTGAACACCGCTTCATGCTTCTCCTATTTTTCACACCCTTTCATGCTCCTCATATTTTTGACACCTTTTGAAGCTCTTCATATATTTCACACCTTTTCAGGCTCTTGATGTTTTTCAACACCGTTTCATGCTCCTCCTATTTTTCAGAACGTTTCATGCTCATCTAAATTTTTACACCTTTTGTAGCTCTTCATATTTTTCACACCTTTTGAAGCTCTTCATAGTTTTAACACCTTTTCAGGCTCTTCATGTTTTTGAACACCGCTTCATGCTCCTGCTAATTTCCAGACCATTTCATACTCCTCATATTTTTGAAACGTTTTGAGGCTCTTCATATTTTTCACACCTTTTCAAGCTCTTCATTTTTTTGAACAACTTTTCATGATCTTCGTATTTTTCAGAACGTTTCATGCTCCTCATATTTTTGACACCTTTTAAAGCTCTTCATATTTTTCACATCTTTCAAGCTCTTCATGTTTTTGAACACCACTTCATGCTCCTCCTATTTTTCAGACCGTTTCATGCTCCTCATATTTTTGACACCTTTTGAAGCTCTCATATTTTTCACACCTTTTCAGGCCCTTCATGTTTTTGAACAGCGCTTCATGCTCCTCCTATTTTTCAGACCGTTTCCTGCTCCTCATATATTTGATACATTTTGAAGCACTTCATAGTTTTCACACCTTTTCAGGCTCTTCATGTTTTTGAACACCGCTTCATGCTCCTCCTATTTTTCAGACCGTTTCATGCTCCTCCTATTTTTCACACTTTTTGAAGCTCTTCATATTTTTCACACCTTTTCAGGCTCTTCATGATTTTGAACACCGCTTAGCGCTCCTCATATTTTTTAGAGAGTTTCATGCTCCTCATATTTTTGACACCTTTTGAAGCTCTTCATATTTTTCACATCTTTTGAAGCTCTTGGTATTTTCACATCTTTTAAAGCTCTTCATATTTTTCACACCTTTTCAGGCTCTTCATGTTTTTGAACACCGCTTCATGCTCCTCCTATTTTTCAGACCGTCATGCTCCTCATATTTTTGACACCTTTTGAAGCTCTTCATATTTTTCACACCTTATCAGGCTCTTCATGTTTTTGAACACCCTTTCATGCTCCTCCTGTTTTTCAGACCGTTTCATGCTCCTCATATTTTTCACACCTTTTGAAGCTCTTCATATTTTTCACAACTTTTCAGGCTCTTCATGTTTTTGAACACCGTTTCATGCTCCTCCTGTTTTTCAGACCTTTTCATGCTCCTCATGTATTTCACACCTTTTGAAGCTCTTCATATTTTCCACACCTTTTCAGGCTCTTCATGTTTTTGAACACCCTTTCATGCTCCTCCTGTTTTTCAGACAGTTTCAGGCTCCTCATATTTTTCACAACTTTTGAAGCTCTTCATATTTTTCACACCTTTTGAAGCTCTTCATATATTTCACACCTTCTCAGGCTCTTCATGTTTTTCAACATCACTTCATGCTCCTCCTATTTTTCAGACCCTTTCATGCTAATCTAGTTTTTGACACCTTTTGAAGCTCTTCATATTTTTCTCACCTTTTGAAGCTCTTCATATTTTTCACACCTCTTCAGGCTCTTCATGTTTTTGAACACCGCTTCATGCTCCTCCTGTTTTTCAGACCGTTTCATGCTCCTCATATTTTTCACAACTTTTGAAGCTCTTCATATTTTTGACACCTTTTGAAGCTCTTCATATTTTTCACACCTTTTGAAGCTGTTCATATTTTTCACATTTTTGAAGGTCTTCATATTTTTCACACGTTTTCAGGCTCTTCATGTTTTTCAACACCGCTTCATGCTCCTGCTATTTTTCAGACTGTTTCATACTCCTCATATTTTTGACACGTTTTGAGGCTCTTCATATTTTTCAAACCTTTTCAGGCTCTTCATGTTTTTGAACACCGCTTCATACTCCTCCTATTTTTCAGACCGTTTCATGGTCCTCATGTATTTCACAGCTTTTGAATCTCTTCATATTTTGCACACCTTTTCAGGCTCTTCATGTTTTTCACAACCACTTCATGCTCCTCCTATTTTTCAGACCGTTTCATGCACTTCTCATTGTTTACACCTTTTGAAGCTCTTCATATTTTTCACAGCTTTTCAGTCTCACAATGTTTTTCAACACCACTTCATGCTTCTCTTATTTTTCAGAAGGTTTCATGCTCATCTCATTTTTGACACCTTTGAAGCTCTTCATATTTTTCACACTTTTTGAACCTCTTCATATTTTTCACACTTTTTCAGGCTCTTCATGTTTTTCAACACCGTTTCATTCTGCTTCTATTTTTCAGACCGTTTCATGCTCCTCATATTTTTCACACCTTTTGAAGCTCTTCATATTTTTCACACCGTTTCAGGCTCTTCATGTTTTTGAACACAGCTTCATGCTCCTCCTATTTTTCAGACCGTTCCATGCTCCTCATATTTTTGACACCTTTTGAAGCTCTTCATATTTTTTACACCTTTTCAGGCTCTTCATGTTTTTGAACACAGCTTCCTGCTCCTCCTATTTTTCAGACCGTTTCATGCTCCTCATATTTTTGACACCTTTTGAAGCTCTTCATGTTTTTCACACCTTTTCAGGCACTTCATGTTTTTCAACACCACTTCATGCTCCTCTTATTTTTCAGATCGTTTCATGCTCCTCAAATTTTTGATACCTTTTGAAGCTCTTCATGTTTTTCAAACCTTTTAGGCACTTCATGTTTTTCAACACCACTTCATGCTCCTCTTATCTTTCAGATCGTTTCATGCTCCTCATATTTTTGACACCTTTTGAAGGTTTTCATATTTTTCACACCTTTTCAGGCTGTTCATTTTTTGCACACCGCATCATGCTCCTCCTTTTTTCAGACCGCTTCATGCTCATCTCATTTTGACACCTTTTGAAGCTCTTCATATTTTTCACACCTTTTCAGACTCTTCATGTTTTTCAACACCGCTTCATGCTCCTGCTATTTATCATACCGTTTCATGCTCCTCATATTTGACACCTTTTGAAGCTCTTCATATTTTTCACACCTTTTCAGGCTCTTCATGTTTTTCAACACCGTTTCATGATCCTCCTATTTTTAAGACCTTTTCATGCTCATCTCATTTTTGACACCTTTTGAAGCATTTCATATTTTTCACAACTTTCAGGCTCTTCATGTTTTTGAACACCGCTTCAGGCTCCTCTTATTTTTCAGAGAGTTTCATGCTCCTCATGTATTTCACAACTTTTGAAGCTCTTCATATTTTTCACACCTTTTCAGGCTCTTCATGTTTTTCCACACCACTTCATGCTTCTCCTATTTTTCAGCCCGTTTCATGCTCCTCATGTATTTCACACATTTTGAAGCTCTTCATATTTTTCACACGTTTTCAGGCTCTTCATGTCTTTCATCACCGTTTCATGCTCCTCCTATTTGTCAGACCGTTTCTTGCTCCTCATATTTTTGACACTTTTTGAAGCTCTTCATATTTTTCACACCTTTTCAGGCTCTTCATGTCTTTCAACACCACTTCATGCTCCGCTTATTTTTCAGGCCCTATCATTGTCCTCATATATTTGACACTTTTAGAAGCTCTTCATATTTTTCACACCTTTTCAGGCTCTTCATGTTTTTCAACACCGCTATATGCTCCTCCTATTTTTCAGACCGATTCATGCTCCTCATATTTTTGACACCTTTTGAAGCTCTTCATATATTTCACACCTTTTCAGGCTCTTCTCTGTTTTCAACACCACTTCATGCTCCTCCAATTTGTCAGACCGTTTCATGCTCATCTCATTTTTGACACCTTTTGAAGCTCTTCATATTTTTCACACCTTTTGAAGCCCTTCATATTTTTCCCACCTTTTCAGGCTCTTCATGTTTTTCAACACCGCTTCATGCTCCTCCTATTTTTCAGACCGTTTAATGCTCCTCATAATTTTGACACCTTTTGAACCTCTTCATATTTCTCACACCTTTTCAGGCTCTTCAGGTTTTTGAACACCGCTTCATGCTTCTCCTATTTTTCACACCCTTTCATGCTCCTCATATTTTTGACACCTTTTGAAGCTCTTCATATATTTCACACCTTTTCAGGCTCTTGATGTTTTTCAACACCGTTTCATGCTCCTCCTATTTTTCAGAACGTTTCATGCTCATCTAAATTTTTACACCTTTTGTAGCTCTTCATATTTTTCACACCTTTTGAAGCTCTTCATAGTTTTAACACCTTTTCAGGCTCTTCATGTTTTTGAACACCGCTTCATGCTCCTGCTAATTTCCAGACCATTTCATACTCTTCATATTTTTGAAACGTTTTGAGGCTCTTCATATTTTTCACACCTTTTCAAGCTCTTCATTTTTTTGAACAACTTTTCATGATCTTCCTATTTTTCAGAACGTTTCATGCTCCTCATATTTTTGACACCTTTTAAAGCTCTTCATATTTTTCACATCTTTCAAGCTCTTCATGTTTTTGAACACCACTTCATGCTCCTCCTATTTTTCAGACCGTTTCATGCTCCTCATATTTTTGACACCTTTTGAAGCTCTCATATTTTTCACACCTTTTCAGGCCCTTCATGTTTTTGAACAGCGCTTCATGCTCCTCCTATTTTTCAGACCGTTTCCTGCTCCTCATATATTTGATACATTTTGAAGCACTTCATAGTTTTCACACCTTTTCAGGCTCTTCATGTTTTTGAACACCGCTTCATGCTCCTCCTATATTTCAGACCGTTTCATGCTCCTCCTATTTTTCACACTTTTTGAAGCTCTTCATATTTTTCACACCTTTTCAGGCTCTTCATGATTTTGAACACCGCTTAGCGCTCCTCATATTTTTTAGAGAGTTTCATGCTCCTCATATTTTTGACACCTTTTGAAGCTCTTCATATTTTTCACATCTTTTGAAGCTCTTGGTATTTTCACATCTTTTAAAGCTCTTCATATTTTTCACATCTTTTCAGGCTCTTCATGTTTTTGAACACCGCTTCATGCTCCTCCTATTTTTCAGACCGTCATGCTCCTCATATTTTTGACACCTTTTGAAGCTCTTCATATTTTTCACACCTTATCAGGCTCTTCATGTTTTTGAACACCCTTTCATGCTCCTCCTGTTTTTCAGACCGTTTCATGCTCCTCATATTTTTCACACCTTTTGAAGCTCTTCATATTTTTCACATCTTTTCAGGCTCTTCATGTTTTTGAACACCGTTTCATGCTCCTCCTGTTTTTCAGACCTTTTCATGCTCCTCATGTATTTCACACCTTTTGAAGCTCTTCATATTTTCCACACCTTTTCAGGCTCTTCATGTTTTTGAACACCCTTTCATGCTCCTCCTGTTTTTCTGACCGTTTCAGGCTCCTCATATTTTTCACAACTTTTGAAGCTCTTCAAATTTTTCACACCTTTTGAAGCTCTTCATATATTTCACACCTTCTCAGGCTCTTCATGTTTTTCAACATCACTTCATGCTCCTCCTATTTTTCAGACCCTTTCATGCTAATCTAGTTTTTGACACCTTTTGAAGCTCTTCATATTTTTCTCACCTTTTGAAGCTCTTCATATTTTTCACACCTCTTCAGGCTCTTCATGTTTTTGAACACCGCTTCATGCTCCTCCTGTTTTTCAGACCGTTTCATGCTCCTCATATTTTTCACAACTTTTGAAGCTCTTCATATTTTTGACACCTTTTGAAGCTCTTCATATTTTTCACACCTTTTGAAGCTGTTCATATTTTTCACATTTTTGAAGCTCTTCATATTTTTCACACGTTTTCAGGCTCTTCATGTTTTTCAACACCGCTTCATGCTCCTGCTATTTTTCAGACTGTTTCATACTCCTCATATTTTTGACACGTTTTGAGGCTCTTCATATTTTTCAAACCTTTTCAGGCTCTTCATGTTTTTGAACACCGCTTCATACTCCTCCTATTTTTCAGACCGTTTCATGGTCCTCATGTATTTCACAGCTTTTGAATCTCTTCATATTTTGCACACCTTTTCAGGCTCTTCATGTTTTTCACAACCACTTCATGCTCCTCCTATTTTTCAGACCGTTTCATGCACTTCTCATTGTTTACACCTTTTGAAGCTCTTCATATTTTTCACAGCTTTTCAGTCTCACAATGTTTTTCAACACCACTTCATGCTTCTCTTATTTTTCAGAAGGTTTCATGCTCATCTCATTTTTGACACCTTTGAAGCTCTTCATATTTTTCACACTTTTTGAACCTCTTCATATTTTTCACACTTTTTCAGGCTCTTCATGTTTTTCAACACCGTTTCATTCTGCTTCTATTTTTCAGACCGTTTCATGCTCCTCATATTTTTCACACCTTTTGAAGCTCTTCATATTTTTCACACCTTTTCAGGCTCTTCATGTTTTTGAACACAGCTTCATGCTCCTCCTATTTTTCAGACCGTTCCATGCTCCTCATATTTTTGACACCTTTTGAAGCTCTTCATATTTTTTACACCTTTTCAGGCTCTTCATGTTTTTGAACACAGCTTCATGCTCCTCCTATTTTTCAGACCGTTTCATGCTCCTCATATTTTTGACACCTTTTGAAGCTCTTCATGTTTTTCACACCTTTTCAGGCACTTCATGTTTTTCAACACCACTTCATGCTCCTCTTATTTTTCAGATCGTTTCATGCTCCTCATATTTTTGACACCTTTTGAAGCTCTTCATATTTTTTACACCTTTTGAAGCTCTTCATAGTTTTCACTTTTTTGAAGCTCTTCATATTTTTCACACGATTTCAGACTCTTCATGTTTTTCAACACAACTTCATGCTCCTGCTATTTATCATACCGTTTCATACTCCTCATATTTTTGACATGTTTTGAGGCTCTTCATATTTTTCACACCTTTACAGGCTCTTCATGTTTTTTAACTACGCTTCATGCTCCTCCTATTTTTTCGACCGTATCATGCTCATCTCATTTTTGACACCTTTTGAAGCTATTCATATATGTCACACCTTTTGAAGCTCTTCGTATTTTTCATATTTTTGAAGCTCTTCATATTTTTCACACCTTTTCAGGCTCTTCATGTTTTTCAACACCGCTTCATGCTCCTCCTATTTTTCAGATCGTTTCATGCCGCTCATATTTGACACCTTTTTAAGCTCTTCATATTTTTCACACCTTTTCAGGCTCTTTATGTTTTTGAACACTTCTTCATGCTCCTCCTCATTTTCAAACCGTTTCATGCTTCTCATATTTTTGACACCTTTTGAAGCTCTTCATATTTTTCACACCTTTTCAGGCTCTTCATGTTTTTCAACACCAATTCATGCTCCTCCTATTTTTGAGACCGTTTCATGCTCCTCATATTTTTGACACCTTTAGAAACTCTTCATATATTTCACACCTTTTCAGGCTCTTCATGTTTTTTAAGACCTCTTCATGCTCCTCCTATTTTTCAGACCGTTTCATTCTCCTCATATTTTTGACACCTTTTCAAGCTCTTCATATATTTCACACATTTTCAGGCTCTTCATGTTTTTGAACACCGCTTCATGCTCCTCCTATTTTTCAGACCGTTTCAGGCTCCTCATATTTTTCACACCTTTTGAAGCTCTTCATATTTCTGACACCTTTTCAGGCTCTTCATGTTTTTCAACACCGCTTCATGCTCCTCCTATTTTTCAGAGCGTTTCAGCTCCTCATATTTGTGATACCATTTGAAGCTCTTCATATACTTCACACCTTTTCAGGCTCTTCATGTTTTTGAACACCGCTTCATGCTCCTCCTATTTTTCAGACCGTATCATGCTCCTCATATTTTTCACACATTTTGAAGCTCTTCATATTTTTCACACCTTTTCAGGCTCTTCATTTTTTCAACACTACTTGTTGCTCCTCCTATTTTTTAGACCGTTTCATGCTCATCTAACTTCTGACACTTTTGTAGCTCTTCATATTTTTTACACCTTTTGAAGCTCTTCATATTTTTCACATTTTTGAAGCTCTTCATATTTTTCACACGATTTCAGACACTTCATGTTTTTCAACACTGCTTCATGCTCCTGATATTTATCATACCGTTTCATAGTCCTCATATTTTTGACATGTTTTGAGGCTCTTCATATTTTTCACACCTTTTCAGGCTCTTCATGTTTTTGAACTACGCTTCATGCTCCTCCTATTTTTTCGACCATATCATGCTCCTCATATTTTTCAAACCTTTTGAAGCTCTTCATATTTTTCTCACCTTTTCAGGCTCTTCATGATTTTCAACACCGCTTCATGCTCCTCCTATTTTTCAGACCGTTTCATGCTCCTCATATTTTTCACAACTTTTGAAGCTCTTCATATTTGTCACACCTTTTGAAGCTCTTCATATTTTTCATATTTTTGAAGCTCTTCATATTTTCACACATTTTCAGACTCTTCATGTTTTTCAACACCGTTTCATGCTCCTGCTATTGTTCAGACCGTTTCATGCTCCTCATATTTTTGACACCTTTTGAAGCTCTTCATATTTTTCACACCTTTTCAGGCTCTTCATCTTTTTGAACACCGTTTCATGCTCCTCCTATTTTTCAGATCGTTTCATGCTCCTCATGTATTTCACACCTTTTGAAGCTCTTCATATATTTCAAAGCTTTTCAAGCTCTTCATGTTTTTCAACATAGCTTCATGCTCCTCATATTTTTCAGACCGTTTCATGCTCCTCATATTTTTTATACCTTTTGAAGCTCTTCATATTTTTCACACCTTTTCAGGCTCTTCATCTTTTTGAACACCGCTTCATGCTCCTCCTATTTTTCAGACGGTTTAATCCTCCTCATGTATTTCACACCTTTTGAATCTCTTCATATTTTTCACACCTTTTCAGGCTCTTCATGTTTTTGAACACCATGTTCCGGCCGCAACTCTAGAAAAACCATGAGACTTCCCCCTCGCCGTGAGATGAGGCCCGATTCCCCTGCGCTGCGTGCAGAGCAATTCCGTGTTCCACATCAAACGTGAAAAAAGCCTTGATTTCCTTGATGGCACTCCAGAGAAAACCCAAGATAACTGTCTCAAGTCTAGAGGGATCCTGAGGTCACTGTAGCAACACGAAAGGACTCCGTGGACCCCAAATCAACTCGAAATAAGAGCTTAGTCCCTGGCTTCGACTCAAGAGGAATACCAACTTTCCACAAGCACCTCAAGAGGAGGCTTCTCTCAGCTGCAGGTATGTTAGAGGGACCCTGAGTTTGTGGCCTGAAGTGGAATGGACATCGAGGTGCTCTGACTCGATGTAAGGCCAGGTATCCCTGCAGGGAATTGAATGCAGGCTCGTCTTTCATCTCCCAAGACTAAGGTTGTCTGAATCCCCTGTGGAGACCACAGAGAAAGACCTAGTTCTCCGCCTCATTGCGACCATAGGCCTCCCATCCTTTGAAAACTCGATAGGTCCACGGAGATCAATGCTTCCAAAGGAGAAGATGCTTGACTCCTCTTAAAATGGATACGAGTCCCAGGATCCCTGTGGAACGTCGAAAGGGACCCTGGGTCTCCCGCCTCACGTGGAGACTTGTCGCCATTGCCATGACAAGACTCGAGGAGAATCCCGAGGTGTCCCTCGCACCAAGGCAGGAGTCCTGACGTCGCTGTACAAACACGTGTTTGGAAGGGCCCTCCCCGTCGTAACTCGAGAATATACCCCAGGTTTCGGCCGTAACTCGAGAAAAAATATGAGACTTCCCCCTCGCCGAGAGATGAGGCCAGATTCCCCTGCACTGCATGCAGAGCAAATCTGTGTTCCACATCAAACGTGAAAGGAGCCTTGATTTCCTTGATGGCACTCCAGAGAAACCCCAAGATCACTGTCTCAAGTCTAGAGGGATCCTGAGGTCACTGGAGCAACACGAAAGGGCTTCGTGGTCCCCAAATCAACTCGAGATGAGAGCTTAGTCCCTGGCTTCGACTCAAGAGGAATACCAACTTTCCACAGGCACCTCAAGCGGAGGCTTCATTCAGCTACAGGTATGTGAGAGGGACCCTGAGTTTGTGGCCTCAAGTGGAATGGACACCGAGATGCTCTGACTCGAAGTAAGGCCGGATATCCCTGCAGTGAATTGAATGCAGGCTCGTCTTGCATCTCCCAAGACGAAGGGATGTCTGAATGCCCTGTGGAGACGACAGAGAAAGACCTAGTCCTCCACCTCATCGCGACCGGAGGCCTCACATCCTCTGAAAACTCAAGAGGTCCGCGGAGATCAATGCTTCCAAAGGAGACGATGCCTGACGCCTCTTGAAAATGGATAGGAGTCCCAGGATCCCTGTGGCACGTGGAAAGGGACACTGGGTCTCACGCCTCACGTGGAGACGCGCCCCAATTGCCATGCCAAGACTCGAGGAGAATCCCGAGGTGTCCCTCGCACCTAGGCAGGAGTCCTGATGTCGCTGAACAAACACGTGTGTGCAAGGGCCCTCCCCGTTGTAACTCGAGAATATAATCGAGGTTCCGGCAGCAACTCGAGAAAAACCATGAGACTTCCCCCTCGCCGCGAGATGAGGCCCGATTCCCCTGAACTGCGTGCAGAGCAACTCCGTGTTCCACATCAAACGTGAAACTGCCTTGATTTCCTTGATGGCACTCCAGAGAAAACCCAAGATCACTGTCTCAAGTCTAGAGGGATCCTGAGGTCACTGGAGCAACAGGAAAGGGCTCCGTGGACCCCAAATCAACTCGAGATGAGAGCTTAGTCCCTGGCTTCGACTCAAGAGGAATACCAACTTTCCACAAGCACCTCAAGAGGAGGCTTCTCTCAGCTACAGGTATGTGAGAGGGACCATTAGTTTGTGGCCTAAAGTTGAATGGACACCGAGATGCTCTGACTCGAAGTAAGGCCGGATATCCCTGCAGTGAATTGGATGCAGGCTCGTCTTGCATCTCCCAAATCGAAATGGTGTCTGAATCCCGTGTGGATACCACAGAGAAAGACCTAGTTCTCCGTCTCATCGCGACCGGAGTCCTCACATCCTTTGAAAACTCGAGAGGTCCGCGGAGATCAAGGCTTCCAAAGGAGACGATGCCTGACTCCTCTTGAAAATTGATAGGAGTCCCATGATCCCTGTGGCACGTGGAAAGGGACCCTGGGTCTCCGGCCTCACGTGGAGACGTGTCCCAATTGCCATGCCAAGCCTCGAGGAGAATCCCGAGGTGTCCCTCACACCTAGGCAGGAGTCCTGACGTCGCTGAACAAACACGTGTCTGGAAGGGCCCTCCCCGTCGTAACTCGAGAATATACCCCAGGTTCCGGCCGCAGCTCGAGAAAAACCATGAGACTTCCCCCTCGCCGCGAGATGAGGCCCGATTCCCCTGCACTGCATGCAGAGCAATTCCGTGTTCCACATCAAACATGAAAGGAGCCTTGATTTCCTTGATGGCACTGCAGAGAAAACCCAAGATCAATGTCTCAAGTCTAGAGGGATCCTGAGATCACTGTAGCAAAACAAAGGTCTCCGTGGACCCCAAATTAACTCCAGATGAGAGCTTAGTCCCTGGATTTGACCAAGAGGAATACCAACTTTCCACAAGCACCTCAAGGGGAGGCTTCTCTCAGCTACTAATACGTGAGAGGGACCCTGAGCTTGTGGCTTCAAGTGGAATGGATACTGAGATGCTCTGACTCTAAGTAAGGCAGGATATCCCTGCAGTGAACTGAATGCAGGCTCGTCTTGCATCTCCCAAGACGTAGGGATGACTGAATCCCCTGTGGAGACCACAGAGAAAGACCTAGTTCTCCGTCTCATCGCGACCGGAGTCCTCACATCCTTTGAAAACTCGAGAGGTCCTTGGAGATCAATGCTTCCAAAGGAGACGATGCCTGACTCCTCTTGAAAATGGATATGAGTCCCAGGATTCCCGAGGGTCGTGGAAAGGCACTCTAGGTCTCCCGCCTGACGTGGAGACGCGTCCCAATTGCCATGCCAAGACTCGAGGAGAATCCCGAGGTGTCCCTCGCACCTAGGCAGGAGTCCTGACTTTGCTAAGCAAACACGTGTCTGGAAGGGCCCTCCCCGTCGTAACTCGAGAATATACCCCAGGTTCCGGCCGCAACTCGAGAAAAACCATGAGACTTTCCCCTCGCCGCGAGATGAGACCCGATTCCCCTGCACTGCGTGCAGAGGAATTCCGTGTTCCACATCAAACGTGAAAGGAGCCTTGATATCCTTGATGGCACTCCAGAGAAAAGCCAAGATCACTGTTTCAAGTCTAGAGGGATCGTGAGGTCACTGCAGCAACACGAAAATGCTCCGTGGACCCCAAATCAACTCGAGATGAGAGCTTAGTCCCTGGCTTCGACTCAAGAGGAATACCAACTTTCCACAAGCACCTCAAGAGGAGGCTTCTCTCAGCTACAGGTATGTGAGAGGGACCCTGAGTATGTGGCCTCAAGTGGAATGGACACCGAGATGCTCTGACTCGAAGTAAGGCCGGATATCCCTGCAGTGAATTGAATGCAGGCTCGTCTTGCATCTCCCAAAACGAAGGGATGTCTGAATCCCCTGTGGAGACCACAGAGAAAGACCTAGTCCTCCGTCTCATCGCGACCGGAGGCCTCACATCCTTTGAAAACTCGAGAGGTCTGCGGAGATCAATGCTTCCAAAGGAGACGATGCCTGACTCCTCTTGAAAATGGATAGGAGTCCCAGGATCCCTGTGGCATGTTTAAAGGGACTCTGGGTCTCCCGCCTCCCGTGGAGACGCGTCCCAATTGCCATACCAAGACTCGAGGAGAATCCCGAGGTGTCCCTCGCACCGAGGCCGGAGTCCTGATGTCGCTGAACAAACACGTGTCTGGAAGGGCCCTCCCCGTGGTAACTCGAGAATATACCCCAGGTTCCGGGCGCAACTCGAGAAAAACCATGAGACTTTCCCCTCGCCGCGAGATGAGGCCCGATTCCCCTGCACTGCGTGCAGAGCAATTCCGTGTTCCACATCAAGCCTGAAAGGAGCCTTGATTTCCTTGATGGCACTCCAGAGAAAACCCAAGATCACTGTGTCAAGTCTAGAGGGATCCTGAGGTCACTGGAGCAACACGAAAGGGCTCCGTGGAACCCAAATCAACTCGAGATGAGAGCTTAGTCCCTGGCTTCAACACAAGAGGAATACCAACTTTCCACAAGCACCTCAAGAGGAGACTTCTCTCAGCTACAGGTAGGTGAGAGGGACCCTGAGTTTGTGGCCTCAAGTGGAATGGACACCGAGATGCTCTGACTCGAAGTAAGGCCGGATATCCCTGCAGTGAATTGAATGCAGGCTCGTCTTGCATCTCCCAAGACGAAGGGTTGTCTGAATCCCCTGTGGAGACCACAGAGAAAGACCTAGTCCTCCGCCTCAACACGAACGGAGGCCTCACATCCTTTGAAAACTCGAGAGGTCCGCGGAGATCAATGCTTCCAAAGGAGACGATGCCTGACTCCTCTTGAAAATGGATAGGAGTCCCAGGATCCCTGTGGCACTTCGAAAGGGACGCTGGGTCTCCCGCCTCACGTGGAGACGCGTCCCAATTGCCATGCCAAAACTCGAGGAGAATCCCGAGGTGTCCCTCGCACCTAGGCAGGAGTCCTGACGTCGCTGAACAAACAAGTGTCTGGAAGGGCACTCCCCGTCGTAACTCGACAATATACCACAGGTTCCGGCTGCAACTCGAGAAAAACCATGAGACTTCCCCCTCGCCGCGAAATGAGGCCCGATTCCCCTGCACTGAATGCAGAGCAATTCCGTGTTCCATATCAAACGTGAAAGGAGCCTTGATTTCCTTGATGGCACTCCAGAGAAAACCCAAGATCACTGTCTCACGTCTAGAGGGATCCTGAGGTCATTGGAACAACACGAAAGGGCTCCGTGGACCCCAAGTCAACTCGAGATGAGAGCTTAGTCCCTGGCTTCGACTCAACAGGAATACCAACTTTCCACAAGCACCACAAGAGGAGGCTTCTCTCAGCTACAGGTATGTGAGAGGGAGCCTGAGTTTGTGGCCTCAAGTGGAATGGACACCGAAATGCTCTGACTCGAAGTAAGGCAGGATATCCCTGCAGTGAATTGGATGCAGGTTCTTCTTGCATCTCCCAAGCGAAGGGGTGTCTGAATCCCCTGTGGTGACCACAGAGAAAGACCTAGTTGTCCGCCTCATCGCGACCGGAGTCCTCACATCCTTTGAAAATTCGAGATGTCCGCGGAGATCAATGCTTCCAAAGGAGACGATGCCTGATTCCTCTTGAAAATGGATAGGAGTCCCAGGATCCCTCTGGCACGAGGAAAGGTACCCTGGGTCTCCCGCCTCAAGTGGAGATGCGTCCCAATTACCATGCCAACACTCGAGGAGAATCCCGAGGTGTCCCTCGCACCTAGGCAGGAGTCCTGACGTCGCTGAACAAACACGTGTCTGGAAGCGCCCTCCCCATCGTAACTCGAGAATATACCCCAGGTTCCGGCCGCAACTCGAGAAAAACCATGAGACTTCCACCTCGCCGCGAGATGAGGCCCGATTCCCCTGCACTGCGTGCAGAGCAATTCCGTGTTCCACATCAAAGGTGAAAGGAGCCTTGATTGCCTTGATGGCACTCCAGAGAAAATCCAAGATCACTGTCTCAAGTCTAGAGGGATCCTGAGGTCACTGGAGCAACACGAAAGGGCTCCGTGGACCCCAAATCAACTCGAGATGAGAGCTTAGTCCCTGGCTTCGACTCAAGAGGAATACCAACTTTCCACAAGCACCTCAAGAGGAGGCTTCTCTCAGCTACAGGTATGTGAGAGGGACCCTGAGTTTGTGGCCTCAAGTGGAATGGACACCAAGATTCTCTGACTCGAAGTAAGGCCGGATATCCCTGCAGTGAATTGAATGCAGGCTCGTCTTCCATCTCCGAAGACGAAGGGATGTCTGAATCCCCTGTGGAGATCACAAGAAAAACCTAGTTCTCCGCCTCATCGCGACCAGGAGCCTCACATCCTTTGAAAACTCAAGAGGTCCGCGGAGATCAATGCTTCCAAAGGAGACGATGCCTGACTCCTCTTGAAAATGGATAGGAGTCCCAGGATCCCTGTGGCACGTGGAAAGGGACCCTGGGTCTCCCGCCTCACGTGGAGACGCGTCCAAATTGCCATGGCAAGACTCAACGAGAATCGCGAGGTGTCCCTCGCACCTAGGCAGGAGTCCTGACGTCGCTGAACAAACACGTGTCTGGAAGGGCCCTCCCCGTCGTAACTCCAGAATATAACCCAGGTTCCGGCCGCAACTCGAGAAAAACCATGAGACTTCCGCCTCGCCGCGACAAGAGGCCCGATTCCCCTGCCCTGCATGCAGAGCAATTCCGTGTTCCACATCAAACGTGAAAGGAGCCTTGATTTCCTTAATGGCACTCCCGAGAAAACCCCAGATAACTGTCTTAAGTCTAGAGGGATCCTGAGGTCACTGTATCAACACGAAAGGGCTCTGTGGACCCCCAATCAACTCGAGATGAGAGCTTAGTCCCTGGCTTCGACTCAAGAGGAATACCAACTTTCCACAAGCACCTCAAGAGCAGGCTTCTCTCAGCTACAGGTATGTGAGAGGGACCCTGAGTTTGTGGCCTCAAGTGGAATGGACACCGAGATGCTCTGGCTCGAAGTAAGGCCGGATATCCCTGCAGTGAATTGAATGCAGGCTCGTCTTGCATCTCCCAAGACGAAGGGATGTCTGAATCCGCTGTGGAGACCACAGAGAAAGACCTAGTCCTCCGCCTCATCGCGACAGGAGGCCTCACATCCTTCGAAAACTCGACAGGTCCGCGGAGATCAATGCTTCCAAAGGAGACGATGCCTGACTCCTCTTGAAAATGGATAGGAGTCCCAGGATCCCTGTGGAACGTAGAAAGGGACCCTGGGTCTCCCGCCTCACGTGGAGACGCATCCCAATTGCCATGCCAAGACTCGAGGAGAATCCCGAGGTGTCCCTCGCACCTAGGCAGGAGTCCTGACGTCGCTGAACAAACACGTGTCTGGAAGGGCCCTCCCCGTCGTAACTCGAGAATATACCCCAGGTTACGGCCGCAACTCGAGAAAAACCATGAGACTTCCACTCGCCGCGAGACGAGGCCCGATTCCCCTGCACTGCGTGCAGAGCAATTCCGTGTTCCACATCAAACGTGAAAGGAGCCTTGATTTCCTTGATGGCACTCCAGAGAAAACCCAAGATCACTGTCTCAAGTCTAGAGGCATACTGAGGGCACTGGAGCAACACGAAAGGGCTCCGTGGACCCCAAATCAACTCGAGATGAGAGCTTAGTCCCTGGCTTTGACTCAAGAGGAATACCAACTTTCCACAAGCACCTCAAGAGGAGGCTTCTCTCAGCTACAGGTATGTGAGAGGGACCCTGAGTTTGTGGCCTCAAGTGGAATGGACACAGAGATGCTCTGACTCGAAGTAAGGCCAGATATCCCTGCAGTGAATTGAATGCAGGCTCGTCTTGCATCTCCCAAGACGAAGGGATGTCTGAATCCGCTGTGGAGACCACAGAGAAAGACCTAGTCCTCCGCCTCATCGCGACAGGAGGCCTCACATCCTTTGAAAATTCGAGATGTATGTGGAGATCAATGCTTCCAAAGGAGACGATGCCTGACTCCTCTTGAAAATGGGTAGGAGTCCCAGGATCCCTGTGGCACGTGGAAAGGGACACTGGGTCTTCCGCCTCATGTGGAGACGCATCCCAATTGCCATGCCAAGCCTCGGGGAGAATACCGAGGTGTCCATCGAACCTAGGCATTGGTTCTGACTTCGCTGAACAAACACGTGTCTGGAAGGTCACACCCCGTCGTAACTCGAGAATATACCAAAGGTTATGGCCGCCACTCGAGAAAAACCATGAGACTTCCCCCTCGCCGTGAGATGAGGACCGATTCCCCTGCACTGCGTGCAGAGCAATTCCGTGTTCCACATCAAACGTGAAAGGAGCCTTGATTTCCTTGATGGCACTCCAGAGAAAACCCAAGATCACTGTCTCAAGTCTAGAGGGATCCTGAGGTCACTGTATCAACACGAAAGGGCTCCGTGGAGCCCAAATCAACTCGAGATGAGAGCTTAGTAACTGGCTTCGACTCAAGAGGTATACCAACTTTCCACAAGCACCTCAAGAGGAGGCTTCTCTCAGCTACATGTATGTGAGAGGGACCCTGAGTTTGTGGACTCAAGTGGAATGGACACCGAGATGCTCTGACTCGAAGTAAGGCCGGATATCCCTGCAGTGAATTGAATGCAGGCTCGTCTTGCATCTCCCAAGACGAAGGGATGTCTGAATCCCCTGTGGAGACCACAGAGAAAGACCTAATTCTCCGCCTCATCGCGACTGGAGGCCTCACATCCTTTGAAAACTCGAGAGGTCCGCGGAGATCAATGCTTCCAAAGGAGACAATGCCTGACTCCTCTTGAAAATGGATAGGAGTCCCAGGATCCCTGTGGCACGTGGAAAGGGACCCTGGGTCTCCCGCCTCACGTGGAGACGCGTCCCAATTGCCATGCCAAGACTCGAGGAGAATCCCGAGATGTCCCTCGCACCTAGGCAGGAGTCCTGACTTCGCTGAACAAACACTTGTCTGGAAGGGCCGTCCCCATCGTAACTCGAGATTATAGCCCAGGTTCGGGCCGCAACTCGAGAAAAACCATGAGATTTCCCCATCGCCGCGAGTTGAGGCCCGATTCCCCTGCACTGCATTCAGAGCAATTCCGTGTTCCACATCAAACGTGAAAGGAGCCTTGATTTCCTTGATGGCACTCCAGAGAAAACCCAAGATCACTGTCTCAAGTCTAGAGGGATCCTGAGGTCACTGGACCAACAGGAAAGGGATCTGTGGACCCCAAATCTACTCGAGATGAGAGCTTAGTCCCTGGCTTCGACTCAAGAGGAATACCAAGTTTCCACAAGCACCTCAAGATGAGGCTTCTCTCAGCTACAGGTATGTGAGAGGGACCCTGAGTTTGTGGCCTCAAGTGGAATGGACACCGAGATGCTCTGACTCGAAGTTAGGCCGGATATCCCTGCATTGAATTGAATGCAGGCTCGTCTTGCATCTCCCAAGATGAAGGGATGTCTGAATCCCCTGTGGAGATGACAGAGAAAGACCGAGTTCTCCGCCTCATCGCGACCGTAGGCCTCACGTCCTTTGAAAACTCGAGAGGTCCGCGGAGATCAATGCTTCCAAAGGAGACGATGCCTGACTCCTCTTGAAAATTGATAGGAGTCCCAGGATCCCTGTGGCACGTAGAAACCGACCCTGGGTCTCCCGCCTCACGTGGAGACGCGTCCCAATTGCCATGCCAAGACTCGAGGAGAATCCCGAGGTGTCCCTCTCACGTAGGCAGGGGTCCTGACGTCGCTGAACAAACACGTGTCTGGAAGGGCCCTCCCCGTCGTAAATCGAGAATATACCCCAGGTTCCGGCCGCAACTCGAGAAAAACCATGAGACTTCCCCCTCGCCGCGAGATGAGGCTCGATTCCCCTGCACTGCGTGCAGAGCAATTCCGTGTTCCACATCAAATGGGAAAGGAGCCTTGATTTCCTTGATGGCACTCCAGAGGAAACCCAAGATCACTGTCTCAAGTCTAGAGGGATCCTGAGGTCACTGGAGCAACAGGAAAGGGCTCCGTGGACCCGAAATCAACTCGAGATGAGAGCTTAGTCCCTGGCTTCGACTCAAGAGGAATACCAACTTTCCACAAGCACCTCAAGAGGAGGCTTCTCTCAGCTACAGGTATGTGAGAGGGACCCTGATTATGTGGCCTCAAGTGGGATGGACACCGAGATGCTCTGACTCGAAGTAAGGCCGGATATCCCTGCAGTGAATTGAATGCAGGCTCGTCTTGCATCTCCCAAGATGAAGGGATGTCTGAATCCCCTGTGGAGACTAGAGAGAAAGACCTAATTCTCTGCCTCATCGCGAGGGGAGGCCTCACATCCTTTGAAAACTCGAGAGGTCCGCGGAGATCAAGGCTTCCAAAGGAGACGATGCCTGACTCCTCTTGAAAATGGATAGGAGTCCCAGGATGCCTGTGGCACGTGGAAAGGGACCCTGGGTCTCCCCCCTCACGTGGAGACGCGTCCCAATTGCCATGCCAAGACTCGAGGAGAATCCCGAGGTGTCCCTCGCACCTATGGAGGAGTCCTGACGTCGCTGAACAAACACGTGTCTGGAAGGGCCCTCCCCGTCGTAACTCGAGAATATACCCCAGGTTCCTGCCGCCACTCGCGAAAAACCATGAGACTTCCCCCTCGACGCGAGATGAGGATCAATTCCCCTGCACTGCGTGCAGAGCAATTACGTGTTCCACATCAAACGTGAAAGGAGCCTTGATTTCCTTGATGGCACTCCAGAGAAAACCCAAGATCACTGTCTCAAGTCTAGAAGGATCCTGAGGTCACTGGAGCAACACGAAAGGGCTCTGTGGACCCCAAATCAACTCGAGATGAGAGCTTAGTCCCTAGCTTCGACTCAAGAGGAATACCAAGTTTCCACAAGCACCTCAAGATGAGGCTTCTCTCAGCTACAGGTATGTGAGAGGGACCCTGAGTTTGTGGCCTCAAGTGGAATGGACACCGAGATGCTCTGACTCGAAGTAAGGCAGGATATCCCTGCAGTGAATTGAATGCAGGCTCGTCTTGCATCTCCCAAGACGAAGGGATGTCTGAAGCCCCTGTGGAAACCACAGATAAAGACCTAGTTCTCCGCCTCATCGCGACAGGAGGCCTCACATCCTTTGAAAACTCGAGAGGACCGTGGAGATCAATGCTTCCAAAGGAGACAATGCCTGACTCCTCTTGATAATGGATAGGAGTCCCAGGATCCCTGTGGCACGTGAAAAGGGACCCTGGGTCTCCCGCCTCATGTGGAGACGCGTCCCAATTGCCATGCAAAGACTCGAGGAGAATCCCGAGGTGTCCCTCGCACCTAGGCAGGAGTCCTGAAGTCGCTGAACAAACACATGTCTGGAAGGGCCCTCCCCGTCGTAACTCGAGAATATACCCCAGGTTCTGGCCGCAACTCGAGAAAAACCATGAGACTTCCCCCTCGCCGCGAGATGAGGCCCGATTCCCCTGCCCTGCGTCCCGAGCAATTCCGTATTCCACATCAAACTTGAAAGGAGCCTATATTTCCTTGATGGCACTCCAGAGAAAACCCAAGATCACTGTCTCAAGTCTAGAGGGAACCTGAGGTCACTGTAGCAACATGAAAGGGCTCCGTGGACCCCTAATCAACTTGAGATGAGAGCTTAGTCCCTGGCTTCGACTCAAGAGGAATACCAACTTTCCACAAGCACCTCAAGAGGAGGCTTCTCTCAGCTACAGGTATGTGAGAGGGCCCCTGATTTTGTGGCCTCAAATGGAATGGACACCGAGATGCTCTGACTCGACTTAAGGCCGGATATCCCTGCAGTGAATTGAATGCAGGCTCGTCTTGCATCTCCCAAGACGAAGGGATGTCTGAATCCCCTGTGGAGACCACAGAGAAAGACCTAGTTCTCCGCCTCATCCCGACCGGAGGCCTCACATCCTTTGAAAACTCGAGAGGTCCGCGGACATCAATGCTTCCAAAGGAGACGATGCCTGACTCCTCTTGAAAATGGATAGGAGTCCCAGGATCCCTGTGGCACGTGGAAAGGGACCCTGGGTCTCCCGCCACACGTGGAGACGCGTCCCAATTGCCATGTCAAGACTCGAAGAGAATCCCGAGGTGTCCCTCGCACCTAGGCAGGAGTCCTGATGTCGCTGAACAAACACGTGTCTCGAAGGGCCCTCCCCGTCGTAACTCGAGAATATACCCCAGGTTCCAGCCGCAACTCGAGAAAAACCATGAGACTTCCCCCTCGCCGCGAGATGAGGCCCGATGCCCCTGCACTGCGTGCAGAGCAATTCCGCGTTCCAGATCAAACGTGAAAGAATCCTTGATTTCCTTGATGGCACTCCAGAGAAAATCCAAGATCACTGTCTCACGTCTAGAGGGATCCGGAGGTCACTGGAGCAACACGAAAGGTTTCCGTGGACCCCAAATCAACTCGAGATGAGAGCTTAGTCCCTGGCTTCGACTCAAGAGGAATACCAACTTTCCACAAGCACCTCAAGAGGAGGTTTCTCTCAGCTACAGGTATGTGAGAGGGCCCCTGAGTTTGTTGCCTCAAGTGGAATGGTCAACAAGATGCTCTGACTCGAAGTAAGGCCGGATATCCCTGCAGTGAATTGAATGCAGGCTCGTCTTCCATCTCCCAAGATGAAGGAATGTCTGAATCCCCTGTGGAGACCACAGAGAAAGTCCTAGACCTCCGCCTCATCGCGACCGTAGGCCTCACTCCTTTGAAAACTCGAGAGGTCTGTGGAGATCTATGCTTCCAAAGGAGACGATGCCTGACTCCTCTTGAAAATGGATAGGAGTCCCAGGATCCCTGTGGCACGTGGAAAGGTTCCCTGGGTCTCCCGCCTCACGTGGAGACACGTCCCAATTGCCATGCCAAGACTCGAGGAGAATCCCGAGGTGTCCCTCGCACCTAGGCAGGAGTCCTGACTTCGCTGAACAAACACGTGTCTGGAAGGGCCCTCCCCGTCGTAACTCGAGAATATACCCCAGGTTCCGGCCGCCACTCGAGAAAAACCATGAGACTTCCCCCTCGATGCGAGATGAGGCCCAATTCCCCTGCACTGCATGCAAGGCAATTCCGTGTTCCACATCAAACGTGAAAGGAGCCTTGATTTCCTTGATGACACTCCAGAGAAAACCCAAGATCACTGCCTCAAGTCTAGAGGGATCCTGAGGTCACTGGAGCAACACAAAAGGGCTCCGTGGACCCCAAATCAACTTGAGGTGAGAGCTTAGTCCCTGGTTTCGACTCAAGAGGAATGCCAAGTTTCCACAAGCACCTCGAGAGGAGGCTTCTCTCAGCTACAGGTATGTGAGATGGACCCTGAGTATGTGGCCTCAAGTGGAATGGACACCGAGATGCTCTGACTCGACGTTAGGCCGGATATCCCTGCATTGAATTGAATGCAGGCTCGTCTTGCATCTCCCAAGACGAAGGGATGTCTGAATCCCCTGTGGAGATGACAGAGAAAGACCGAGTTCTCCGCCTCATCGCGACCGGAGGCCTCACATCCTTTGAAAACTCGAGAGGTCCGCGGAGATCAATGCTTCCAAAGGAGACGATGCCTGACTCCTCTTGAAAATGGATAGGAGTCCCAGGATCCCTGTGGCACGAGGAAAGGGACCCTGGGTCTCCAGCCTCACGTGGAGACGCGTCCCAATTGCCATGCCAAGACTCGAGGAGAATCCCGAGGTGTCCCTCGCACGTAGGCAGGGGTCCTGACGTCGCTGAACAAACACGTGTCTGGAAGGGCCCTCCCCGTCGTAAATCGAGAATATACCCCAGGTTCCGGCCGCAACTCGAGAAAAACCATGAGACTTCCCCCTCGCCGCTAGATGAGGCCCGATGCCCCTGCACTGCGTGCAGAGCAATTCCGTGTTCCACATCAAATGGGAAAGGAGCCCTGATTTCCTTGATGGCACTCCAGAGGAAACCCAAGATCACTGTCTCAAGTCTAGAGGGATCCTGAGGTCACTGGAGCAACACAAAAGGGCTCCGTGGACCCGAAATCAACTCGAGATGAGAGCTTAGTCCCTGGCTTCGACTCAAGAGGAATACCAACTTTCCACAAGCACCTCAAGAGGAGGCTTCTCTCAGCTACAGGTATGTGAGAGGGACCCTGATTTTGTGGCCTCAAGTGGGATGGACACCGAGATGCTCTGACTCGAAGTAAGGCCGGATATCCCTGCAGTGAATTGAATGCAGGCTCGTCTTGCATCTCCCAAGATGAAGGGATGTCTGAATCCCCTGTGGAGACTAGAGAGAAAGACCTAATTCTCTGCCTCATCGCGAGGGGAGGCCTCACATCCTTTGAAAACTCGAGAGGTCCGCGGAGATCAATGCTTCCAAAGGAGACGATGCCTGACACCTCTTGAAAATGGATAGGAGTCCCAGGATGCCTGTGGCACGTGGAAAGGGACCCTGGGTCTCCCCCCTCACGTGGAGACGCGTCCGAATTGCCATGCCAAGACTCGAGGAGAATCCCGAGGTGTCCCTCGCACCTATGGAGGAGTCCTGAGGTCGCTGACCAAACACGTGTCTGGAAGGGCCCTCCCCGTCGTAACTCGAGAATATACCCCAGGTTCCTGCCGCCACTCGCGAAAAACCATGAGACTTCCCCCTCGACGCGAGATGAGGCCCAATTCCCCTGCACTGCGTGCAGAGCAATTCCGTGTTCCACATCAAACGTGAAAGGAGCCTTGATTTCCTTGATGGCACTCCAGAGAAAACCCAAGATCACTGTCTCAAGTCTAGAAGGATCCTGAGGTCACTGGAGCAACACGAAAGGGCTCCGTGGACCCCAAATCAACTCGAGATGAGAGCTTAGTCCCTGGCTTCGACTCAAGAGGAATACCAAATTTCCACAAGCACCTCAAGATGAGGCTTCTCTCAGCTACAGGTATGTGAGAGGGACCCTGAGTTTGTGGCCTCAAGTGGAATGGACACCGAGATGCTCTGACTCGAAGTAAGGCAGGATATCCCTGCAGTGAATTGAATGCAGGCTCGTCTTGCATCTACCAAGACGAAGGGATGTCTGAAGCCCCTGTGGAAACCACAGATAAAGACCTAGTTCTCCGCCTCATCGCGACAGGAGGCCTCACATCCTTTGAAAACTCGAGAGGACCGCGGAGATCAATGCTTCCAAAGGAGACAATGCCTGACTCCTCTTGATAATGGATAGGAGTCCCAGGATCCCTGTGGCACGTGAAAAGGGACCCTGGGTCTCCCGCCTCATGTGGAGACGCGTCCCAATTGCCATGCCAAGACTCGAGGAGAATCCCGAGGTGTCCCTCGCACCTAGGCAGGAGTACTGAAGTCGCTGAACAAACACGTGTCTGGAAGGGCCCTCCCCGTCGTAACTCGAGAATATACCCCAGGTTCCGGCCGCAACTCGAGAAAAACCATGAGACTTCCCCCTCGCCGCGAGATGAGGCCCGATTCCCCTGCCCTGCGTCCCGAGCAATTCCGTATTCCACATCAAACTTGAAAGGAGCCTATATTTCCTTGATGGCACTCCAGAGAAAACCCAAGATCACTGTCTCAAGTCTAGAGGGAACCTGAGGTCACTGTAGCAACATGAAAGGGCTCCGTGGACCCCTAATCAACTTGAGATGAGAGCTTAGTCCCTGGCTTCGACTCAAGAGGAATACCAACTTTCCACAAGCACCTCAAGAGGAGGCTTCTCTCAGCTACAGGTATGTGAGAGGGCCCCTGATTTTGTGGCCTCAAATGGAATGGACACCGAGATGCTCTGACTCGACTTAAGGCCGGATATCCCTGCAGTGAATTGAATGCAGGCTCGTCTTGCATCTCCCAAGACGAAGGGATGTCTGAATCCCCTGTGGAGACCACAGAGAAAGACCTAGTTCTCCGCCTCATCCCGACCGGAGGCCTCACATCCTTTGAAAACTCGAGAGGTCCGCGGACATCAATGCTTCCAAAGGAGACGATGCCTGACTCCTCTTGAAAATGGATAGGAGTCCCAGGATCCCTGTGGCACGTGGAAAGGGACCCTGGGTCTCCCGCCACACGTGGAGACGCGTCCCAATTGCCATGTCAAGACTCGAAGAGAATCCCGAGGTGTCCCTCGCACCTAGGCAGGAGTCCTGACGTCGCTGAACAAACACGTGTCTCGAAGGGCCCTCCCCGTCGTAACTCGAGAATATACCCCAGGTTCCGGCCGCAACTCGAGAAAAACCATGAGACTTCCCCCTCGCCGCGAGATGAGGCCCGATGCCCCTGCACTGCGTGCAGAGCAATTCCGCGTTCCAGATCAAACGTGAAAGAATCCTTGATTTCCTTGATGGCACTCCAGAGAAAATCCAATAGCACTGTCTCACGTCTAGAGGGATCCGGAGGTCACTGGAGCAACACGAAAGGTTTCCGTGGACCCCAAATCAACTCGAGATGAGAGCTTAGTCCCTGGCTTCGACTCAAGAGGAATACCAACTTTCCACAAGCACCTCAAGAGGAGGTTTCTCTCAGCTACAGGTATGTGAGAGGGCCCCTGAGTTTGTTGCCTCAAGTGGAATGGTCAACAAGATGCTCTGACTCGAAGTAAGGCCGGATATCCCTGCAGTGAATTGAATGCAGGCTCGTCTTCCATCTCCCAAGATGAAGGAATGTCTGAATCCCCTGTGGAGACCACAGAGAAAGTCCTAGACCTCCGCCTCATCGCGACCGTAGGCCTCACTCCTTTGAAAACTCGAGAGGTCTGTGGAGATCTATGCTTCCAAAGGAGACGATGCCTGACTCCTCTTGAAAATGGATAGGAGTCCCAGGATCCCTGTGGCACGTGGAAAGGTTCCCTGGGTCTCCCGCCTCACGTGGAGACACGTCACAATTGCCATGCCAAGACTCGAGGAGAATCCCGAGGTGTCCCTCGCACCTAGGCAGGAGTCCTGACTTCGCTGAACAAACACGTGTCTGGAAGGGCCCTCCCCGTCGTAACTCGAGAATATACCCCAGGTTCCGGCCGCCACTCGAGAAAAACCATGAGACTTCCCCCTCGATGCGAGATGAGGCCCAATTCCCCTGCACTGCATGCAAGGCAATTCCGTGTTCCACATCAAACGTGAAAGGAGCCTTGATTTCCTTGATGACACTCCAGAGAAAACCCAAGATCACTGCCTCAAGTCTAGAGGGATCCTGAGGTCACTGGAGCAACACAAAAGGGCTCCGTGGACCCCAAATCAACTTGAGGTGAGAGCTTAGTCCCTGGTTTCGACTCAAGAGGAATGCCAAGTTTCCACAAGCACCTCGAGAGGAGGCTTCTCTCAGCTACAGGTATGTGAGATGGACCCTGAGTTTGTGGCCTCAAGTGGAATGGACACCGAGATGCTCTGACTCGACGTTAGGCCGGATATCCCTGCATTGAATTGAATGCAGGCTCGTCTTGCATCTCCCAAGACGAAGGGATGTCTGAATCCCCTGTGGAGATGACAGAGAAAGACCGAGTTCTCCGCCTCATCGCGACCGGAGGCCTCACATCCTTTGAAAACTCGAGAGGTCCGCGGAGATCAATGCTTCCAAAGGAGACGATGCCTGACTCCTCTTGAAAATGGATAGGAGTCCCAGGATCCCTGTGGCACGAGGAAAGGGACCCTGGGTCTCCAGCCTCACGTGGAGACGCGTCCCAATTGCCATGCCAAGACTCGAGGAGAATCCCGAGGTGTCCCTCGCACGTAGGCAGGGGTCCTGACGTCGCTGAACAAACACGTGTCTGGAAGGGCCCTCCCCGTCGTAAATCGAGAATATACCCCAGGTTCCGGCCGCAACTCGAGAAAAACCATGAGACTTCCCCCTCGCCTCTAGATGAGGCCCGATGCCCCTGCACTGCGTGCAGAGCAATTCCGTGTTCCACATCAAATGGGAAAGGAGCCGTGATTTCCTTGATGGCACTCCAGAGGAAACCCAAGATCACTGTCTCAAGTCTAGAGGGATCCTGAGGTCACTGGAGCAACACAAAAGGGCTCCGTGGACCCGAAATCAACTCGAGATGAGAGCTTAGTCCCTGGCTTCGACTCAAGAGGAATACCAACTTTCCACAAGCACCTCAAGAGGAGGCTTCTCTCAGCTACAGGTATGTGAGAGGGACCCTGATTTTGTGGCCTCAAGTGGGATGGACACCGAGATGCTCTGACTCGAAGTAAGGCCGGATATCCCTGCAGTGAATTGAATGCAGGCTCGTCTTGCATCTCCCAAGATGAAGGGATGTCTGAATCCCCTGTGGAGACTAGAGAGAAAGACCTAATTCTCTGCCTCATCGCGAGGGGAGGCCTCACATCCTTTGAAAACTCGAGAGGTCCGCGGAGATCAATGCTTCCAAAGGAGACGATGCCTGACTCCTCTTGAAAATGGATAGGAGTCCCAGGATGCCTGTGGCACGTGGAAAGGGACCCTGGGTCTCCCCCCTCACGTGGAGACGCGTCCGAATTGCCATGCCAAGACTCGAGGAGAATCCCGAGGTGTCCCTCGCACCTATGGAGGAGTCCTGAGGTCGCTGACCAAACACGTGTCTGGAAGGGCCCTCCCCGTCGTAACTCGAGAATATACCCCAGGTTCCTGCCGCCACTCGCGAAAAACCATGAGACTTCCCCCTCGACGCGAGATGAGGCCCAATTCCCCTGCACTGCGTGCAGAGCAATTCCGTGTTCCACATCAAACGTGAAAGGAGCCTTGATTTCCTTGATGGCACTCCAGAGAAAACCCAAGATCACTGTCTCAAGTCTAGAAGGATCCTGAGGTCACTGGAGCAACACGAAAGGGCTCCGTGGACCCCAAATCAACTCGAGATGAGAGCTTAGTCCCTGGCTTCGACTCAAGAGGAATACCAAATTTCCACAAGCACCTCAAGATGAGGCTTCTCTCAGCTACAGGTATGTGAGAGGGACCCTGAGTTTGTGGCCTCAAGTGGAATGGACACCGAGATGCTCTGACTCGAAGTTAGGCCGAATATCCCTGCATTGAATTGAATGCAGGCTCGTCTTGCATCTCCCAAGTCGAAGGGATGTCTGAAGCCCCTGTGTAAACCACAGATAAAGACCTAGTTCTCCGCCTCATCGCGACCGGAGGCCTCACATCCTTTGAAAACTCGAGAGGTCCGCGGAGATAAATGCTTCCAAAGGAGACAATGCCTGACTCCTCTTGAAAATGGATAGGAGTCCCAGGATCCCTGTGGCACGTGGAAAGGGACCCTGGGTCTCCCGCCTCATGTGGAGACTCGTCCCAATTGCCATGCCAAGACTGAGGAGAATCCCGAGGTGTCCCTCGCACCTAGGCAGGAGTCCTGAAGTCGCTGAACAAACACGTGTCTGGAAGGACCCTCCCCGTCGTAACTCGAGAATATACCCCAGGTTCCGGCCGCAACTCGAGAAAAACCATGAGACTTCCCCCTCGCCGCGAGATGAGGCCCGATTCCCCTGCTCTGCGTCCCGAGCAATTCCGTATTCCACATCAAACTTGAAAGGAGCCTTTATTTCCTTGATGGCACTCCAGAGAAAACCCAAGATCACTGTCTCACGTCTAGAGGGATCCGGAGGTCACTGGAGCAACACGAAAGGGTTCCGTGGACCCCAAATCAACTCGAGATGAGAGCTTAGTCCCTGGCTTCGACTCAAGAGGAATACCAACTTTCCACAAGCACCTCAAGAGGAGGTTTCTCTCAGCTACAGGTATGTGAGAGGGCCCCTGAGTTTGTTGCCTCAAGTGGAATGGTCACCAAGATGCTCTGACTCGAAGTAAGGCCGGATATCCCTGCAGTGAATTGAATGCAGGCTCGTCTTACATCTCCCAAGAAGAAGGAATGTCTGAATCCCCTGTGGAGACCACAGAGAAAGTCCTAGACCTCCGCCTCATCGCGATCGTAGGCCTCACGTCCTTTGAAAACTCGAGAGGTCTGTGGAGATCAATGCTTCCAAAGGAGACGATGCCTGACTCCTCTTGAAAATGGATAGGAGTCCCAGGATCCCTGTGGCACGTGGAAAGGTTCCCTGGGTCTCCCGCCTCACGTGGAGACACGTCCCAATTGCCATGCCAAGACTCGAGGAGAATCCTGAGGTGTCCCTCGCACCTAGGCAGGAGTCCTGACTTCGCTGAACAAACACGTGTCTGGAAGGGCCCTCCCCGTCGTAACTCGAGAATATACCCCTGGTTCCGGCCGCCACTCGAGAAAAACCATGAGACTTCCCCCTCGACGCGAGATGAGGCCCAATTCCCCTGCACTGCATGCAGGGCAATTCCGTGTTCCACATCAAACGTGAAAGGAGCCTTGATTTCCTTGATGACACTCAAGAGAAAACCCAAGGTCACTGCCTCAAGTCTAGAGGGATCCTGAAGTCACTGTAGCAACACGAAAGGGCTCCGTGGACCCCAAATCAACTCGAGGTGAGAGCTTAGTCCCTGGCTTCGACTCAAGAGGAATGCCAAGTTTCCACAAGCACCTCAAGAGGAGGCTTCTCTCAGCTACAGGTATGTGAGAGGGACCCTGAGTTTGTGGCCTCAAGTGGAATGGACACCGAGATGTTCTGACTCGAAGTTAGGCCGGATATCCCTGCATTGAATTGAATGCAGGCTCGTCTTGCATCTCCCAAGACGAAGGGATGTCTGAATCCCCTGTGGAAATGACAGAGAAAGACCGAGTTCTCCGCCTCATCGCGAGCGGAGGCCTCACATCCTTTGAAAACTCGAGAGGTCCGCGGAGATCAATGCTTCCAAAGGAGACGATGCCTGACTCCTCTTGAAAATGGATAGGAGTCCCAGGATCCCTGTGGCACGTGGAAAGGGACCCTGGGTCTCCCGCCTCACGTGGAGACGCGTCCCAATTGCCATGCCAAGCCTCGAGGAGAATCCCGAGGTGTCCCTCGAACGTAGGCAGGGGTCCTGACGTCGCCGAACAAACACGTGTCTGGAAGGGCCCTCCCCGTCGTAAATCGAGAATATACCCCAGGTTCCGGCCGCCACTCGAGAAAAACCATGAGACTTCCCCCTCGCCGCGAGATGAGGCCCAATTCCCCTGCACTGCGTGCAGAGCAATTCCGTGTTCCACATCAAACGTGAAAGGAGCCTTGATTTTCTTGATGGCACTCCAGAGAAAACCCAAGATCACTGTCTCAAGTCTAGAAGGATCCTGAGGTCACTGGAGCAACACGAAAGGGCTCCGTGGACCCCAGTTCAACTCGAGATGAGAGCTTAGTCTCTGGCTTCGACTCAAGAGGAATACCAACTTTCCACAAGCACCTCAAGAGGAGGCTTCTCTCAGCTACAGGTATGTGAGAGGGCCCCTGATTTTGTGGCCTCAAATGGAATGGACACCGAGATGCTCTGACTCGACGTAAGGCCGGATATCCCTGCAGTGAATTGAATGCAGGCTCGTCTTGCATCTCCCAAGACGAAGGGATGTCTGAATCCCCTGTGGAGACCACAGATAAAGACCTAGTTCTCCACCTCATCGCGACCGGAGGCCTCACATCCTTTGAAAACTCGAGAGGTCCGCGGAGATCAATGCTTTCAAAGGAGACGATGCCTGACTCCTCTTGAAAATGAATAGGAGTCCCAGGATCCCTGTGGCACGTGGAAAGAGACCCTGGGTCTCCCGCCTCACGTGGAGACGCGTCCCAATTGCCATGCCAAGACTCGAGGAGAATCCCGAGGTGTCCCTCGCACCTAGGCAGGAGTCCTGACGTCGCTGATGAAACACGTGTCTCGAAGGGCCCTCCCCGTCGTTACTCGAGAATATACCCCAGGTTCCGGCCGCAACTCGAGAAAAACTATGAGACTTCGCCCTTGCCGCGAGATGAGGCCCGATTCCCATGCACTGCGTGCAGAGCAATTCCGTGTTCCACATCAAACTTCAAAGGAGCCTTGATTTCCTTGATGGCACTCCAGAGAAAACCCAAGATCACTGTCTCAAGTCTAGAGGGATCCTGAGGTCACTGTATCAACACGAAAGGGCTAGGTGGAACCCAAATCTACTCGAGATGAGAGCTTAGTTCCTGGCTTCGACTCAAGAGGAATACCAAGTTTCCACAAGCACCTCAAGAGGAGGTTTCTCTCAGCTACAGGTATGTGAGAGGGACCCTGATTTTTTGGCCTCAAGTGGACTGGACACCGAGATGCTCTGACTTAAGTAAGGCCGGATATCACTGCAGTGAATTGAATGCAGGCTCGTCTTACATCTCCCAAGAAGAAGGAATGTCTGAATCCCCTGTGGAGACCACAGAGAAAGTCATAGACCTCCGCCTCATCGCGACTGTAGGCCTCACGTCCTTTGAAAACTCGAGAGGTCTGCGGAGATCAATGCTTCCAAAGGAGACGATGCCTGACTCCTCTTGAAAATGGATAGGAGTCCCAGGATCCCTGTGGCACGTGGAAAGGTTCCCTGGGTCTCCCGCCTCACGTGGAGACACGTCCCAATTGCCATGCCAAGACTCGAGGAGAATCCCGAGGTGTCCCTCGCACCTAGGCAGGAGTCCTGACTTCGCTGAACAAACACGTGTCTGGAAGGGCCCTCCCCGTCGTAACTCGAGAATATACCCCAGGTTCCGGCCGCAACTCGAGAAAAACCATGAGACTTCCCCCTCGCCGCGAGATGAGGCCCGATTCCCCTGCACTGCGTGAAGAGCAATTCCGTGTTCCACATCAAACGTGATCGGAGCCTTGATTTCCTTGATGGCACTCCAGAGAAAACCCACGATCACGTCTCAAGTCTAGAGGGATCCTGAGGTCACTGGAGCAACACGAAAGGGCTCCGTGGACCCCAAATCAACTCGAGATGAGAGCTTAGTCCCTGCCTTCGACTCAAGAGGAATACCAACGTTCCACAAGCACTTCAAGAGGAGGCTTCTCTCAGCTACAGGTATGTGAGAGGGACCCTTAGTTTGTGGCCTCAAGTGGACTGGACACCGAGATGCTCTGACTCGAAGTAAGGCCGGATATCCCTGCAGTGAATTGAATGCAGGCTCGTCTTGCATCTCCCAAGACGAAGGGATGTCTGAATCCGCTGTGGAGACGACAGAGAAAGACCTAGTCCTCCGCCTCATCGCAACAGGAGGCCTCACATCCTTTGAAAATTCGAGAGGTATGCGGAGATCAATGCTTCCAAAGGAGACGATGCCTGACTCCTCTAGAAAATGGATAGGAGTCCCAGGATCCCTGTGGCACATGGAAAGGGACCCTGGGTCTCCCGCCTCACGTGGAGATGCGTCCCCATTGCCATGCTAAGACTCGAGGAGAATCCCGAGGTGTCCGTCGCACCTAGGCAGGAGTCCTGACGTCGCTGAACAAACACGTGTCTGGAAGGGCCCTCCCCGTCGTAACTCGAGAATATACCCCAGGTTCCGGCCGCAACTCGAGAAAAACCATGAGACTTCCCCCTCGCCGCGAAATGAGGCCCGATTCCCCTTCCCTGCGTGCAGAGCAATTCCGTATTCCACATCAAAAGTGAAAGGAGCCTTGATTTCCTTGATGGCACTCTAGAGAAAACCCAAGATCACTGTCTCTTGTCTAGAGGGATCCTGAGGTCACTGTATCAACACGAAAGGGCTCCGTGGACCCCAAATCAACTCGAGATGAGAGCTTAGTCCCTGGCTTCGACTCAAGAGGAATACCAACTTTCCACAAGCACCTCAAGAGGAGGCTTCTCTCAGCTACAGGTATGCGAGAGGGCCCCTGAGTTTGTGGCCTCAAGTGGAATGGACACCGAGATGCTCTGACTCGAAGTAAGGCCGGATATCCCTGCAGTGAATTGAATGCAGGCTCGTCTTGCATCTCCCAAGACGAAGGGATGTCTGAATCCGCTGTGGAGACGACAGAGAAAGACCTAGTCCTCCGACTCATCGCGACCGGAGGCCTCACATCCTTTGAAAACTCGAGAGGTCCGCGGAGATCAATGCTTCCAAAGGAGACGATGCCTGACTCCTCTTGAAAATGGATAGGAGTCCCAGGATCCCTGTGGCACGTGGAAAGGGACCCTGGGTCTCCCGCCTCACGTGGAGACGCGTCCCAATTGCCATGCCAAGACTCGAGGAGAATCCCGAGGTGTCCCTCGCACGTAGGCAGGGGTCCTGACGTCGCTGAACAAACACGTGTCTGGAAGGGCCCTCCCCGTCGTAAATCAAGAATATACCCCAGGTTCCGGCCGCAACTCGAGAAAAACCATGAGACTTCCCCCTCGCCGCGAGATGAGGCCCGATTCCCCTGCACTGCGTGCAGAGCAATTCCGTGTTCCACATCAAATGGGAAAGGAGCCTTGATTTCCTTGATGGCACTCCAGAGGAAACCCAAGATCACTGTCTCAAGTCTAGAGGGATCCTGAGGTCACTGTAGCAACATGAAAGGGCTCCGTGGACCCCAAATCAACTCGAGATGAGAGCTTAGTCCCTGGCTTCGACTCAAGAGGAATACCAAGTTTCCACAAGCACCTCAAGATGAGGCTTCTCTCAGCTACAGGTATGTGAGAGGGCCCCTGAGTTTGTGGCCTCTAGTGGAATGGACACCGAGGTGCTCTGACTCAAATTAAGGCCAGATATCCCTGCAGTGAATTGAATGCAGGCTCGTCTTGCATCTGCCAAGACGAAGGGATGTCTGAATCCCCTGTGGAGATGACAGAGAAAGACCGAGTTCTCCGCCTCATCGCGAGCGGAGGCCTCACATCCTTTGAAAACTCGAGAGGTCCGCGGAGATCAGTGCTTCCAAAGGAGACGATGCCTGACTCCTCTTGAAAATGGATAGGAGTCCCAGGATCCCTGTGGCACGTGGAAAGGGACCCTGGGTCTCCCGCCTCAGGTGGAGACGCGTCCCAATTGCCATGCCAAGACTCGAGGAGAATCCCGAGGTATCCCTCGCACGTAGGCAGGGGTCCTGACGTCGCTGAACAAACACGTGTCTGGAAGGGCCCTCCCCGTCGTAAATCGAGAATATACCCCAGGTTCCGGCCGCAACTCGAGAAAAACCATGAGACTTCCCCCTCGCCGCGAGATGAGGCCCGATTCCCCTGCACTGCGTGAAGAGCAATTCCGTGTTCCACATCAAACGTGATCGGAGCCTTGATTTCCTTGATGGCACTCCAGAGAAAACCCACGATCACGTCTCAAGTCTAGAGGGATCCTGAGGTCACTGGAGCAACAGGAAAGGGCTCCGTGGACCCCAAATCAACTCGAGATGAGAGCTTTGTCCCTGCCTTCGAATCAAGAGGAATACCAACTTTCCACAAGCACCTCAAGAAGAGGCTTCTCTCAGCTACAGGTATGTGAGAGGGACCCTGAGTTTGTGGCCTCAAGTGGACTGGACACCGAGATGCTCTGACTCGAAGTAAGGCCGGATATCCCTGCAGTGAATTGAATGCAGGCTCGTCTTGCATCTCCCAAGACGAAGGGATGTCTGAATCCGCTGTGGAGACCACAGAGAAAGAGCTAGTTCTCCACCTCATCGAGACGGGAGGCCTCACATCCTTTGAAAACTCGAGAGGTCCGCGGAGATCAATGCTTCCAAAGGAGACGATGCCTGACGCCTCTTGAAAATGGTTAGGAGTCCCAGGATCCCTGTGGCACGTTGAAAGTGACCCTGGGTCTCCCGCCTCACGTGGAGACGCGTCCCAATTGCCATGCCAAGATTCGAGGAGAATCCCGAGGTGTCCCTCGCACCTAGGCAGGAGTCCTGATGTCGCTGAACAAACACGTGTCTGGAAGGGCCCTCCCTGTCTGAACTCGAGAATATAAATCAGGTTCCCGCCGCAACTCGAGGAAAAAATATGAGACTTCCCCCTCGCCGCGAGATGAGGCCCGATGCCCCTGCACTGCGTGCAGAGCAATTCCGTGTTCCACATCAAACGTGAAAGGAGCCTTGATTTCCTTGATGGCACTTCAGAGAAAACCCAAGATCACTGTCTCAAGTCTAGAGGGATCCTGAGGTCACTGGAGCAACACGAAAGGGCTCCATGGACCCCAAATCAACTCGAGATGAGAGCTTAGCCACTGGCTTCGACTCAAGAGGAATACCAACTTTCCACAAGCACCCCAAAAGGAGGCTTCTCTCAGCTACAGGTATATGAGAGGGAACCTGAGTTTGCGGCCTCAAGTGGAATGGACACCGAGATGCTCTGACTCGAACTAAGGCCAGATATCCCTGCAGTGAATTGAATGCAGGCTCGTCTTGCATCTCCCAAGACGAAGGGATGTCTGAATCCCCTGTGGAGCCCACAGAGAAAGACCTAGTCCTCCGCCTCAACGCGAGCGGAGGCCTCACATTCTTTGAAAACTCGAGAGGTCCGCGGAGATCAATACTTCCGAAGGAGACGATGCCTGACTCCTCTTGAAAATGGATAGGAGTCCCAGGATCCCTGTGGCACGTGGAAAGGGAGCCTGGGTCTCCCGCCTCACGTGGAGACGCGTCCCAATTGCCATAACAAGACTCGAGGAGAATCCCGAGGTGTCCCTCGCACCTAGGCAGGAGTCCTGACGTCACTGAACAAACACGTGTCTGGAAGGGCCCTCCCCGTCGTAACTCGAGAATATACCCCAGGTTCCGGCCGCAACTCGAGAAAAACCATGAGATTTCCCCCTCGCCGCGAGATGAGGCCCGATTCCCCTGCACTGCGTGCAGAGCAATTCCGTGTTCCACATCAAACTTGAAAGGAGACTTGATTTCCTTGATGGAACTCCAGAGAAAACCCAAGATCACTGTCTCAAGTCTAGAGGGATCCTGAGGTCACTGGAGCAACACGAAAGGGCTCCGTATAAGCCAAATCAACTCGAGATGAGAGCTTAGTCCCTGGCTTAGACTCAAGAGGAATACCAACTTTCCACAAGCACCTCAAGAGGGGGCTTCTCTCAGCTACAGGTATGTAAGAGGGACCCTGAGTTTGTGGCCTCAAGTGCAATGGACACCGAGATGCTCTGACTCGAAGTAAGGCCAGATATTCCTGCAGTGAATTGAATGCAGCCTCGTCTTGCATCTCCCAAGACGAAGGGATGTCTGAATACCCTGTGGAGACCACAGAGAAAGACCTAGTCCTCTGCCTCATCGTGACCGGAGGCCTCTCATCCTTTGAAAACTCGAGAGGTCTGCAGAGATCAATGCTTCCAAAGGAGACGATGCCTGACTCCTCTTGAAAATGGATAGGAGTCCCAGGATCACTGTGGCACGTCGAAAGGGACACTGGGTCTCCCGCCTCACGTGGATACGCGTCCCAATTGCCATGCCAAGACTCGAGGAGAATCCCGAGGTGTCCCTCGCACCTAGGCAGGAGTCCTGACGTCGCTGAACAAACACGTGTCTGGAAGGGCCCTCCCTGTCATAACTCGAGAATATACCCCAGGTTCCGGCCGCAACTCGAGAAAAACCATGAGACTTCCCCCTCAGCGCGAGATGAGGCCCGATTTCCCTGGGCTGCGTGCAGAGGAATTCCGTGTTCCACATCAATCGTGATAGGAGCCTTGATTTCCTTGATGGCACTTCAGAGAAAACCCAAGATCACTGTCTCAAGTCTAGAGGGATCCTGAGGTCACTGGAGCAACAAGAAAGGGCTCCGTGGACCCCAAATCAACTCGAAATGAGAGCTTAGTACCTGGCTTCGCATCAAGAGGAATACCAACTTTCCACAAGCACCTCAAGAGGAGGCTTCTCTCAGCTACTGGTATGTGAGAGGGACCCTGAGTTTGTGGCCTCAAGTGGAATGGACACCGAGATGCTCTGACTCGAAGTAAGGCCGGATATCCCTGCAGTGAATTGAATGCAGGCTCGTCTTGCATCTCCCACGACGAAGGGATGTCTGAATCCCCTGTGGAGACCACAGAGAAAGACCTAATTTTCCGCCTCATCGCGACCGGTGGCCTCACATCCTTTGAAAATTCGAGAGGTCCGCGGAGATCAATGCTTCCAATGGAGAGGACGCCTGACGCCTCTTGAAAATGGATAGGAGTCCCAGGATCCCTGTGGCACGTGGAAAGGCGACCCTGGGTCTCCCGCCTCACGTGGAGACGCCTCCCAATTGCCATGCCAAGACTTGAGGAGAATCCCGAGGTGTCCCTCGCACCTAGGCAGGAGTCCTGACGTCGCTGAACAAACACGTGTCTGGAAGGGCCCTCCCCGTCTTAACTCGAGAATATACCCCAGGTTCCGGCCGCAACTCGAAAAAAACCATGAGACTTCCCCCTCGCCGCGAGATGAGGCCCTATTCCGCTGCAATGCGTGCAGAACAATTCCGTGTTCCACATCAAACGTGAAAGGAGCCTTGATTTCCTTGATGGCACTCCAGAGAAAACCCAAGATCACTGTCTCAAGTCTAGAGGGATCCTGAGGTCACTGGAGCAACACGAAAGGGCTCCGTGGACCCCAAATCAACTCGAGATGAGAGATTAGTCCCTGGCTTCAACTCAAGAGGAATACGAATTTTCCATAAACCCCTCAAGAGGAGGCTTCTCTCAGCTACAGGTATGTGAGAGGGACCCTGAGTTTGTGGCCTCAAGTGGAATGGACACCGAGATGCTCTGACTTGAAGTAAGGCCGGATATCCCTGCAGTGAATTGAATGCAGGCTCATCTTGCATCTCCCAAGACGAAGGGATGTCTGAATCCCCGGTGCAGAACACAGAGAAAGACCTAGTCCTCCGCCTCAACGCGACCGGAGGCCTCACATCCTTTGAAAACTCGAGAGGTCCGCGAGATCAATGCTTCCAAAGGAGACGATGCCTGACTCCTCTTGAAAATGGATAGGAGTCCCGGGATCCCTGTGGCACGTGGAAAGGGACCCTGGGTCTCCCGCCTCACCTGGAGACGCGTCCCGATTGCCATGCCAAGACTCGAGGAGAATCCCGAGGTGTCCCTCGCACCTAGGCAGGAGTCCTGACGTCGCTGAACAAACACGTGTCTGGAAGGGCCCTCCCCGTCGTAACTCGAGAATATACCCCAGGTTCCGGCCTCAACTCGAGAAAAACCATGAGACTTCCCCCTCGCCGCGAGATGAGGCCCGATTTCCCTGGGCTGCGTGCAGAGGAATTCCGTGTTCCACATCAATCGTGATAGGAGCCTTGATTTCCTTGATGGCACTTCAGAGAAAACCCAAGATCACTGTCTCAAGTCTAGAGGGATCCTGAGGTCACTGGAGCAACAAGAAAGGGCTCCGTGGACCACAAATCAACTCGAAATGAGAGCTTAGTACCTGGCTTCGCATCAAGAGGAATACCAACTTTCCACAAGCACCTCAAGAGGAGGCTTCTCTCAGCTACAGGTATGTGAGAGGGACCCTGATTTTTTGGCCTCAAGTGGAATGGACACCGAGATGCTCTGACTTAAGTAAGGCCGGATATCCCTGCAGTGAATTGAATGCAGGCTCGTCTTGCATCTCCCAAACGAAGGGATGTCTGAATCCCCTGTAAAGACCACAAGAAAGACCTAGTTCTCCGCCTCATCGCGTCCGGAGGCCTCACATCCTTTGAAAACTCGAGAGGTCCGCGGAGATCAATGCTTTCAAAGGAGGCGATGCCTGACTCCTCTTAAAAATGGATAGGAGTCCCGGGATCCCTGTGGCACGTGCAAAGGGACCCTGGGTCTCCCGCCTCACGTGGAGACGCGTCCCAATTGCCATGCGAAGACTCGAGGAGAATCCCGAGGTGTCCCTCGCACCTAGGCAGGAGTCCTGACGTCGCTGAACAAACACGTGTCTGGAAGGGCCCTCCCCGTCGTAAATCGAGAATATACCCCAGGTTCCGGCCACAACTCGAGAAAAACCATGAGATTTCCCCCTCGCCGCGAGATGAGGCCCGATTCCCCTGCACTGCGTGCAGAGCAATTCCGTGTTCCACATCAAATGGAAAAGGAGCCTTGATTTTCTTGATGGCACTCCAGAGGAAACCCAAGATCACTGTCTCAAGTCTAGAGGGATTCTGAGGTCACTGGAGCAACACGAAAGGGCTCCGTGGACCCCAAATCAACTCGAGATGAGAGCTTAGTCCCTGGCTTCGACTCAAGAGGAATACCAACTTTCCGCAAGCACCTCAAGAGGAGGCTTCTCTCAGCTAGAGGTATGTGAGAGGGACCCTGAGTTTGTGGCCTCAAGTGGAATGGACACCGAGATGCTCTGACTCGAAGTAAGGCCGGATATCCCTGCAGTGAATTGAATGCAGGCTCGTCTTGCATCTCCCAAGACGAAGGGATGTCTGAATCCCCTGTGGAGACCACAGAGAAAGACCTAGTCCTCCGCCTCATCGCGAACGGAGGCCTCACATCCTTTGAAAACTCGAGAGGTCCGCGGAGATCAATGCTTCCAAAGAGACGATGCCTGACTCCTCTTGATAATGGATAGGAGTCCCAGGATCCCTGTGGCACGTGGAAAGGGACCCTGGGTCTCCCGCCTCACGTGGAGACGCGTCCCAATTGCCATGCCAAGACTTTAGGAGAATCCAAAGCTGTCCCTCGCACCTATCACCTGTCTGGAAGGGCCCTCCCCGTCGTAACTCGAGAATATACTCCAGGTTCCGGCCGCAACTCGAGAAAAACCATGAGACTTCCCCCTCGCCGCGAGATGAGGCCCGATACCCCTGCACTGCGTGCAGAGCAATTCCGCGTTCCACATCAAATGTGAAAGAAGCCTTGATTTCCTTGATGGCACTCCAGAGAAAACCCAAGATCACTGTCTCAAGTCTAGAGGGATCCTGAGGTCACTGGAGCAACACGAAAGGGCTCCGTGGACCCCAAATCAACTCGAGATGAGAGCTTAGTCCCTGGCTTCAACTCAAGAGGAATACCAACTTTCCACAAGCCCCTCAAGAGGAGGCGTCTCTCAGCTACAGGTATGTGAGAGGGCCCCTGAGTTTGTTGCCTCAAGTGGAATGGTCACCAAGATGCTCTGACTCGAAGTAAGGCCGGATATCCCTGCAGTGAATTGAATGCAGGCTCGTCTTGCATCTCCCAAGACGAAGGGATGTCTGAATCCGCTGTGGAGACGACAGAGAAAGACCTAGTCCTCCGCCTCATCGCAACAGGAGGCCTCACATCCTTTGAAAATTCGAGAGGTATGCGGAGATCAATGCTTCCAAAGGAGACGATGCCTGACTCCTCTTGAAAATGGATAGGAGTCCCAGGATCCCTGTGGAACGTGGAAAGGAACCCTGGGTCTCCCGGCTCACGTGGAGACGCGTCCCAATTGCCATGCCAAGACTCGAGGAGAATCCCGAGGTGTCCCTCGCACCTAGGCAGGAGTCCTGACGTAGCTGAACAAACACGTGTCTGGAAGGGCCCTCCCCGTCGAAACTTGAGAATATACCCCAGGTTCCGGCCGCAACTTGAGAAAAACCATGAGACTTCCCCCTTGCTGCGAGATGAGGCCCGATTCCCCTGCACTGCGTGCAGAGCAATTCCGTGTTCCACATCAAACGTGAAAGAAGCCTTGATTTCCTTGATGGCACTCCAGAGAAAACCCAAGATCACTGTCTCAAGTCTAGAGGGATCCTGAGGTCACTGGAGCAACACGAAAGGGCTCTGTGGACCTCAAATCAACTCGAGATGAGAGCTTAGTCCCTGGCTTCGACTCAAGAGGAATACCAACTTTCCACAAGCACCTCAAGAGGAGGCTTCTCCCAACTACAGGTATGTGAGAGGGACCCTGAGTTTGTGGCCTCAAGTGGAATGGACACCGAGATGCTCTGACTCGAAGTAAGGCCGGATATCCCTGCAGTGAATTGAATGCAGGCTCGTCTTGCATCTCCCAAGACAAAGGGATGTCTGAATCACCGGTGGAGACCACAGAGAAAGACCTAGTTCTCCGCCTCATCGCGAGCGGAGGCCTCACATACTTTGAAAACTCGAGAGGTCCGCGGAGATCAATGCTTCCAAAGGAGACGATGCCTGACTCCTCTTGAAAATGGATAGGAGTCCCAGGATCCCTGTGGCACGTCGAAAGGGACCCTGGGTCTCCCGCCTCACTTGGAGACGCGTCCCAATTGCCATGTCAAGACTCGAGGAGAATCCCGAGGTGTCCCTCACACCTAGGCAGGAGTCCTGACGTCGCTGAACAAACACGTGTCTGGAAGGGCCCTCCCCGTCGTAACTCGAGAATATACCCCAGGTTCCGGCCGCAACTCGAGAAAAACCATGAGACTTATCCCTCACCGCGAGATGAGGCCCGATTCCCCTGCACTGCGTGCAGAGCAATTCCGTGTTCCACATCAAACGTGAAAGGAGCCTTGATTTCCTTGATTGCACTCCAGAGAAAACCCAAGATCACTGTCTCAAGTCTAGAGGGATCCTGAGGTCACTGGAGCAACACGAAAGGGATCCGTGGACCCTAAATCAACTCGAGATGAGAGCTTAGTCACTGGTTTCGACTCAAGAGGAATACCAACTTTCCACAAACACCTCAAGAGGAGGCTTCTCTCAGCTACAGGTATGTGAGAGGGACCCTGAGTTTGTGGCCTCAAGTGGAATGGACACCGAGATGCTCTGATTCGAAGTAAGGCCGGATATCCCTGCATTGAATTGAATGCAGGCTCGTCTTGCATCTCCCAAGACGAAGGGATGTCTGAATCCCCTGTGGAGACCACAGAGAAACACCTAGTCCTCCACCTCATCGCGACCGGAGGCCTCACATCCTTTGAAAACTCGAGAGGTACGCAGAGATCAATGCTTCCAAAGGAGGCGATGCCTGACTCCTTTTGAAAATGGATAGGAGTCCCAGGATCCCTGTGGCACGTTGGAAGGGACCCTGGGTCTCCGGCCTAACGTGGAGACGCGTCCCAATTGCCATGCCAAAACTCGAGGAGAATCCTGAGGTGTCCCTCGCACCTAGGCAGGAGTCCTGACGTCGCTGAACACACACGTGTCTGGAATGGCCCTCCCCATCGTAACTCGAGAATATACCCCAGGTTCAGGCCGCAACTCGAGAAAAACCCTGAGACTTCCCCCTCGCCACGAGATGAGGCCCGATTCCCCTGCACTGCATGCAGAGCAATTCCGTATTCCACATCCAACGTGAAAGGAGCCTTGATTTCCTTGATGGTACTCCAGAGAAAACTCAAGATCACTGTCTCAAGTCTAGAGGGATCCTGTGGTCACTGGAGCAACACGAAAGGGCTCCGTGGACCCCAAATCAACTCGAGATGAGAGCTTAGTCCCTGGCTTCGACTCAAGAGGAATACCAACTTTCCACAAGCACCTCAAGAGGAGGCTTCTCTCAGCTACAGGTATGTCAGCGGGACCCTGAGTTTGTGGCCTCAAGTGGAATGGACACCGAGATGCTCTGACTCAAAGTAAGGCCGGATATCCCTGCAGTGAATTGAATGCAGGCTCGTCTTCCATCTCCCAAGATGAAGGGATGTCTGAATCCCCTGTGGAGACCACAGAGAAGACCTAGTTCTCCACCTCTTCACGACGGGAGGCCTCATATTCTTTGAAAACTCGAGACATCCGCGGAGATCAATGCTTCCAAAGGAGACGATTCCTCACTCCTCTTGAAAATGGATAGGAGTCTCAGGATCCCTGTGATACGTGGAAAGGGACCCTGGGTCTCCCGCCTCACGTGGAGAGGAGTCCCAATTGCCATGCCAAGACTCGAGGAGAATCCCGAGGAGTCCCTCGCACCTAGGCAGGAGTCCTGACGTCGCTGAACAAACACGTGTCTGGAAGGGCCCTCCCCGTCGTAACTGGAGAATATACCCCAGGTTCCGGCCGCAACTCGAGAAAAACCATGAGACTTCCCCCTCGCCGCGAGATGAGGCCCGATTCCCCTGCACTGCGTGCAGAGCAATTCCGTGTTCCACATCAAACGTGAAAGGAGCCTTGATTTCCTTGATGGCACTCCAGAGAAAACCCAAGATCACTGTCTCAAGTCTAGAGGGATCCTGAGGTCACTGGAGCAACACGAAAGGGCTCCGTGGACCACAAATCAACTCGAGATGAGAGCTTAGTCCCTGGCTTTGACTCAAGAGGAATACCAACTTTCCACAAGCACCTCAAGAGGAGGCTTCTCTCAGCTACAGGTATGTGAGAGGGACCCTGAGTTTGTGGCCTCAAGTGGAATGGACACCGAGATGCTCTGACTTGAAGTAAGTCCGGATATCCCTGCAGTGAATTGAATGCAGGCTCCTCTTGCATCTCCCAAGACGAAGGGATGTCTGAATCCCCTGTGGAGACCACAGAGAAAGACCTAGTTCTCCGCCTCATCGCGACCGGAGGCCTCACATCCTTTGAAAACTCGAGAGGTCCGCGGAGATCATTGCTTCCAAAGGAGACGATGCCTGACACCTCTTTAATATGGATAGTAGTCCCAGGATTCCTGTGGCAAGTGGAACTGGACCCCTGGTCTCCCCCCTCAGCTGGAGAGACATCCCAATTGCCCTGCCAAGCCTCGAGGAGAGTCCCGAGGTGTCGCTCGCATCTAGGCACAAGTCCTGACGTCGCTCTTCACGCTCTTCATATTTTTCAGACCTTTTCATGCTCTTCATATGTTTCACACCTTATCATGCTCTTCATATTTTTCACACCTTTTCATGCTGTTAATATTTTTCACACCTTTTTATGCTCCTCATATTTAACACACCTTTCCATGCTCTTCTTATTTTTCAGACCTTTTCATGCTCCTTATATTTTTCAGACCTTTTCATGCTCTTCGTATTGTTCACAACTTTTCCTGCTCCTCGTATTGTTCACACCATTTCATGCTCCTCGTATTGTTCACACCGTTTCATGCTCCTCATAATTTTCACACCTCTTCATGCTCTTCATATTTTTCACAGCATTTCATGCTCTTCATATTTTTCACACTTTTTCAATCACTTCATATTTTTCAGATCTTTTCATGCTCTTAAAATTTTTCAGACCTTTTCATGCTCTTCATAGTTTTCAGACTGTTTCATGCTCCTCGTATTTTTCTGACCTTTTCATGCTCTTCTTATTTTTCAGATCTTTTCATGCTCCTCGTATTTTTTAGACCTCCTCATGCTCTTAGTATTTTTCAGACCTCTTCATGCTCCTCTGATATTTCAGACCTATTCATGCTCTTCGTATTTTTCAGAACTCTTCATGCTACTCGTATTTTTCAGAAATTTTCATGCTCTTCATATTGTTCACACATTTTCATGCTCTTCGTATATTTCAGACCTTTTCAAGTTCTTGATATTTTTCAGACCTTTTCATGCTCTTCGTATTTTTCAGACCATTTCATGCTCCTCATATTTTTCACACCTTTTCATGCTCTTTGTAATATTTCACACCTGTTCATGCTCTTCGTGTTTTTGACACCTTTTCATACTCCTCGCATTTTTCACACCTTTTTATGCTCCTTCTATTTTTCAGACCTTTTCATGCTCCTCGTATTTTTCACACCGTTTAATGCTGTTCATATTTTTCACACCTTTTCATGCTCTTTTTATTTTTCACATCTTTTCATGGTCTTCGTAATTTTTTACAACTTTTCCTGCACTTCGTAATTTTTCACACCTTTTCATGCTCTTCGTATATTTCACACCTTTTCATGCTACTCGTATTTTTCAGACTTTTGCAAGCTCCTCGTATTTTTCAGACCTTTGCATGCTCCTCGTATTTTTCAGAACTTTTCACGCTCCTCGTGTTTTTCACAGCTTCTCATGCTCCTCACATTGTTCACACCTTTTCATACTCCTCATATTATTCACACCTTTGTATGCTCCTGGTATTTTTCAGACCTTTTCATGCTCCTCCTATTTTTCAGAACTTTTCATTCTGCTCGTAAATCACAGCTTTTTATGCTCCTGGTATTTTTCACACCTTTTCATGCTCTTCATATTTACACACCGTTTCATGCTCTTCATATTTTTCACACCATTTCATGAACCTCATATTGTTCACAACTTTTCATGCTCTTCATAGTTTTCAAACTTTTGCATGCTCTTTGTATGTTTCAGAATTTTTCATGCTCTTCGTATTGTTCACAGCTTTTCATGCTCCTGGTATTTTTCACACCTTTTCATGCTCTTCATATTTTTCAGAACTTTTCAAGCTCTTCCTATTTTTCACAGCGTTTCATGCACTTTGTATTTTTCACACCGTTTAATGCTCTTCATATTTTTCACACCTTTTCATGCTCTTCGTATTTTTCACAGCTTTTCATGCTCTTTGTATTTTTCACATCTTTTCATGGTCTTCGTAATTTTTCACAACTTTTCATGCACTTCATAATTTTTCACACCTTATCATGCTCTTTGTATATTTCACACCTTTTCATGCTTTTTGTATTATTCACACCTTTTCATGCTCCTTGTATGTTTTAGACCCTTTCATGCTCCTCGTATTATTCACACCTTTTCATGCTCCTCGTATATTTTAGACTTTTCATGCTACTCGTATTTTTCAGACCTTTGCAAGCTCCTCGTATTTTTCAGACCTTTGCATGCTCCTCGTATTTTTCAGAACTTTTCACGCTCCTCGTATTTTTCACAACTTCTCATTCTCCTCATATTGTTCACACCTTTCATACTCCTCATATTACTCACAACTTTTCATGCTCATTATATTTTTCACACCTTTTCAGCTCTTCATATTTTTCAGAAATTTTCATGCTCTTCATGCTCTTCGTATTTTTCAGACCTTTTCATGCTCTTCGTATTTTTCAGAACTTTTCATGCTCTTCGTATTTTTCACACCTTTTCATCCTCTTGATATTTTTCAGAAGTTTTCATGTTCTTGATATTTTTCAGACCTTTTCATGCTCTTCAATTTTTCACAACTTTTCATGCCTTTCATATTTTTCAGACCTTTTCAATCTCTTGATATTTTTCAGACCTTTTCATGCTCTTCGTATTTTTCAGACCTTTTCATGCTCTTCATATTTTTTACAGCTTTTCATGCTCTTCTTATTTTTCACACCATTTCATGCTCCTCATATATTTCACATCTTTTCATGAGCTTCATGTTGTCACACCGTTTCATGCTCCTCAGATTTTTCACAGCTTTTCATGCTCTTCATATTTTTCAGACCTTTTCATGCTCCACATATTATTCACACGTTTACATGCTCTTCATATTTTACACAACTTCTCATGCTCTTCTTATTTTTTAAACCTTTTCTTGCTCTTCTTATTTTTCACACCGTTTCATGCTCTTCATATTTTTCACACCTTGTCATGCTTTTCAAATTTTTCACACCTTTTCACGCTCTTCGTATTTTTTAAACCTTTTCTTGCTCCTCATATTTTACACAACTTTTCATGCTCTTCATATTTTTTAAACCTTTTCTTGCTCTTCATATTTTACACACCGTTTCATGCTCTTCATATTTTTCACACCTTGTCATGCTTTTCAAATTTTTTACACCTTTTCATGCTCTTCGTATTTTCCAGGTTTTATCATTCTCTTCGTATTTTTCAGATCTTTTCATGCTCTTTGTATTTTTCACACCGTTTCATGCTCTTCGTATTTATCAGATGTTTTCATGATCTTCTTATTTTTCACAGCGTTTCATGCTTTTCGTATTTATCAGAACTTTTCGTGATCTCCATATTTTTCAGAACTTTTCATGCTCTTCGCATTTTTCACACCGTTTCATGCACTTCATATTTTTCACACCTTTTCATGCTATTCATATTTTTCACACTGTTTCATAATCTTCATATTTTTCACTTCTTTTCATGCTCTTCATATATTTCACACTGTTTCATGCTCTTCATATGTTCACACCATTACATGCTCCTCATATTTATCATAGTTTCATGCTCTTCAAATTTTTCACACCTTTACATGCTCCTCATATTTTTGACACCATTTCTTGCTCCTCGTATTTTTCAGAACTTTTCATGCTCTTCATATTTTTCACACCTTTACATGCTCCTCATATTTTTGACACCTTTTCTTGCTCCTCATATTTTTCACACCGTTTCATGCTCTTCATATTTTTCACACCTTTTCCTGCTCTTCATATTTTTCATACCGTTTCATGCTCTTCATATTCTCACACTGTTTCATGCTCCTCATATTTTTCAGACCTTTTCATGGTCCTCGTATTTTTCGGACCTTTTCATGCTCCTCATAATTTTCAGACCTTGGCATGCTCCTCGTATTTTCCAGACCTTTTCATCCTCCTCATATTTTTCACACCTTTTCACGCTCTTCGTATTTTTCAGGCCTTTGCATGCTCCCTGTATTTTTCACACATTTTCATGCTCCTCGTATTTTTCAGAACTTTTCATGCTCCTCATATTTTGCACACCTTTTCATGCTCTTCGTATTTTTCAGACGTTTGCATGCTCTTCGTATTTTTCAGACCTTTTCATGCTCTTGATAGTTTTGAAACCTTTTCAGGCTCCTCATATTTTTCAGACCTTTTCATGCTCCTCGTATTTTTCACACATTTCCATGCTCCTCGTATTTTTCACACCTTTTCACGACCCTTGTATTTTTCAGACCTTTCCATGCTCCTCGTATTTTTCACACCTTTTCATGCTCTTCATATTTTCAGATAGTTTCATGCTCCTCATATTTTTCACACGTTTCATGCTCTTCATATTTTTCAGAAAGCTCTTTGTATTTTTCAGACTTTTTCATGTTCTTGGTAATTTTTCACATCTTTTAATGCTCTCTGAATTTTTCACAACTTTTCATGCTTTTCGTGATTTTTCACAACGTTTCATGCTCTTCATATTTTTCACACCGTTTGATGCGTTTGTACTTTTCACACTTTTTCATGCTCTTTGTATTTTTCACACATTTTAATGCTCTTCGTATATTTCACACCTTTTCATGCACTTCGTATGATTCACACCTTTTCATGCTCTTCATATTTTTCACACCGTTTCATGCTCTTCATATTTTTCACACCTTTTCATGCTCTTCATATTTTTCACACCATTTCATGCTCTTCATATTTTTCACACTGTTTCATGCTCTTCGTATTTTTGACACTTTTTCATGCTCTTCGTATATTTCACACCTTTTCATGCTCTTCATATTTTTCACACCGTTTCATGCTGTTCATATTGTTCACAACTTTTCAGGCTCCCCGTATTTTTCAGACCTTTTCATGCTCCTTGTGTTTTTCAGACCTTTTCATGCTCCTCGTATTTTTCAGACCTTTTCATCCTCCTCGTATTTATCAGACCTTTTCATGCTTCTCGTATTTTTCACACCTTTTCATGCTCCTCGTATTTTTCACACTTTTTCATTCTCCTCGTATTTTTCACACCTTTATATGCTCTTTGTATTTTTCACACCTTTTCATGCTCTTCCTGTTTTTCACACCTTTTCATGCTCTTCGTGTTTTTCACTCCTTTTAAAGCTCTTCATATTTTTCAGGCCTTTTCATGCTCTTGATATTTTCCACACCTTTTCATGCTCTCCATGTTTTTCACACCGTTTCTTGCTCTTCGTGTTTTTCACACATTTCATGCTCCTATTTTTCACACTTTTCATGCTCTTCATATTTTCCACACCTTTTCATGCTCCTCGTATTTTTCACACTTTTTCATGCTCCTCATATTTTTCAAACCTTTTCATGCTCTTCGAATTTTTCATTCATTTTCATGCTCTTCGTGTTTTTCACACCTTTTCATGCTCCTCGTATTTTTCACACCTTTTCATGCTCCTCGTATTTTTCACACCTTTTCATGCTCTTCATATTTTTCAGAACTTTTCAAGCTCTTCCTATTTTTCACAGCGTTTCATGCACTTCGTATTTTTCACACCGTTTAATGCTCTTCATATTTATCACACCTTTTCATGCTCTTTGTATTTTTCACCTTTTCATGCTCTTTGTATTTTTCACATCTTTTCATGTTCCTCGTAATTTTTCACAACTTTTCTTGCACTTCGTAATTTTTCACACCTTTTCATGCTCTTCGTATTTTTCACAACTTTTCGTGCTTTTTGTATTATTCACACCTTTTCATGCTCCTTGTATATTTTAGACCTTTTCATGCTCCTCGTATTATTCACACCTTTTCATGCTCCTCGTATATTTTAGACCTTTTCATGCTACTCGTATTTTTCAGACCTTTGCAAGCTCCTCGTATTTTTCAGACCTTTGCATGCTCCTCGTATTTTTCAGACCTTTTCACACTCCTTGTGTTTTTCACAACTTCCCATGCTCCTCATATTGTTCACACCTTTTCATACTCCTCATATTATTCACAACTTTTTATGCTCCTGGTATTTTTCAGACCTTTTCATGCTCCTCGCATTTTTCACACCTTTTCATGCTCCTCCTATTTTTCAGAACTTTTCATTCTCCTCGTAAATCACAGCTTTTCATGCTCCTGGTATTTTTCAAACCTTTTCATGCTCTTCATATTTTACACACCGTTTCATGCTCTTCATATTTTGCACACCATTTCATGAACCTCATATTGTTCACAACTTTTCATGCTCTTCATAGTTTTCAGACCTTTACATGCTCTTCGTATTTTTCAGAATTTTTCTTGCTCTTCGTATTTTTCACAGCTTTTCATGCTCCTGGTATTTTTCACACCTTTTCATGCTCTTCATATACTTCAGAACTTTTCAAGCTCTTGATATTTTTCAGACCTTTTCAAGCTCTTCGTAGTTTTCACAACCTTTCATGTTCTGCACATTTTTCACACCATTTCAGGCTCTTCGTATGTTTCACACCTTTTCAAGCACTTCGTATTTTTCACAACTTTTCATGCTCTTCGTATTTTTCACACCTCTTCAGGCTCTTCGAAATTTTTCACACCTTTTCATATTTTTCACACCTTTTCATCCTCTTCTCATTTTTCCGTTTCATGCTTTTTGTATTTTTCAGACCTTTTCATGCTCCTCGTATTTTTCAGACCTTTGCATGCTCCTCGTATTTTTCTGAACTTTTCACACTCCTCGTATTTTTCACAACTTCTCATCCTCCTCATATTGTTCACAACTTTCATACTCCTCATATTATTCACAACTTTTCATGCTCATTATATTTTTCACACCTTTTCAGCTCTTCATATTTTTCAGAAATTTTCATGCTCTTCATGCTCTTCGTATTTTCAGAACTTTTCATGCTCTTCATATTTTTCATACCTTTTCATGCTCTTGATATTTTTCAGAAGTTTTCATGTTCTTGATATTTTTCAGACCTTTTCATGCTCTTCAATTTTTCACAACTTTTCATGCCTTTCATATTTTTCAGACCTTTTCAATCTCTTGATATTTTTCAGACCTTTTCATGCTCCTCCTATTTTTCAGAACTTTTCATGCTCTTCGTATTTTTCCCACCTTTTCATGCTCTTTGTATTTTTCACACCTTTTCATGCTCTTCATATTTTTCACACCATTTCATGCTCTTCATATTTTTCACACTGTTTCATGCTCTTCGTATTTTTGACACTTTTTCATGCTCTTCGTATATTTCACACCTTTTCATGCTCTTCATATTTTTCACACCGTTTCATGCTGTTCATATTGTTCACAACTTTTCAGGCTCCCCGTATTTTTCAGACCTTTTCATGCTCCTTGTGTTTTTCAGACCTTTTCATGCTCCTCGTAATTTTCAGACCTTTTCATCCTCCTCGTATTTATCAGACCTTTTCATGCTTCTCGTATTTTTCACACCTTTTCATGCTCCTCGTATTTTTCACACTTTTTCATTCTCCTCGTATTTTTCACACCTTTATATGCTCTTTGTATTTTTCACACCTTTTCATGCTCTTCCTGTTTTTCACACCTTTTCATGCTCTTCGTGTTTTTCACTCCTTTTAAAGCTCTTCATATTTTTCAGGCCTTTTCATGCTCTTGATATTTTCCACACCTTTTCATGCTCTCCATGTTTTTCACACCGTTTCTTGCTCTTCGTGTTTTTCACACATTTCATGCTCCTATTTTTCACACTTTTCATGCTCTTCATATTTTCCACACCTTTTCATGCTCCTCGTATTTTTCACACTTTTTCATGCTCCTCATATTTTTCAAACCTTTTCATGCTCTTCGAATTTTTCATTCATTTTCATGCTCTTCGTGTTTTTCACACCTTTTCATGCTCCTCGTATTTTTCACACCTTTTCATGCTCCTCGTATTTTTCACACCTTTTCATGCTCTTCATATTTTTCAGAACTTTTCAAGCTCTTCCTATTTTTCACAGCGTTTCATGCACTTCGTATTTTTCACACCGTTTAATGCTCTTCATATTTATCACACCTTTTCATGCTCTTTGTATTTTTCACCTTTTCATGCTCTTTGTATTTTTCACATCTTTTCATGTTCCTCGTAATTTTTCACAACTTTTCTTGCACTTCGTAATTTTTCACACCTTTTCATGCTCTTCGTATTTTTCACAACTTTTCGTGCTTTTTGTATTATTCACACCTTTTCATGCTCCTTGTATATTTTAGACCTTTTCATGCTCCTCGTATTATTCACACCTTTTCATGCTCCTCGTATATTTTAGACCTTTTCATGCTACTCGTATTTTTCAGACCTTTGCAAGCTCCTCGTATTTTTCAGACCTTTGCATGCTCCTCGTATTTTTCAGACCTTTTCACACTCCTTGTGTTTTTCACAACTTCCCATGCTCCTCATATTGTTCACACCTTTTCATACTCCTCATATTATTCACAACTTTTTATGCTCCTGGTATTTTTCAGACCTTTTCATGCTCCTCGCATTTTTCACACCTTTTCATGCTCCTCCTATTTTTCAGAACTTTTCATTCTCCTCGTAAATCACAGCTTTTCATGCTCCTGGTATTTTTCAAACCTTTTCATGCTCTTCATATTTTACACACCGTTTCATGCTCTTCATATTTTGCACACCATTTCATGAACCTCATATTGTTCACAACTTTTCATGCTCTTCATAGTTTTCAGACCTTTACATGCTCTTCGTATTTTTCAGAATTTTTCTTGCTCTTCGTATTTTTCACAGCTTTTCATGCTCCTGGTATTTTTCACACCTTTTCATGCTCTTCATATACTTCAGAACTTTTCAAGCTCTTGATATTTTTCAGACCTTTTCAAGCTCTTCGTAGTTTTCACAACCTTTCATGTTCTGCACATTTTTCACACCATTTCAGGCTCTTCGTATGTTTCACACCTTTTCAAGCACTTCGTATTTTTCACAACTTTTCATGCTCTTCGTATTTTTCACACCTCTTCAGGCTCTTCGAAATTTTTCACACCTTTTCATATTTTTCACACCTTTTCATCCTCTTCTCATTTTTCCGTTTCATGCTTTTTGTATTTTTCAGACATTTTCATGCTCCTCGTATTTTTCAGACCTTTGCATGCTCCTCGTATTTTTCTGAACTTTTCACACTCCTCGTATTTTTCACAACTTCTCATCCTCCTCATATTGTTCACAACTTTCATACTCCTCATATTATTCACAACTTTTCATGCTCATTATATTTTTCACACCTTTTCAGCTCTTCATATTTTTCAGAAATTTTCATGCTCTTCATGCTCTTCGTATTTTCAGAACTTTTCATGCTCTTCATATTTTTCATACCTTTTCATGCTCTTGATATTTTTCAGAAGTTTTCATGTTCTTGATATTTTTCAGACCTTTTCATGCTCTTCAATTTTTCACAACTTTTCATGCCTTTCATATTTTTCAGACCTTTTCAATCTCTTGATATTTTTCAGACCTTTTCATGCTCCTCCTATTTTTCAGAACTTTTCATGCTCTTCGTATTTTTCCCACCTTTTCATGCTCTTTGTATTTTTCACACCTTTTCATGCTCTTCATATTTTTCACACCATTTCATGCTCTTCATATTTTTCACACTGTTTCATGCTCTTCGTATTTTTGACACTTTTTCATGCTCTTCGTATATTTCACACCTTTTCATGCTCTTCATATTTTTCACACCGTTTCATGCTGTTCATATTGTTCACAACTTTTCAGGCTCCCCGTATTTTTCAGACCTTTTCATGCTCCTTGTGTTTTTCAGACCTTTTCATGCTCCTCGTATTTTTCAGACCTTTTCATCCTCCTCGTATTTATCAGACCTTTTCATGCTTCTCGTATTTTTCACACCTTTTCATGCTCCTCGTATTTTTCACACTTTTTCATTCTCCTCGTATTTTTCACACCTTTATATGCTCTTTGTATTTTTCACACCTTTTCATGCTCTTCCTGTTTTTCACACCTTTTCATGCTCTTCGTGTTTTTCACTCCTTTTAAAGCTCTTCATATTTTTCAGGCCTTTTCATGCTCTTGATATTTTCCACACCTTTTCATGCTCTCCATGTTTTTCACACCGTTTCTTGCTCTTCGTGTTTTTCACACATTTCATGCTCCTATTTTTCACACTTTTCATGCTCTTCATATTTTCCACACCTTTTCATGCTCCTCGTATTTTTCACACTTTTTCATGCTCCTCATATTTTTCAAACCTTTTCATGCTCTTCGAATTTTTCATTCATTTTCATGCTCTTCGTGTTTTTCACACCTTTTCATGCTCCTCGTATTTTTCACACCTTTTCATGCTCCTCGTATTTTTCACACCTTTTCATGCTCTTCATATTTTTCAGAACTTTTCAAGCTCTTCCTATTTTTCACAGCGTTTCATGCACTTCGTATTTTTCACACCGTTTAATGCTCTTCATATTTATCACACCTTTTCATGCTCTTTGTATTTTTCACCTTTTCATGCTCTTTGTATTTTTCACATCTTTTCATGTTCCTCGTAATTTTTCACAACTTTTCTTGCACTTCGTAATTTTTCACACCTTTTCATGCTCTTCGTATTTTTCACAACTTTTCGTGCTTTTTGTATTATTCACACCTTTTCATGCTCCTTGTATATTTTAGACCTTTTCATGCTCCTCGTATTATTCACACCTTTTCATGCTCCTCGTATATTTTAGACCTTTTCATGCTACTCGTATTTTTCAGACCTTTGCAAGCTCCTCGTATTTTTCAGACCTTTGCATGCTCCTCGTATTTTTCAGACCTTTTCACACTCCTTGTGTTTTTCACAACTTCCCATGCTCCTCATATTGTTCACACCTTTTCATACTCCTCATATTATTCACAACTTTTTATGCTCCTGGTATTTTTCAGACCTTTTCATGCTCCTCGCATTTTTCACACCTTTTCATGCTCCTCCTATTTTTCAGAACTTTTCATTCTCCTCGTAAATCACAGCTTTTCATGCTCCTGGTATTTTTCAAACCTTTTCATGCTCTTCATATTTTACACACCGTTTCATGCTCTTCATATTTTGCACACCATTTCATGAACCTCATATTGTTCACAACTTTTCATGCTCTTCATAGTTTTCAGACCTTTACATGCTCTTCGTATTTTTCAGAATTTTTCTTGCTCTTCGTATTTTTCACAGCTTTTCATGCTCCTGGTATTTTTCACACCTTTTCATGCTCTTCATATACTTCAGAACTTTTCAAGCTCTTGATATTTTTCAGACCTTTTCAAGCTCTTCGTAGTTTTCACAACCTTTCATGTTCTGCACATTTTTCACACCATTTCAGGCTCTTCGTATGTTTCACACCTTTTCAAGCACTTCGTATTTTTCACAACTTTTCATGCTCTTCGTATTTTTCACACCTCTTCAGGCTCTTCGAAATTTTTCACACCTTTTCATATTTTTCACACCTTTTCATCCTCTTCTCATTTTTCCGTTTCATGCTTTTTGTATTTTTCAGACCTTTTCATGCTCCTCGTATTTTTCAGACCTTTGCATGCTCCTCGTATTTTTCTGAACTTTTCACACTCCTCGTATTTTTCACAACTTCTCATCCTCCTCATATTGTTCACAACTTTCATACTGCTCATATTATTCACAACTTTTCATGCTCATTATATTTTTCACACCTTTTCAGCTCTTCATATTTTTCAGAAATTTTCATGCTCTTCATGCTCTTCGTATTTTCAGAACTTTTCATGCTCTTCATATTTTTCATACCTTTTCATGCTCTTGATATTTTTCAGAAGTTTTCATGTTCTTGATATTTTTCAGACCTTTTCATGCTCTTCAATTTTTCACAACTTTTCATGCCTTTCATATTTTTCAGACCTTTTCAATCTCTTGATATTTTTCAGACCTTTTCATGCTCCTCCTATTTTTCAGAACTTTTCATGCTCTTCGTATTTTTCCCACCTTTTCATGCTCTTTGTATTTTTCACACCTTTTCATGCTCTTCATATTTTTCACACCTTTTCATGCTCTTCATATTTTTTAGAGCTTTTCATGCTCTTCTTATTTTTCACACCATTTCATGCTCCTCATATTTTTCACATCTTTTCATGAGCTTCATATTGTCACACCGTTTCATGCTCCTCAGATTTTTCACAGCTTTTCATGCTCTTCACATTTTTCAGACCTTTTCATGCTCCACATATTTTTCACACGTTTACATGCTCTTCATATTTTACACAACTTCTCATGCTCTTCTTATTTTTTAAACCTTTTCTTGCTCTTCTTATTTTTCACACCGTTTCATGCTCTTCATATTTTTCACACCTTGTCATGCTTTTCAAATTTTTCACACCTTTTCACGCTCTTCGTATTTTTTAAACCTTTTCTTGCTCCTCATATTTTACACAACTTTTCATGCTCTTCATATTTTTTAAACCTTTTCTTGCTCTTCATATTTTACACACCGTTTCATGCTCTTCATATTTTTCACACCTTGTCATGCTTTTCAAATTTTTTACACCTTTTCATGCTCTTCGTATTTTTCAGGTTTTATCATTCTCTTCGTATTTTTCAGATCTTTTCATGCTCTTTGTATTTTTCACACCGTTTCATGCTCTTCGTATTTATCAGATGTTTTCATGATCTTCTTATTTTTCACACCATTTCATGCTTTTCGTATTTATCAGAACTTTTCGTGATCTCCATATTTTTCAGAACTTTTCATGCTCTTCGCATTTTTCACACCGTTTCATGCACTTCATATTTTTCACACCTTTTCATGCTATTCATATTTTTCACACTGTTTCATAATCTTCATATTTTTCACTTCTTTTCATGCTCTTCATATATTTCACACTGTTTCATGCTCTTCATATGTTCACACCATTACATGCTCCTCATATTTATCATAGTTTCATGCTCTTCAAATTTTCCACACCTTTACATGCTCCTCATATTTTTGACACCATTTCTTGCTCCTCGTATTTTTCAGAACTTTTCATGCTCTTCATATTTTTCACACCTTTACATGCTCCTCATATTTTTGACACCTTTTCTTGCTCCTCATATTTTTCACACCGTTTCATGCTCTTCATATTTTTCACACCTTTTCCTGCTCTTCATATTTTTCATACCGTTTCATGCTCTTCATATTCTCACACTGTTTCATGCTCCTCATATTTTTCAGACCTTTTCATGGTCCTCGTATTTTTCAGACCTTTTCATGCTCCTCATAATTTTCAGACCTTGGCATGCTCCTCGTATTTTCCAGACCTTTTCATCCTCCTCATATTTTTCACACCTTTTCACGCTCTTCGTATTTTTCAGGCCTTTGCATGCTCCCTGTATTTTTCACACATTTTCATGCTCCTCGTATTTTTCAGAACTTTTCATGCTCCTCATATTTTGCACACCTTTTCATGCTCTTCGTATTTTTCAGACGTTTGCATGCTCTTCGTATTTTTCAGACCTTTTCATGCTCTTGATAGTTTTGAAACCTTTTCAGGCTCCTCGTATTTTTCAGACCTTTTCATGCTCCTCGTATTTTTCACACATTTCCATGCTCCTCGTATTTTTCACACCTTTTCACGACCCTTGTATTTTTCAGACCTTTCCATGCTCCTCGTATTTTTCACACCGTTTCATGCTCTTCATATTTTTCAGAAAGCTCTTTGTATTTTTCAGACTTTTTCATGTTCTTGGTAATTTTTCACATCTTTTAATGCTCTCTGAATTTTTCACAACTTTTCATGCTTTTCGTGATTTTTCACAACGTTTCATGCTCTTCATATTTTTCACACCGTTTGATGCGTTTGTACTTTTCACACTTTTTCATGCTCTTTGTATTTTTCACACATTTTAATGCTCTTCGTATATTTCACACCTTTTCATGCACTTCGTATGATTCACACCTTTTCATGCTCTTCATATTTTTCACACCGTTTCATGCTCTTCATATTTTTCACACCTTTTCATGCTCTTCATATTTTTCACACCATTTCATGCTCTTCATATTTTTCACACTGTTTCATGCTCTTCGTATTTTTGACACTTTTTCATGCTCTTCGTATATTTCACACCTTTTCATGCTCTTCATATTTTTCACACCGTTTCATGCTGTTCATATTGTTCACAACTTTTCAGGCTCCCCGTATTTTTCAGAGCTTTTCATGCTCCTTGTGTTTTTCAGACCTTTTCATGCTCCTTGTAATTTTCAGACCTTTTCATCCTCCTCGTATTTATCAGACCTTTTCATGCTTCTCGTATTTTTCATACCTTTTCATGCTCCTCGTATTTTTCACACTTTTTCATTCTCCTCGTATTTTTCAGACCTTTTCATGCTCCTCGTATTTTTCACACCTTTATATGCTCTTGTATTTTTCACACCTTTTCATGCTCTTCCTGTTTTTCACACCTTTTCATGCTCTTCGTGTTTTTCACTCCTTTTAATGCTCTTCATATTTTTCAGGCCTTTTCATGCTCTTGATATTTCCCACACCTTTTCATGCTCTCCATGTTTTTCACACCGTTTCTTGCTCTTCGTGTTTTTCACACATTTCATGCTCCTATTTTTCACACTTTTCATGCTTTTCATATTTTTCACACCTTTTCATGCTCCTCGTATTTTTCACACTTTTTCATGCTCCTCATATTTTTCAAACCTTTTCATGCTCTTCGAATTTTTCATTCATTTTCATGCTCTTCGTGTTTTTCACACCTTTTCATGCTCCTCGTATTTTTCACACTTTTTCATGCTCCTCATATTTTTCACACCTTTTCATGCTCCTCGTATTTTTCAGACCTTTTCATGCTCCTCGTATTTTTCAGACCTTGCCTGGTCCTCGTATTTTATAGACCTTTCCATGCTCTTACTGTTTTTCAGACATCTTCATGCTCCTCTTATTTTTCAGACCTATTCATGCTCTTCGTATTTTTCAGAACTCTTCATGCTACTCGTATTTTTCAGAACTCTTCATGCTCTTCATACTGTTCACACGTTTTCATGCTCTTCGTATATTTCAGACCTTTTCAAATTCTTGATATTTTTCAGACCATTTCATGCTCCTCATATTTTTCACACCTTTTCATGCTCTTTGTAATATTTCACACCTGTTCATGCTCTTCGTATTTTTGACACCTTTTCATACTCCTCGTATTTTTCACACCTTTTCATGCTCCTCGTATTTTTCAGAATTTTTCATGCTCCCCTTATTTTTCAGACCTTTTTATGCTACTTCTATTTTTCAGACCTTTACATGCTCCTCGTATTTTTCACACCTTTTCATGCTCTTCGTGATTTTCACGCATTTTCATGGTTCTCGTATTTTTTACACCATTTCATGTTCCTCGTTTTTTTTCAGACCTTTTCATGCTCCTCGTATTTTTCACACATTTTCATGCTCCTCGTATTTTTCACACCTTTGCATGCTCTTCGTGATTTTCACGCCTTTTCATGCTCTTTGTATTTTTCAGACCTTTTCATGCTCCGGGTATTTTTCAGAACTTTTCATGCTCTTCATATTTTTCAGAATTTTTCAACCTCCTCGTATTTTTCAGATCTTTTCATGCTCCTCAAATTTTTCAGACCTTTCAAGCTCCTCTTATTTTTCAGACCTTTTCATGCTCCTCATATTTTTCACACCTTTTCATGCTCTTCATATAGTTCACACCTTTTCATGCTCTTCATATTGTTCAGAACTTTTCATGCTCCTCGTATTTTTCACAACTTCTCATGCTCCTCATATTGTTCACACCTTTTCATGCTCGTCATAATATTCACACATTTTCATGCTCTTCATATTTTTCACAACTTTTCATGCTCTTCATATTTTTCAGAACTTTTCATTCTCTTCATGCTCTTCGTAGTTTCAGACCTATTCATGCTCCTCCTATTTTTCAGACCTTTTCATATTCTGCGTATTTTTCACACCTTTTCTTGCTCTTCATATTTTACACACCGTTTCATGCTCTTCATATTTTTCACACCATTTCATTAACCTTATATTATTCACACCTTTTCATGCTCTTCATATTTTACACACCGTTTCAGGCTCTTCGTATGTTTCACACCTTTTCATGCACTTCGTATTTTTCACAAATTTTCATGCTCTTCGTATTTTTCACACCTTTTCAGGCTCTTCGAAATTTTTCACCCCTTTTCATGCTCTTCGTATTTTTCACACCCTGTCGTGCTCTTCATATTTTTTACATCTTTTCATCCTCTTCGTATTTGTCCCATCTTTTCATGTTCTTCGTATTTTTCAGAAGTTTTCATGCTCTTCGTATTTTTCACACTATTTCATGCTCTTCGTATTTTTCAGACATTCTGATGCTTCGTATTTTTCACAGCGTTTCATGCACTTCGTATTTTTCACACCGTTTAATGCTCTTCATATTTTTCACACCTTTTCATGCTCTTCGTATTTTTCACACCTTTTCATGCTCTTTTTATTTTTCACATCTTTTCATGGTCTTCGTAATTTTTCACAAATTTTCATGCACTTTGTAATTTTTCACACCTTTTCATGCTCTTCGTATTTTTCACACCTTTTCATGCTTTTCGTATTATTCACACCTTTTCATGCTCCTTGTATATTTTAGACCTTTTCATGCTCCTCGTATTATTCACACCTTTTCATGCTCCTCGTATATTTTAGACCTTTTCATGCTACTCGTATTTTACAGACGTTTGCAAGCTCCTCGTATTTTTCAGACCTTTGCATGCTCCTCGTATTTTTCAGAACTTTTCACGCTCCTCGTGTTTTTCACAACTTCTCATGCTCCTCATATTGTTCACACCTTTTCATACTCCTCATATTATTCACAACTTTTTATGCTTCTGGTATTTTTCAGACCTTTTCATGCTCCTCCTATTTTTCAGAACTTTTCATTGTCCTTGTAAATCACAGCTTTTCATGCTCCTGGTATTTTTCACACCGTTTCATGCTCTTCATATTTTACACACCGTTTCATGCTCTTCATATTTTTCACACCATTTCATGAACCTCATATTGTTCACAACTTTTCATGCTCTTCATAGTTTTCAAACCTTTACATGCTCTTCGTATGTTTCAGAATTTTTCATGCTCTTCGTATTGTTCACAGCTTTTCATGCTCCTGGGATTTTTCACACCTTTTCATGCTCTTCATATTTTTCAGAACTTTTCAAGCTCTTCCTATTTTTCACAGCGTTTCATGCACTTCGTATTTTTCACACCGTTTAATGCTCTTCATATTTATCACACCTTTTCATGCTCTTTGTATTTTTCACCTTTTCATGCTCTTTGTATTTTTCACATCTTTTCATGTTCCTCGTAATTTTTCACAACTTTTCTTGCACTTCGTATTTTTTCACACCTTTTCATGCTCTTCGTATTTTTCACAACTTTTCGTGCTTTTTGTATTATTCACACCTTTTCATGCTCCTTGTATATTTTAGACCTTTTCATGCTCCTCGTATTATTCACACCTTTTCATGCTCCTCGTATATTTTAGACCTTTTCATGCTACTCGTATTTTTCAGACCTTTGCAAGCTCCTCGTATTTTTCAGACCTTTGCATGCTCCTCATATTTTTCAGACCTTTTCACGCTCCTTGTGTTTTTCACAACTTCCCATGCTCCTCATATTGTTCACACCTTTTCATACTCCTCATATTATTCACAACTTTTTATGCTCCTGGTATTTTTCAGACCTTTTCATGCTCCTCGCATTTTTCACACCTTTTCATGCTCCTCCTATTTTTCAGAACTTTTCATTCTCCTCGTAAATCACAGCTTTTCATGCTCCTGGTATTTTTCAAACCTTTTCATGCTCTTCATATTTTACACACCGTTTCATGCTCTTCATATTTTTCACACCATTTCATGAACCTCATATTGTTCACAACTTTTCATGCTCTTCATAGTTTTCAGACCTTTACATGCTCTTCGTATTTTTCAGAATTTTTCTTGCTCTTCGTATTTTTCACAGCTTTTCATGCTCCTGGTATTTTTCACACCTTTTCATGCTCTTCATATACTTCAGAACTTTTCAAGCTCTTGATATTTTTCAGACCTTTTCAAGCTCTTCGTAGTTTTCACAACCTTTCATGCTCTGCACATTTTTCACACCATTTCAGGCTCTTCGTATGTTTCACACCTTTTCAAGCACTTCGTATTTTTCACAACTTTTCATGCTCTTCGTATTTTTCACACCTCTTCAGGCTCTTCGAAATTTTTCACACCTTTTCATATTTTTCACACCTTTTCATCCTCTTCTCATTTTTCCGTTTCATGCTTTTTGTATTTTTCAGACCTTTTCATGCTCCTCGTATTTTTCAGATCTTTGCATGCTCCTCGTATTTTTCTGAACTTTTCACACTCCTCGTATTTTTCACAACTTCTCATCCTCCTCATATTGTTCACAACTTTCATACTCCTCATATTATTCACAACTTTTCATGCTCATTATATTTTTCACACCTTTTCAGCTCTTCATATTTTTCAGAAATTTTCATGCTCTTCATGCTCTTCGTATTTTCAGAACTTTTCATGCTCTTCATATTTTTCATACCTTTTCATGCTCTTGATATTTTTCAGAAGTTTTCATGTTCTTGATATTTTTCAGACCTTTTCATGCTCTTCAATTTTTCACAACTTTTCATGCCTTTCATATTTTTCAGACCTTTTCAATCTCTTGATATTTTTCAGACCTTTTCATGCTCCTCCTATTTTTCAGAACTTTTCATGCTCTTCGTATTTTTCCCACCTTTTCATGCTCTTTGTATTTTTCACACCTTTTCATGCTCTTCATATTTTTCACACCTTTTCATGCTCTTCATATTTTTTAGAGCTTTTCATGCTCTTCTTATTTTTCACACCATTTCATGCTCCTCATATTTTTCACATCTTTTCATGAGCTTCATATTGTCACACCGTTTCATGCTCCTCAGATTTTTCACAGCTTTTCATGCTCTTCACATTTTTCAGACCTTTTCATGCTCCACATATTTTTCACACGTTTACATGCTCTTCATATTTTACACAACTTCTCATGCTCTTCTTATTTTTTAAACCTTTTCTTGCTCTTCTTATTTTTCACACCGTTTCATGCTCTTCATATTTTTCACACCTTATCATGCTTTTCAAATTTTTCACACCTTTTCACGCTCTTCGTATTTTTTAAACCTTTTCTTGCTCCTCATATTTTACACAACTTTTCATGCTCTTCATATTTTTTAAACCTTTTCTTGCTCTTCATATTTTACACACCGTTTCATGCTCTTCATATTTTTCACACCTTGTCATGCTTTTCAAATTTTTTACACCTTTTCATGCTCTTCGTATTTTTCAGGTTTTATCATTCTCTTCGTATTTTTCAGATCTTTTCATGCTCTTTGTATTTTTCACACCGTTTCATGCTCTTCGTATTTATCAGATGTTTTCATGATCTTCTTATTTTTCACACCATTTCATGCTTTTCGTATTTATCAGAACTTTTCGTGATCTCCATATTTTTCAGAACTTTTCATGCTCTTCGCATTTTTCACACCGTTTCATGCACTTCATATTTTTCACACCTTTTCATGCTATTCATATTTTTCACACTGTTTCATAATCTTCATATTTTTCACTTCTTTTCATGCTCTTCATATATTTCACACTGTTTCATGCTCTTCATATGTTCACACCATTACATGCTCCTCATATTTATCATAGTTTCATGCTCTTCAAATTTTTCACACCTTTACATGCTCCTCATATTTTTGACACCATTTCTTGCTCCTCGTATTTTTCAGAACTTTTCATGCTCTTCATAATTTTCACACCTTTACATGCTCCTCATATTTTTGACACCTTTTCTTGCTCCTCATATTTTTCACACCGTTTCATGCTCTTCATATTTTTCACACCTTTTCCTGCTCTTCATATTTTTCATACCGTTTCATGCTCTTCATATTCTCACACTGTTTCATGCTCCTCATATTTTTCAGACCTTTTCATGGTCCTCGTATTTTTCAGACCTTTTCATGCTCCTCATAATTTTCAGACCTTGGCATGCTCCTCGTATTTTCCAGACCTTTTCATCCTCCTCATATTTTTCACACCTTTTCACGCTCTTCGTATTTTTCAGGCCTTTGCATGCTCCCTGTATTTTTCACACATTTTCATGCTCCTCGTATTTTTCAGAACTTTTCATGCTCCTCATATTTTGCACACCTTTTCATGCTCTTCGTATTTTTCAGACGTTTGCATGCTCTTCGTATTTTTCAGACCTTTTCATGCTCTTGATAGTTTTGAAACCTTTTCAGGCTCCTCGTATTTTTCAGACCTTTTCATGCTCCTCGTATTTTTCACACATTTCCATGCTCCTCGTATTTTTCACACCTTTTCACGACCCTTGTATTTTTCAGACCTTTCCATGCTCCTCGTATTTTTCACACCGTTTCATGCTCTTCATATTTTCAGATAGTTTCATGCTCCTCATATTTTTCACACGTTTCATGCTCTTCATATTTTTCAGAAAGCTCTTTGTATTTTTCAGACTTTTTAATGTTCTTGGTAATTTTTCACATCTTTTAATGCTCTCTGAATTTTTCACAACTTTTCATGCTTTTCGTGATTTTTCACAACGTTTCATGCTCTTCATATTTTTCACACCGTTTGATGCGTTTGTACTTTTCACACTTTTTCATGCTCTTTGTATTTTTCACACATTTTAATGCTCTTCGTATATTTCACACCTTTTCATGCACTTCGTATGATTCACACCTTTTCATGCTCTTCATATTTTTCACACCTTTTCATGCTCTTCATATTTTTCACACCTTTTCATGCTCTTCATATTTTTCACACCATTTCATGCTCTTCATATTTTTCACACTGTTTCATGCTCTTTGTATTTTTGACACTTTTTCATGCTCTTCATATATTTCACACCTTTTCATGCTCTTCATATTTTTCACACCGTTTCATGCTGTTCATATTGTTCACAACTTTTCAGGCTCCCCGTATTTTTCAGACCTTTTCATGCTCCTTGTGTTTTTCAGACCTTTTCATGCTCCTCGTAATTTTCAGACCTTTTCATCCTCCTCGTATTTATCAGACCTTTTCATGCTTCTCGTATTTTTCACACCTTTTCATGCTCCTCGTATTTTTCACACTTTTTCATTCTCCTCGTATTTTTCACACCTTTATATGCTCTTTGTATTTTTCACACCTTTTCATGCTCTTCCTGTTTTTCACACCTTTTCATGCTCTTCGTGTTTTTCACTCCTTTTAATGCTCTTCATATTTTTCAGGCCTTTTCATGCTCTTGATGTTTCCCACACCTTTTCATGCTCTCCATGTTTTTCACACCGTTTCTTGCTCTTCGTGTTTTTCACACATTTCATGCTCCTATTTTTCACACTTTTCATGCTCTTCATATTTTTCACACCTTTTCATGCTCCTCGTATTTTTCACACTTTTTCATGCTCCTCATATTTTTCAAACCTTTTCATGCTCTTCGAATTTTTCATTCATTTTCATGCTCTTCGTGTTTTTCACACCTTTTCATGCTCCTCGTATTTTTCACACTTTTTCATGCTCCTCATATTTTTCACACCTTTTCATGCTCCTCGTATTTTTCAGACCTTTTCATGCTCCTCGTATTTTTCAGACCTTGCCTGGTCCTCGTATTTTATAGACCTTTCCATGCTCTTACTATTTTTCAGACATCTTCATGCTCCTCTTATTTTTCAGACCTATTCATGCTCTTCGTATTTTTCAGAACTCTTCATGCTACTCTTATTTTTCAGAACTCTTCATGCTCTTCATACTGTTCACACGTTTTCATGCTCTTCGTATATTTCAGACCTTTTCAAATTCTTGATATTTTTCAGACCATTTCATGCTCCTCATATTTTTCACACCTTTTCATGCTCTTTGTAATATTTCACACCTGTTCATGCTCTTCGTATTTTTGACACCTTTTCATACTCCTCGTATTTTTCACACCTTTTCATGCTCCTCGTATTTTTCAGAATTTTTCATGCTCCCCTTATTTTTCAGACCTTTTTATGCTACTTCTATTTTTCAGACCTTTACATGCTCCTCGTATTTTTCACACCTTTTCATGCTCTTCATGATTTTCACGCATTTTCATGGTTCTCGTATTTTTTACACCATTTCATGTTCCTCGTTTTTTTTCAGACCTTTTCATGCTCCTCGTATTTTTCACACATTTTCATGCTCCTCGTATTTTTCACACCTTTGCATGCTCTTCGTGATTTTCACGCCTTTTCATGCTCTTTGTATTTTTCAGACCTTTTCATGCTCCGGGTATTTTTCAGAACTTTGCATGCTCTTCATATTTTTCAGAATTTTTCAACCTCCTCGTATTTTTCAGATCTTTTCATGCTCCTCAAATTTTTCAGACCTTTCAAGCTCCTCTTATTTTTCAGACCTTTTCATGCTCCTCATATTTTTCACACCTTTTCATGCTCTTCATATAGTTCACACCTTTTCATGCTCTTCATATTGTTCAGAACTTTTCATGCTCCTCGTATTTTTCACAACTTCTCATGCTCCTCATATTGTTCACACCTTTTCATGCTCGTCATAATATTCACACATTTTCATGCTCTTCATATTTTTCACAACTTTTCATGCTCTTCATATTTTTCAGAACTTTTCATTCTCTTCATGCTCTTCGTAGTTTCAGACCTATTCATGCTCCTCCTATTTTTCAGACCTTTTCATATTCTGCGTATTTTTCACACCTTTTCTTGCTCTTCATATTTTACACACCGTTTCATGCTCTTCATATTTTTCACACCATTTCATTAACCTTATATTATTCACACCTTTTCATGCTCTTCATATTTTACACACCGTTTCAGGCTCTTCGTATGTTTCACACCTTTTCATGCACTTCGTATTTTTCACAAATTTTCATGCTCTTCGTATTTTTCACACCTTTTCAGGCTCTTCGAAATTTTTCACCCCTTTTCATGCTCTTCGTATTTTTCACACCCTGTCGTGCTCTTCATATTTTTTACATCTTTTCATCCTCTTCGTATTTGTCCCATCTTTTCATGTTCTTTGTATTTTTCAGAAGTTTTCATGCTCTTCGTATTTTTCACACTATTTCATGCTCTTCGTATTTTTCAGACATTCTGATGCTTCGTATTTTTCACAGCGTTTCATGCACTTCGTATTTTTCACACCGTTTAATGCTCTTCATATTTTTCACACCTTTTCATGCTCTTCGTATTTTTCACACCTTTTCATGCTCTTTTTATTTTTCACATCTTTTCATGGTCTTCGTAATTTTTCACAAATTTTCATGCACTTTGTAATTTTTCACACCTTTTCATGCTCTTCGTATTTTTCACACCTTTTCATGCTTTTCGTATTATTCACACCTTTTCATGCTCCTTGTATATTTTAGACCTTTTCATGCTCCTCGTATTATTCACACCTTTTCATGCTCCTCGTATATTTTAGACCTTTTCATGCTACTCGTATTTTACAGACGTTTGCAAGCTCCTCGTATTTTTCAGACCTTTGCATGCTCCTCGTATTTTTCAGAACTTTTCACGCTCCTCGTGTTTTTCACAACTTCTCATGCTCCTCATATTGTTCACACCTTTTCATACTCCTCATATTATTCACAACTTTTTATGCTTCTGGTATTTTTCAGACCTTTTCATGCTCCTCTTATTTTTCAGAACTTTTCATTGTCCTTGTAAATCACAGCTTTTCATGCTCCTGGTATTTTTCACACCGTTTCATGCTCTTCATATTTTACACACCGTTTCATGCTCTTCATATTTTTCACACCATTTCATGAACCTCATATTGTTCACAACTTTTCATGCTCTTCATAGTTTTCAAACCTTTACATGCTCTTCGTATGTTTCAGAATTTTTCATGCTCTTCGTATTGTTCACAGCTTTTCATGCTCCTGGGATTTTTCACACCTTTTCATGCTCTTCATATTTTTCAGAACTTTTCAAGCTCTTCCTATTTTTCACAGCGTTTCATGCACTTCGTATTTTTCACACCGTTTAATGCTCTTCATATTTATCACACCTTTTCATGCTCTTTGTATTTTTCACCTTTTCATGCTCTTTGTATTTTTCACATCTTTTCATGTTCCTCATAATTTTTCACAACTTTTCTTGCACTTCGTAATTTTTCACACCTTTTCATGCTCTTCGTATTTTTCACAACTTTTCGTGCTTTTTGTATTATTCACACCTTTTCATGCTCCTTGTATATTTTAGACCTTTTCATGCTCCTCGTATTATTCACACCTTTTCATGCTCCTCGTATATTTTAGACCTTTTCATGCTACTCGTATTTTTCAGACCTTTGCAAGCTCCTCGTATTTTTCAGACCTTTGCATGCTCCTCATATTTTTCAGGCCTTTTCACGCTCCTTGTGTTTTTCACAACTTCCCATGCTCCTCATATTGTTCACACCTTTTCATACTCCTCATATTATTCACAACTTTTTATGCTCCTGGTATTTTTCAGACCTTTTCATGCTCCTCGCATTTTTCACACCTTTTCATGCTCCTCCTATTTTTCAGAACTTTTCATTCTCCTCGTAAATCACAGCTTTTCATGCTCCTGGTATTTTTCAAACCTTTTCATGCTCTTCATATTTTACACACCGTTTCATGCTCTTCATATTTTTCACACCATTTCATGAACCTCATATTGTTCACAACTTTTCATGCTCTTCATAGTTTTCAGACCTTTACATGCTCTTCGTATTTTTCAGAATTTTTCTTGCTCTTCGTATTTTTCACAGCTTTTCATGCTCCTGGTATTTTTCACACCTTTTCATGCTCTTCATATACTTCAGAACTTTTCAAGCTCTTGATATTTTTCAGACCTTTTCAAGCTCTTCGTAGTTTTCACAACCTTTCATGCTCTGCACATTTTTCACACCATTTCAGGCTCTTCGTATGTTTCACACCTTTTCAAGCACATCGTATTTTTCACAACTTTTCATGCTCTTCGTATTTTTCACACCTCTTCAGGCTCTTCGAAATTTTTCACACCTTTTCATATTTTTCACACCTTTTCATCCTCTTCTCATTTTTCCGTTTCATGCTTTTTGTATTTTTCAGACCTTTTCATGCTTTTTGTATTTTTCAGACCTTTTCATGCTTTTTGTATTTTTCAGACCTTTGCATGCTCCTCGTATTTTTCTGAACTTTTCACGCTCCTCGTATTTTTCACAACTTCTCATCCTCCTCATATTGTTCACAACTTTCATACTCCTCATATTATTCACAACTTTTCATGCTCATTATATTTTTCACACCTTTTCAGCTCTTCATATTTTTCAGAAATTTTCATGCTCTTCATGCTCTTCGTATTTTCAGAACTTTTCATGCTCTTCATATTTTTCATACCTTTTCATGCTCTTGATATTTTTCAGACCTTTTCATGCTCTTCAATTTTTCACAACTTTTCATGCCTTTCATATTTTTCAGACCTTTTCAATCTCTTGATATTTTTCAGACCTTTTCATGCTCCTCCTATTTTTCAGAACTTTTCATGCTCTTCGTATTTTTCCCACCTTTTCATGCTCTTTGTATTTTTCACACCTTTTCATGCTCTTCATATTTTTCACACCTTTTCATGCTCTTCATATTTTTTAGAGCTTTTCATGCTCTTCTTATTTTTCACACCATTTCATGCTCCTCATATTTTTCACATCTTTTCATGAGCTTCATATTGTCACACCGTTTCATGCTCCTCAGATTTTTCACAGCTTTTCCTGCTCTTCACATTTTTCAGACCTTTTCATGCTCCACATATTTTTCACACGTTTACATGCTCTTCATATTTTACACAACTTCTCATGCTTTTCTTATTTTTTAAACCTTTTCTTGCTCTTCTTATTTTTCACACCGTTTCATGCTCTTCATATTTTTTACACCTTATCATGCATTTCAAATTTTTCACACCTTTTCACGCTCTTCGTATTTTTTAAACCTTTTCTTGCTCTTCTTATTTTTCACACCGTTAGATGCTCTTCATATTTTTCACACCTTGTCATGCTTTTCAATTTTTCACACCTTTTCATGCTCTTCGTATTTTTTAAACCTTTTCTTGCTCTTCATATTTTACACAACTTTTCATGCTCTTCATATTTTTCAGAACTTTTCATTCTCTTCATGCTCTTCGTATTTTCAGACCTATTCATGCTCCTCCTATTTTTCAGACCTTTTCATGCTCTTCGTATTTTTCACTCCTCTTCATGCTCCTCGTATTTTTCAGACCTTTTCATGCTCCACATATTTTTCACACGTTTACATGCTCTTCATATTTTACACAACTTCTCATGCTCTTCTTATTTTTTAAACCTTTTCTTGCTCTTCTTATTTTTCACACCATTTCATTAACCTCATATTATTCACAACTTTTCATGCTCTTCATATTTTACACACCGTTCAGGCTATTCGTATGTTTCACACCTTTAATGCACTTCGTATTTTTCACAAATTTTCATGCTCTTCGTATTTTTCACACCTTTTCAGGTTCTTCGAAATTTTTCACACCTTTTTATGCTCTTCATATTTTTCACACCTTTTCATCCTCTTCTCTTTTTTCACAACGTTTCATGCTCTACTTATTTTTCACACCTTGTCATGCACTTCATATTTTTTACATCTTTTCATGCTCTTCGTATTTGTCCCATGTTTTCAAGCTCTTCGTATTTTTCAGACCTTTTCATGCTCTTCGTATTTTTCACACTTTTTCATGCTCCTCATATTTTTCACACCTTTTCATGCTCTTCGTATTTTTCACACCTTTTCATGCTCATGTTTTTCACTCCTTTTAATGCTCTTCATATTTTTCAGGCCTTTTCACGCTCTTGATATTTTTCACACCTTTTCATGCTCTCTGTGTTTTTCACACCTTTTCTTGCTCTTCGTGTTTCCACACCTTGTCCTGCTCCTCATATTCTTCACACCATTTCATGCTCTTCATATTTTCACAACATTTCATGCTAGTCATATTTTTGACACCTTTTCATGCTCCTCATATTTTTCAGACATTTTCATGCTCCTCGGGTTTTTCAGACCTTTTCACGCTCCTCGTATTTTTCAGACATTCAGGCCCCTCGTATTTTTCAGACATTTTCATGCTCCTCGTGTTTTTCAGACCTTTTCATGCTCCTCGTATTTTTCACACATTTTCATATTCCTTCTATTTTTCACACCTTTTCACGCTCCTCGTATTTTTCAGACATTAAGGCCCCTCGTATTTTTCAGACCTTTTCATGCTCCTCGTATTTTTCACACCTTTTCATGCTCCTCATATTGTTCACAACTTTTCATGCTCTTCATATTTTTCACATCGTTTCATGCTCCTCATATTTTTCATACCGTTTCATGCTCCTCACATTTTTCACATCTTTTTATGTTCGTCATATATTTGATACGATTTAAAGCTCTTCATATTTTTCATACCATTTCATGCTCTTCATATTTTCACAACGTTTCATGCTCCTCATATTTTTCAGACCGTTTCATGTTCCTCATATATTTCACACATTTTCATGCTCCTCATATTTTTGACACCTTTTCATGATCCTCGTATTTTTCAGATCGTTTCATGCTTCTCGTATTTTTCACACCTTTTCATGCTCCTCGTATTTTTCACAACTTTTCATGCTCCTCATATTTTTCAAACCTTTTCATGCTCCTCTTATTTTTCACACATTTTCATGCTCTTGTGTTTTTCACTCCTTTTCATGCTCCTCGTATTTTTCAGACCTTTTCATGCTCCTTGTAATTTTCAGACCTTTTCATGCTCCTCGTATTATATAGACCTTTTCATGCTCCTAGTATTTTTCAGACATTTTCATGCTCCTCGTATTTTTCAGACCTTTTTTTGCTCCTCGTATTTTTACACCTTTTCATGCTCCTCGTATTTTTCAGAACTTTTCGTGCTCCTCGTATTTTCAGACCTTTTCGTGTTCCTCGAATTTTTCACACCTTTTCATGCTCCTCATGTTTTCCACACCTTTCATGCTCTTCATATTTTTCACAGCGTTTCATGCTCTTCATATTTTCACACCGTTTCATCCTCCTCATATTTTTGAGACGTTTTCATGCTCCTCATGTTTTTCACACATTTTCATGCTCCTCGTATTTTCCATACTTTTTCATGCTCCTCGTATTTTTCAGACCTTTTCATGTTCCTCGTATTTTTGACATCTTTTCATGCTCCTCGTAATTTTCATACCATTTCATGCTCCTCATATTTTTCAGACCTTTTCATTCTCCTAGTATTTTTCCGATCTTTTCATGCTCCTTGTACTTTTCAGACCTTTTCATTCTCCTCATATTTCTCACACCTTTCATGCTCTTCATATTTTTCACACAGTTTCATGCTCATGATATTTTCACACCGTTTCATGCTCCTCATATTTTTGATAACTTTTCATGCTCCTCTTATTTTTCACACCTTTTCATGCTCCTCATATTTTTCAGACCTTTTCATGCTCCCTGTATCTTTCATACCTTTCATGGTCCTCATATTTTTCAGACCGTTTCATGCTTCTCGTATTATTCACACCTTTTCATGCTCTTCCTGTTTTTCACACCTTTTCATGCTCTTCCTGTTTTTCACTCCTTTTAATGCTCTTCATATCATTCAGGCATTTTCACGCTCTTGATATTTTTCTCACCTTTTCATGCTCTCCGTGTTTTTCACACCTTTTCTTGCTCTTGGTGTTTTCCACACCTTTTCATCCTCCTCATATTTCTTCACACCATTTCATGCTCTTCATATTTTCACAGCATTTCATGCTAGTCATAATTTTGACACCTTTTCATGCTCCTCATATTTTTCAGACCTTTTCATGCTCCTCGTGTTTTTCAGACTTTTTCACGCTCCTCATATTTTTCAGACATTCAGGCCCCTCATATTTTTCAGACATTTTCATGGTCCTCGTATTTTTCAGACCATTTCATGCTCCCTGTATTTTTCATACCTTTCATGCTCCTCGTATTTTTCAGACCTTTTCATGCTCCCTGTATTTTTCATACCTTTCATGGTCTTCGTATTTTTCAGACCTTTTCATGCTCCTCGTGTTTTTCAGACCTTTTCACGCTCCTCGTATTTTTCAGACATTTAGGCACCTCGTATTTTTCAGACATTTTCATGCTCCTCGTGTTTTTCAGAACTTTTCATGCTCCTCGTATTTTTCACACATTTTCATATTCCTCCTATTTTTCACACCTTTTCACGCTCCTCGTATTTTTCAGACATTAAGGCCCCTCGTATTTTTCAGACATTTTCATGCTCCTCGTATTTTTCACACCTTTTCATGCTCCTCATATTGTTCACAACTTTTCATGCTCTTCATATTTTTCACATCGTTTCATGCTCCTCATATTTTTCATACCGTTTCATGCTCCTCATATTTTTCACATCTTTTTATGTTCGTCATATATTTGATACGATTTAAAGCTCTTCATATTTTTCATACCATTTCATGCTCTTCATATTTTCACAACGTTTCATGCTCCTCATATTTTTCAGACCATTTCATGCTCCCTGTATTTTTCATACCTTTCATGCTCCTCGTATTTTTCAGACCTTTTCATGCTCCCTGTATTTTTCATACCTTTCATGGTCTTCGTATTTTTCAGACCTTTTCATGCTCCTCGTGTTTTTCAGACCTTTTCATGCTCCTCGTATTTTTCAGACATTTAGGCACCTCGTATTTTTCAGACATTTTCATGCTCCTCGTGTTTTTCAGAACTTTTCATGCTCTTCGTATTTTTCACACATTTTCATATTCCTCCTATTTTTCACACCTTTTCACGCTCCTCGTATTTTTCAGACATTAAGGCCCCTCGTATTTTTCAGACATTTTCATGCTCCTCGTATTTTTCACACCTTTTCATGCTCCTCATATTGTTCACAACTTTTCATGCTCTTCATATTTTTCACATCGTTTCATGCTCCTCATATTTTTCATACCGTTTCATGCTCCTCATATTTTTCACATCTTTTTATGTTCGTCATATATTTGATACGATTTAAAGCTCTTCATATTTTTCATACCATTTCATGCTCTTCATATTTTCACAACGTTTCATGCTCCTCATATTTTTCAGACCGTTTCATGTTCCTCATATATTTCACACCTTTTCATGCTCCTCATATTTTTGACACCTTTTCATGATCCTCGTCTTTTTCAGACCATTTCATGCTTCTCGTATTTTTCACACCTTTTCATGCTCCTCGTATTTTTCACAACTTTTCATGCTCCTCGTATTTTTCACACCTTTTCATGCTCCTCGTATTTTTCACAACTTTTCATGCTCCTCGTATTTTTCAAACCTTTTCATGCTCCTCGTATTTTTCACACATTTTCATGCTCTTGTGTTTTTCACACCTTTTCATGCTCCTCGCATTTTTCAGACCTTTTCATGCTCCTTGTAATTTTCAGACCTTTTCATGCTCCTCGTATTATATAGACCTTTTCATTCTCTGAGTATTTTTCAGACCTTTTCATGCTCCTCGTATTTTTCAGACCTTTTTTTGCTCCTCGTATTTTTACACCTTTTCATGCTCCTTGTATTTTTCAGACCGTTTCATGCTCCTCGTATTTTTCAGACCTTTTCATGCTCCTCGTATTTTACAGAGCTTTTCATGCTCCTCGTATTTTTCAGACCTTTTCATGCTCCTCATATTTTACAGAGCTTTTCATGCTCCTCGTATTTTTCAGACCTTTTCATGCTCCTTGTATTTTTCAGACCGTTTCATGCTCCTCGTATTTTTCAGACCTTTTCATGCTCCTCGTATTTTACAGAGCTTTTCATGCTCCTCGTATTTTTCAGACCTTTTCATGCTCCTCGTATTTTACAGAGCTTTTCATGCTCCTCGCATTTTTCAGACCTTTTCATGCTCCTTGTAATTTTCAGACCTTTTCATGCTCCTCGTATTATATAGACCTTTTCATGCTCCGAGTATTTTTCAGACCTTTTCATGCTCCTCGTATTTTTCAGACCTTTTTTTGCTCCTCGTATTTTTACACCTTTTCATGCTCCTTGTATTTTTCAGACCGTTTCATGCTCCTACTATTTTTCACACCTTTTCATGCTCTTCATATTTTTCACACGTTTTCATGCTTTTCATATTTTTCACACAGTTTCATGCTTTTCATATTTTTCACACAGTTTCATGCTTTTCATATTTTTCACACCTTTTCATGCTCTTCGTATTTTTCCCACCTTTTCATGCTCTTCATATTTTTCAAACCTTTTCATGCTTTTTGAATTTTTCATACATTTTCATGGTCTTCGTGTTTTTCACACATTTTCATGCTCTTCGTATTTTTTACACTTTTTCATGGTCCTCATATTTTTCAAACCTTTTCATGCTCATCATAGTTTTCACACCTTTTCATGGTCCTCGTATATTTCAGACCTTTTCGTGCTCCTCGGATTTTTCACACCTTTTCATCCTCTTCGAATTTTTCACACATTTTCATGCACTTCGTTTTATCCACAACTTTTCATGCTGCTAGTGTTTTTCACACCATTTCATGCTCTTCATATTTTTCAGACCGTTTCTTGCTCCTCATATTTATCACACCTTTCTATGCTCTTCATTTTTTCACACCTTTTCAGGCTCCTCATATTTTTGAGACCTTTTCATGCTCTTCGTATTTTTCACACTTTTTAATGCTCCTCCTGTTTTCCAGACCTTTTCATGCTCCTCGTATTTTTCAGACCTTTTCATGGTCCTCGTATATTTCAGACTCTTCGTACTCCTCGGATTTTTCACACCTTTTCATGCTCCTCGTATTTTTCCACACATTTTCATGCTCTTCGTGTTTTTCACACCTATTCATGCTCCTCGTGTTTTTCACACCTTTTCATGCTCCTCATATTTTTCAAACCTTTCCATGCTCCTCATGTTTTCCAGACCTTTTCATGCTCCTCGGATTTTTCACACCTTTTCATGCTCCTCGTTTTTTTCACACATGTTCATGCTCTTCGTGTTTTTCACACCTATTCATGCTCCTCGTGTTTTTCACACCTTTTCATGCTCCTCGTATTTTTCACACCTTTTCATGCTCTTCGTATTTTTCAACCCTTTTCATGCTCTTTGAATTTTTCATACAATTTCATGCTCTTCGTGTTTTTCACACATTTTCATGCTCTTCGTGTTTTTCACACAGTTTCATGCTCTTCGTGTTTTTTACACTCTTTCATGGTCCTCATATTTTTCAAACCTTTTCGTGCTCTTAGTATTTTTCACACCTTTTCATGGTCCTCGTATATTTCAGACCTTTTTGTGCTCCTCGCATTTTTCACACCTTTTCATGCTCTTCGAATTTTTCACACATTTTCATGCACTTCGTTTTATCCACAACTTTTCATGCTGCTCGTGTTTTTCACACCATTTCATGCTCTCCCTATTTTTCAGACCGTTTCATGCTCCTCCTATTTATCACACCTTTCCATGCTCTTCATAATTTTCACACCGTTTCATGCTCTTCATGTTTTCACACCGTTTCATGCTCTTCATATTTTTCAGACCTTTTCATGCTCCTCGTATTTTGCCCACCGTTTCACGTTCTTCGTGTTTTCACACCATTTCAAGCCCTTTGTATTTTTCACACCTTTTCGTGCTCTTCATATTGTTCACACCTTTTCATGCTCCAAGTAATTTTTAGACCTTTTCATGCTCCTCGTGTTTTTCAGAACTTTTCATGCTCCTCGTATTTTTCAGACCTTTTCATGCTCCTCGTATTTTTCAGACCTTTTCATGCTCCTCGTATTTTTCAGACCTTTACATGCTCCTCATATTTTTCACACATTTTCATGCTCTTCGTGTTTTTCACACCTATTCATGCTCCTTGTGTTTTTAACATCTTTTCATGCTCCTCATGTTTTGCAGAGCTTTTCATGCTCCTCGTATTTTTCAGACCTTTTCATGTTCCTCGTATTTTTGACACCTTTTCATGCTCCTCATATTTTTCAGAACTTTTCATGCTCCTGGTATTTTTCAGACCTTTTCACGCTCCTTGTATTTTTCAGACCTTTTCGGGCTCCTCCTATTTTCAGGCCTTTTCATGCTCCTCGTATGTTTCACACCTTTTCATGCTCCTCATATATTTCACAACTTTTTATGCTCTTCATATTTTTTACATATTTCATGCTCCTCATATTTTTCATACCATTTCATGCTACTCATATTTTTCACATCTTTTCATGCTCCTCATATTTTTGACACCTTTTAAAGGTCATCATATTTTTCTACCGTTTCATGCTCTTGATATTTTCACACGGTTTCATGCTCCTCGTATTTTTCAGACCTTTTCATGCTCCTACTATTTTTCCTACCTTTTCATGCTCCTCGTATTTTTTGCACATTTTCTTTCTCATCGTATTTTTCACACCTTTTCATGCTCCTCGTATTTGTGACACCTTTAATGCTCCTCGTATTTTTCACACCTTTATATGCTCTTCGTATTTTCAATCCTTTTCATGTTCTTCGAATTTTTCACACATTTTCATGCACTTCGTGTTTTCCACATTTTTTCATGCTGCTCGTGTTTTTCACACCATTTCATGCTCTTCAAATTTTTAACACCGTTTCATGCTCTTCATATTTTCACACCTTTTCATGCTCCTCATATTTTTCACACCTTTTTATGCTCCTCGTATTTTTCACACCCATTCATGCTCCTTGTATTTTTCAGACCTTTTCATGCTCTTCGTATTTTTCACACCTTTTCATACTCCTCATATTTTTGAAACCTTTTCATGTTCCTCATATTAATCACACCGTTTCATACTCCTCATATTTTTCACACCTTTTCATGTTGCTCGTATTTTTCAAACCTTTTCATGCTCCTCATATTTTTCAGACATTTTCATGCTCCTAGTATTGTTCACACCTTTTCATGCTCCTTGTTTTTTTCACACCTTTTCATATTCCTCGTATTTTTCACACCTATTCATGCTCCTTGTATTTTTCAGACCTTTTCGTGCTCTTCATATTTTTCACAGCATTTCATGCTTTTGCATTTTAACACCGCTTCATGCTCCTCGTATTTTTCACACCTTGTCATGCACTTTGTATTTTTCAATCCTTTTCATGCTCTTTGTATTTTTCACAACTTTTCATGCTTTTCATAATTTTTCACACCTTTTCATTGTCTTCGTATATTTCACACCAGTCATGCTCTTTGTATTTTTCACACCTTTCAAGCTCTTCATACTTTTAAAACCATTTCATGCTCTTCATATTTTTCACAACTTTTCATGCTCTTCATATTTTTTACATATTTCATGCTTCTCATATTTTTCATACCATTTCATGCTCCTCATATTTTTCACATCTTTTCATGCTCCTCATATTTTTGACACCTTTTGAAGTCTTCATATTTTTCACACCGTTTCATGCTCTTTATATTTTCACATCGTTTCATGTTCTTCGTATTTTTCAGACCTTTTCATGCTCCTACTATTTTTCCCACCTGTTCATGCTCCTTGTATTTTTCGCACATTTTCTTTCTCATCGTATTTTTCACACCTTTTCATGCTCCTCGTATTTTTCACACCTTTAATGCTCCTCATATTTTTCACACCTTTACATGCTGTTCGTATTTTTCAAACCTTTTCATGCTCTTCGAATTTTTCACACATTTTCATGCACTTCGTGTTTTCCACATATTTTCTTGCTGCTCGTGTTTTTCACACCGTTTCATGCTCTTCATATTTTTAACACCGTTTCATGCTCTTCATATTTTCACACCTTTTCATGCTCCTCATATTTTTCACACCTTTTCATGCTCCTCGTATTTTTCACACCCATTCATGCTCCTTGTATTTTTCAGACCTTTTCATGCTCGTCGTATTTTTCACACCTTTTCATACTCCTCATATTTTTGAAACCTTTTCATGTTCCTCATATTAATCACACCGTTTCATACTCCTCATATTTTTCACACCTTTTCATGTTGCTCGTATTTTTCAAACCTTTTCATGCTCCTCATATTTTTCAGACATTTTCATGCTCCTAGTATTGTTCACACCTTTTCATGCTCCTCGTTTTTTTCACACCTTTTCATATTCCTCGTATTTTTCACACCTATTCATGCTCCTTGTATTTTTCAGACCTTTTCGTGCTCTTCATATTTTTCACAGCATTTCATGCTTTTGCATTTTAACACCGCTTCATGCTCCTCGTATTTTTCACACCTTGTCATGCACTTTGTATTTTTCAAACCTTTTCATGCTCTTTGTATTTTTCACAACTTTTCATGCTTTTCATAATTTTTCACACCTTTTCATTGTCTTCGTATATTTCACACCAGTCATGCTCTTTGTATTTTTCACACCTTTTCAAGCTCTTCATACTTTTAAAACCATTTCATGCTCTTCATATTTTTCACAACTTTTCATGCTCTTCATATTTTTTACATATTTCATGCTTCTCATATTTTTCATACCATTTCATGCTCCTCATATTTTTCACATCTTTTCATGCTCCTCATATTTTTGACACCTTTTGAAGTCTTCATATTTTTCACACCGTTTCATGCTCTTTATATTTTCACATCGTTTCATGTTCCTCGTATTTTTCAGACCTTTTCATGCTCCTACTATTTTTCCCACCTGTTCATGCTCCTTGTATTTTTCGCACATTTTCTTTCTCATCGTATTTTTCACACCTTTTCATGCTCCTCGTATTTTTTTCAGACCTTTTCATTCTCCTGTTTTTTTCACACCTTTTCATGCTCCTCATATTTTTCATACCTTTTCATGCTCCTCGTTTTTTTCAGACATTTTCATGCTCCTAGTATTGTTCACACCTTTTCATGCTCCTTATATTTTTCACACCTTTTCAGGCTCCTTATATTTTTGAGACCTTTTCATGCTCTTCGTATTTTTCACATCTTTTTATGCTCCTCCTGTTTTCCAGACCTTTTCATGCTCCTCGTATTTTTCAGACCTTTTCCTGCTCCTCGTATTTTTGACACCTTTTCATGCTCCTCGTATTTTTCAGACCTTTTCATGCTCTTTGTATTTTTCACAGCATTTCATGCTTTCGCATGTTTCACACCGTTTCATGCTCCTCATATTTTTCACACCTTTTCATGCACTTTGTATTTTTCAAACCTTTTCATGCTCTTTGTATTTTTCACAACTTCATGCTCCTCATGTTTTCCAGACCTTTTTATGCTCCTTATATTTTTCACACCTTTTCATGCTCCTCCTATTTTTCACACCTCTTCATGCTCCTTATATTTTTCACACCTTTTCATACTCCTCGTATTTTTCACACCTTTTCAGGCTCCTCGTATTTTTCACACCTTTACAGGCTCCTCATATTTTTGAGAACTTTTCATGCTCTTCATATTTTTCACACCTTTTTATACTCCTCCTGTTTTCCAGACCTTTTCATGCTCCTCGTATTTTTCAGACCTTTTCATGCTCCTCGTTTTTTTCAGACCTTGTCATGCTCCTCGTATTTTTCAGACCTTTTCATACTCCTAGTATTTTACAGATCTTTTCATGCCTCTTGTATTTTTCAGACCTTTACATGGTCCTCGTATATTTCAGACCTTTTCGTTCTTCTCGGATTATTCACACCTTTTCAGGCTCCTCATATTTTTGAGACCTTTTCATCCTGTTCGTGTTTTCACACCTTTTCAATCTCTTTGTATTTTTCACACTTTTTCATGCTCTTCATATTGTTCACATCTTTTCATGCTCCAAGTATTTTTTAGACCTTTTCATGCTCCTCGTGTTTTTCAGAACTTTTCATGCTTCTCGTATTTTTCAGACCTTTTCATGCTCCTCGTATTTTTCACAGCTTTTCATTCTCCTCGTATTTTTCAGACCTTTTCATGCTCCTCGTATTTTTCACACATTTTCATCCTCTTCGTGTTTTTCACACCTATTCATGCTCCTTATGTTTTTAACACCTTTTCATGCTCCCTATATTTTTCACACCTTTTCAGGCTCCTCATATTTTTGAGACCTTTTCATGTTCTTCGTGTTTTCACACCTTTTCAAGCTCTTTGTATTTTTCACACTTTTTCGTGCTCTTCATATTGTTCACACCTTTTCATGCTCCACGTATTTTTTAGACCTTCTCATGCTCCTCGCGTTTTTCAGAACTTTTCATGCTTCTCGTATTTTTCAGGCCTTTTCATGCTCCTCGTATTTTTCAGACCTTTTCATGCTCCTCATATTTTTCAGACCTTTTCATGCTCCTCGTGTTTTGCAGACCTTTTCATGCTCCTCGTATTTTTCAGACCTTTTCATGCTCCTCGTATTTTTGACACCTATTCATGCTCCTCATATTTTTCAGAACTTTTCATGCTCCTGGTATTTTTCAGACCTTTTCATGCTCCTCGTATTTTTCAGACCTTTTCATGCTCTTCATATTTTTGACACATTTTCATGCTCCTCCTATTTTTCATACCGTTTCATGCTCCTCATATTTTTCACATCTTTTCATGGTCCTCATATTTCTGACATGTTTTAAAGGTCTTCATGTTTTTCACACCATTTCATGCTCTTTATATTTTCACACCGTTTCATGCTCCTCACATTATTTAGACCGTTTCATGCTCCTCATATTTTTCAGACCTTTATATGCTCCTCGTATTTTTCACACCTTTTCATGCTCTCGTGTTTTTCACACCTTTTCATGCTCCTCGTATTTTTCGCACATTTTCTTTCTCATCGTATTTTTCACACCTTTTCATGCTCCTCGTATTTTACAGAGCTTTTCATGCTCCTTGTTTTTCTCACACCTTTTAATGCTCTACGTATTTTTCACAACTTTTCATGGTCCTCGTATTTTTCAGACCTTTTCATGCTCCTACTATTTTTCACACCTTTTCATGCTCCTCGTATTTTTCACACCTTTAATGCTACTCGTATGTTTCACACCTTTACATGCTCTTCGTATTTTGCAAACCTTTTCATGCTCTTCAAATTTTTCACACATTTACATGCACTTCGTGTTTTCCACAACTTTTCATGCTGCTCGTGTTTTTCACACCATTTCATGCTCTTCATATTTTTCAGACCGTTTCATGCTCCTCAAATTTTTCACACCTTTCCATGCTTCTCGTATTTTTCAAACTTTTTCATGCTCCTGTATTTTTCACACTGTTTCCTGCTCTTCATGTTTTTCACACCTATTCATGCTCCTCGTGTTTTTCACAGCTTTTCATGCTCCTCTTTTTTTTCACATCTTTTCATGTTCCTCGTATTTTTCACAACTTTTCATGCTCCTTATATTTTTCACACCTTTTCATGCTCCTTTTATTTTTCACACCTTTTCAGGCTCCTTATATTTTTGAGACCTTTTCATGCTCTTCGTATTTTTCACACCTTTTTATGCTCCTCCTGTTTTTCAGACCTTTTCATGCTCCTCGTATTTTTCAGACCTTTTCCTGCTCCTCGTATTTTTGACACCTTTTCATGCTCCTCGTATTTTTCAGACCTTTTCATGCTCTTTGTATTTTTCACAGCATTTCATGCTTTCGCATTTTTCACACCGTTTCATGCTCCTCATATTTTTCACACCTTTTCATGCACTTTGTGTTTTTCAAACCTTTTCATGCTCTTTGTATTTTTCACAACTTTTCATGCTCCTCGTGTTTTCCAGACCTTTTTATGCTCCTTATATTTATCACACCTTTTCATGCTCCTCCTATTTTTCACACCTTTTCATGCTCCTTATATTTTTCACACCTTTTCATACTCCTCATATTTTTCACACCTTTTCAGGATCCTCGTATTTTTCACACCTTTTCAGGCTCCTCATATTTTTGAGAACTTTTCATGCTCTTCGTATTTTTCACACCTTTTTATACTCCTCCTGTTTTCCAGACCTTTTCATGCTCCTCGTATTTTTCAGACCTTTTCATGCTCCTCGTTTTTTTCAGGTCTTTTCATGCCTCTCGTATTTTTCAGACCTTTACATGGTCCTCGTATATTTCAGACCTTTTCGTTCTTCTTGGATTATTCACACCTTTTCAGGCTCCTCATATTTTTGAGACCTTTTCATGCTGTTCGTGTTTTCACACCTTTTCAAGCTCTTTGTATTTTTCACACTTTTTCGTGCTCTTCATATTGTTCACATCTTTTCATGCTCCAAGTATTTTTTAGACCTTTTCATGCTCCTCGTGTTTTTCAGAACTTTTCATGCTTCTCGTATTTTTCTGACCTTTACATGCTCCTCATATTTTATAGACCTTTTCATGCTCCTCGTATTTTTCAGATCTTTTCATGCTCCTTTTATTTTTCACATATTTTCATGCTCCTCGTATTTTTCACACCTTTTCATGCTCCTTATATTTTTCACACCTTTTCATGCTCCTCGTATTTTTCACACCTTTTCATGCACTTTATGTTTTTCCACACCGTTTCCTGCTCCTCCTATTTTTCAGACCGTTTCATGCTCCTCATATTTTTGATACCTTTTGAAGCTCTTCATATTTTTCACACCTTTTCATATTCCTCCTATTTTGCAGACCGTTTCATGCTCCTCCTATTTTTCAGACCTTTTCATGCTCCTCATATTTTTGACACCTTTTGAAGCTCTTAATGTTTTTCAACATCGTTTCATGCTCCTCCTATTTTTCAGACCGTTTCATGCTTCTCATTTTTTGACACCTTTTGAAGCTCTTCATGTTTTTCAACACCGTTACATGCTCCTTCATATTTTTCAGACCGTTTCATGCTCTTCCTATTTTTGACAGCTTTTGAAGCTCTTCATGTATTTCACACCTTTTCAGGCTCTTCATGTTTTTAAACACCACTTCATGCTCCTCCTATTTTTCAGACCGTTTCATGCTCCTCATATATTTCACAGGTTTGGAGCTCTTCATATTTTTCACACCTTTTAGGCCCTGCATGTTTTTCAACACAATTTCATGCTCCTTATATTTTCAGACCATTTCATGCTCCTCTTTTTTTTGAGACCGTTTCATGCTCCTCATATTTTTGACAACTTTTGAAGCTTTTCATATTATTCACACCTTTTCAGGCTCTTCATGTTCTCAACATCGTTTCATGCTCCTCTTATTTTTCAGACCGTTTCATGCTCCTCATATTTTTCAGACCGTTACATGCTCCTCATATTTTTGACACATTTTGAAGCTCTAAATGTTTTTCAACACAGTTTCATGCTCCTCCTATTTTACAGACGGTTTCATGCTCCTCCTATTTTTCAGACCGTTTCATGCCCCTTATATTTTTGACACCTTTTGAAGCTCTTGATATTTTTCACACCTTTTCAGGCTCTTCATGTTTTTCATCACCATTTCATGCTACTCCTATATTTCAGACCGTTTCATGCTTCTCATATTTTTGACATCTTTTGAAGCTCTACATATATTTCACACCTTTTCATGCTCTTCATGTTTTTCAACACCGTTTCATGCTCCTCCTATCTTTCAGACCGTTTCTTGCTCCTCATATTTTTGACACCTTTTGAAGCTCTTCATGTTTTTCAACACCGTTTCATGCTTCTCATATTTTTCAGAACGTTTCATGCTCCTCATATTTTTTACACCTTTTGAACCTCTTCATATTTTTCACACCTTTTCATGCTCTAAATATTTTTCACATCTCTTCATGTGCTCCATATTTTTCACACCGTTTCATGGGCTTCATTTTTACACCGTTTCATGCTCCTCATATTTTTCACACCGTTTCATGCTCTTCGTATTTTTCACACATTTTCATGCTCTTTGTATTTTTCAGACATTTTCATTCTCTTGGTAATTTTTCACACCTTTTTATGCTCTTCGTATATTTCACACCTTTTCATGCTCTTCGTATTTTTCACACCTTTTCATGTTCCTCATATTTTTGAAACCGTTTCATGCTCCTCATATTTATCACACCGTTTCATACTCCGCATATTTTTCACACCTTTTCATGCTCATCGTATTTTTCAGACATTTTCATGCTCCTAGTATTGTTCACACCTTTTCATGCTCCTCGTATCTTTCACACCTTTTCATGCTCCTCGTATTTTTCACACCTTTTCATGCTCCTCGTATTTTTCAGACCTTTTCCTGCTCCTCGTATTTTTCACAGCATTTCATGCTTTCGCATTTTTCACACCGTTTCATGCTCCTCGTATTTTTCACACCTTTTCATGCATTTCATAATTTTTCAGACCTTTTCATGGTCTTCGTAGATTTCACACCAGTCATGCTCTTCGTATTTTTCACACCTTTTCAAGCTCTTCGTACTTTTCAAACCGTTTCTTGCTCTTCATATTTTTCACATATTTTCATGCTCTAAATATTTTTCACATTTCTTCATGCGCTTCATATTTTTCACATCTTTTCATCCTCTTCATATTTTTCACAACTTTTCATGCTCTTCATATTTTTTACATATTTCATGCTCCTCATATTTTTCATACCATTTCATGCTCCTCATATTTTTCACATCTTTTCATGCTCCTCATATTTTTGACACCTTTTAAAGGTCTTCATGTTTTTCACACCGTTTCATGCTCTTTATATTTTCACACCGTTTCATGTTCCTCGTATTTTTCAGACCTTTTCATGCTCCTACTAGTTTTCCCACCTTTTCATGCTCCTTGTGTTTTTAGCAGATTTTCTTTCTCATCATATTTTTCACACCTTTTCATGCTCCTCGTATTTTTCACACCTTTAATGCTCCTCGTATTTTTCACACCTTTACATGCTCTTCGTATTTTTCAAACCTTTTCATGCTCTTCGAATTTTTCACACATTTTCATGCACTTCGTGTTTTCCACATTTTTTCATGCTGCTCGTGTTTTTCACAACGTTTCATGCTCTTCATATTTTTAACACCGTTTCATGCTCTTCATATTGCTCACACCTTTTCATGCTCCACATATTTTTCAGACCTTTCATGCTCCTCGTGTTTTTCAGAACTTTTCATGCTCCTCATATTTTTCAGACCTTTTCATGCTCCTCGTACTTTTTAGACCTTTTCATGCTCCTCGTGTTTTTCAGAACTTTTCATGCTCCTCGTATTTTTCACACCGTTTCATGCTCCTCGTATTTTTCACACCTTTTCATGCACTTTGTATTTTTCCAACCTTTTCATGCTCTTTGTATTTTTCACAACTTTTCACGCTCTTCATACTTTTCAAACCATTTCATGCTCTTCATATTTTCACATCTTTTCATGCTCTTCATATTTTACACACCGTTTCATGCTCTTCATATTTTTCACAACTTTTCATGCTCTTCATATTTTTTACATATTTCATGCTTCTCATATTTTTCATACCATTTCATGCTCCTCATATTTTTCACATCTTTTCATGCTCCTCATATTTTTGACACCTTTTAAAGGTCTTCATATTTTTCACACCGTTTCATGTTCCTCGTATTTTTCAGACCTTTTCATGCTCCTACTATTTTTCCCACCTTTTCATGCGCCTTGTATTTTTAGCACATTTTCTTTCTCATCGTATTTTTCACACCTTTTCATGCTCCTCGTATTTTTCACACCTTTAATTCTCCTCGTGTTTTTCACACCTTTAAATGCTCTTCGTATTTTTCAAACCTTTTCATGCTCTTCATATTTTTCACACATTTTCATGCACTTCGTTGTTTTCACACCTTTTCATTCTCCTCATATTTTCAGACCTTTTCATACTCCTCGTATTTGCAGACCTTTTCGTACTCCTCGTGTTTTTCACACCATTTCATGCTCCTCATATATTTCACAACTTTTCATGCTCTTCATATTATTGACATATTTTAATGCTCCTCATATTTTTCCCATCTTTTCATGCTCCTCATATTTTTGACACGTTTAAAAGGTCTTCATATTTTTCACACTGTTTCATGATCTTCATATTTTCACACCGTTTCATGCTCTTCAAATTTTTTAGACCTTTTCATGCTCCTGTTTTTTTCACACCTTTTCATGCTCCTCGCATTTTTCACACCTTTTCATGCTCCTCGTATTTTTCAGACCTTTTCATGCTCCTAATATTGTTCACACCTTTTCATGCTTCTCGTATTTTTCGCACATTTTCTTTCTCATCGTATTTTTCACACCTTTTCATGCTCCTTGTATTTTTCACACCTTTTCATGCTCTTCATACTTTTCACACCTTTTCATGCTCTTCGTATTTTTCCCACCTTGTCATGCCAGTCGTATTTTTTAGAACTTTTCATGGTCCTCGTATATTTCAGACCTTTTCATGCTCCTCAGATTTTTCACATCTTTTCATGCTCCTCGTATTTTACAGACCTTTTCATGCTCCTTGTATTGTTCCCACCTTTTCATGCTCTTCGTGTTTTTCAAACCTTTTCATGCTCTTCGAATTTTTATACATTTTCATGCTCTTCGTGTTTTTCACACATTTTCATGCTCTTCGTGTTTTTTACAATTTTTCATGCTCCTCATATATTTCACACCTTTTCATGCTCCTCGTATTTTTCACACCTTTTCATGCTCCTCGTATTTTTCTGACCTTTACATGCTCCTCATATTTTATAGACCTTTTCATGCTCCTCGTATTTTTCAGATCTTTTCATGGTCCTCGTACTTTCAGACCTTTTTGTGCTCCTCGTATTTTTCACACCTTTTCATGCTTCTCATATATTTAACAACTTTTCATGCTCTTCATATTTTTGACACATTTTCATGCTCCTCCTATTTTTCATACCGTTTCATGCTCCTTATATTTTTCACATCTTTTCATGGTCCTCATATTTCTGACACGTTTTTAAGGTCTTCATGTTTTTCACACCGTTTCACGCTCTTTATATTTTCACACCGTTTCACGCTCCTCACATTTTTTAGACCGTTTCATGCTCCTCATATTTTTCAGACCTTTATATGCTCCTCGTATTTTTCACACCTTTTCATGCTCCTCGTATTTTACAGAGCTTTTCATGCTCCTTGTTTTTCTCACACCTTTTAATGCTCTACGTATTTTTCACAACTTTTCATGGTCCTCATATTTTTCAGACCTTTTCATGCTCCTACTATTTTTCACACCTTTTCATGCTCCTCGTATTTTTCACACCTTTAATGCTCCTCATATATTTCACACCTTTACATGCTCTTCGTATTTTGCAAACCTTTTCATGCTCTTCGAATTTTTCACACATTTACATGCACTTCGTGTTTTCCACAACTTTTCATGCTGCTCATGTTTTTCACACCATTTCATGCTCTTCATATTTTTCAGACCGTTTCATGCTCCTCAAATTTTTCACACCTTTCCATGCTCCTCGTATTTTTCGTACCTTTTCATGCTCCTGTATTTTTCACACTGTTTCATGCTTTTCATGTTTTTCACACCTATTCATGCTCCTCGTGTTTTTCACAGCTTTTCATGCTCCTTTTATTTTTCACATATTTTCATGCTCCTCGTATTTTTCACACCTTTTCATGCTCCTTATATTTTTCACACCTTTTCATGCTCCTCGTATTTTTCACACCTTTTCATGCACTTTATGTTTTTCCACACCGTTTCCTGCTCCTCCTATTTTTCAGACCGTTTCATGCTCCTCATATTTTTGATACCTTTTGAAGCTCTTCATATTTTTCACACCTTTTCATATTCCTCCTATTTTGCAGACCGTTTCATGCTCCTCCTATTTTTCAGACCTTTTCATGCTCCTCATATTTTTGACACCTTTTGAAGCTCTTAATGTTTTTCAACATCGTTTCATGCTCCTCCTATTTTTCAGACCGTTTCATGCTTCTCATTTTTTGACACCTTTTGAAGCTCTTCATGTTTTTCAACACCGTTACATGCTCCTTCATATTTTTCAGACCGTTTCATGCTCCTCCTATTTTTGACAGCCTTTGAAGCTCTTCATGTATTTCACACCTTTTCAGGCTCTTCATGTTTTTAAACACCACTTCATGCTCCTCCTATTTTTCAGACCGTTTCATGCTCCTCATATATTTCACAGGTTTGGAGCTCTTCATATTTTTCACACCTTTTAGGCCCTGCATGTTTTTCAACACAATTTCATGCTCCTTATATTTTCAGACCATTTCATGCTCCTCTTTTTTTTGAGACCGTTTCATGCTCCTCATATTTTTGACAACTTTTGAAGCTTTTCATATTATTCACACCTTTTCAGGCTCTTCATGTTCTCAACATCGTTTCATGCTCCTCTTATTTTTCAGACCGTTTCATGCTCCTCATATTTTTCAGACCGTTACATGCTCCTCATATTTTTGACACATTTTGAAGCTCTAAATGTTTTTCAACACAGTTTCATGCTCCTCCTATTTTACAGACGGTTTCATGCTCCTCCTATTTTTCAGACCGTTTCATGCCCCTTATATTTTTGACACCTTTTGAAGCTCTTGATATTTTTCACACCTTTTCAGGCTCTTCATGTTTTTCATCACCATTTCATGCTACTCCTATATTTCAGACCGTTTCATGCTTCTCATATTTTTGACATCTTTTGAAGCTCTACATATATTTCACACCTTTTCATGCTCTTCATGTTTTTCAACACCGTTTCATGCTCCTCCTATCTTTCAGACCGTTTCTTGCTCCTCATATTTTTGACACCTTTTGAAGCTCTTCATGTTTTTCAACACCGTTTCATGCTTCTCATATTTTTCAGAACGTTTCATGCTCCTCATATTTTTTACACCTTTTGAACCTCTTCATATTTTTCACACCTTTTCATGCTCTAAATATTTTTCACATCTCTTCATGTGCTCCATATTTTTCACACCGTTTCATGGGCTTCATTTTTACACCGTTTCATGCTCCTCATATTTTTCACACCGTTTCATGCTCTTCGTATTTTTCACACATTTTCATGCTCTTTGTATTTTTCAGACATTTTCATTCTCTTGGTAATTTTTCACACCTTTTTATGCTCTTCGTATATTTCACACCTTTTCATGCTCTTCGTATTTTTCACACCTTTTCATGTTCCTCATATTTTTGAAACCGTTTCATGCTCCTCATATTTATCACACCGTTTCATACTCCGCATATTTTTCACACCTTTTCATGCTCATCGTATTTTTCAGACATTTTCATGCTCCTAGTATTGTTCACACCTTTTCATGCTCCTCGTATCTTTCACACCTTTTCATGCTCCTCGTATTTTTCACACCTTTTCATGCTCCTCGTATTTTTCAGACCTTTTCCTGCTCCTCGTATTTTTCACAGCATTTCATGCTTTCGCATTTTTCACACCGTTTCATGCTCCTCGTATTTTTCACACCTTTTCATGCACTTTGTATTTTTCAAACCTTTTCATGCTCTTTGTATTTTTCACAACTTTTCATGCTTTTCATAATTTTTCACACCTTTTCATTGTCTTCGTATATTTCACACCCATCATGCTCTTTGTATTTTTCACACCTTTTCAAGCTTTTCATACTTTTCAAACCATTTCATGCTCTTCATATTTTTCACATCTTTTCATCCTCTTCATATTTTTCCCAACTTTTCATGCTCTTCATATTTTTTACATATTTCATGCTCCTCATATTTTTCATACCATTTCATGCTCCTCATATTTTTCACATCTTTTCATGCTCCTCATATTTTTGACACCTTTTAAAGGTCTTCATATTTTTCACACCGTTTCATGTTCCTCGTATTTTTCAGACCTTTTCATGCTCCTACTATTTTTCCCACCTTTTCATGCGCCTCGTATTTTTAGCACATTTTCTTTCTCATCGTATTTTTCACACCTTTTCATGCTCCTCGTATTTTTCACACCTTTAATTCTCCTCGTGTTTTTCACACCTTTAAATGCTCTTCGTATTTTTCAAACCTTTTCATGCTCTTCATATTTTTCACACATTTTCATGCACTTCGTTGTTTTCACACCTTTTCATTCTCCTCATATTTTCAGACCTTTTCATACTCCTCGTATTTGCAGACCTTTTCGTACTCCTCGTGTTTTTCACACCATTTCATGCTCCTCATATATTTCACAACTTTTCATGCTCTTCATATTATTGACATATTTTAATGCTCCTCATATTTTTCCCATCTTTTCATGCTCCTCATATTTTTGACACGTTTAAAAGGTCTTCATATTTTTCACACTGTTTCATGATCTTCATATTTTCACACCGTTTCATGCTCTTCAAATTTTTTAGACCTTTTCATGCTCCTGTTTTTTTCACACCTTTTCATGCTCCTCGCATTTTTCACACCTTTTCATGCTCCTCGTATTTTTCAGACCTTTTCATGCTCCTAATATTGTTCACACCTTTTCATGCTTCTCGTATTTTTCGCACATTTTCTTTCTCATCGTATTTTTCACACCTTTTCATACTCCTTGTATTTTTCACACCTTTTCATGCGCTTCGTACTTTTCACACCTTTTCATGCTCTTCGTATTTTTCCCACCTTGTCATGCCAGTCGTATTTTTTAGAACTTTTCATGGTCCTCGTATATTTCAGACCTTTTCGTGCTCCTCGGATTTTTCACATCTTTTCATGCTCCTCGTATTTTACAGACCTTTTCATGCTCCTTGTATTGTTCCCACCTTTTCATGCTCTTCGTGTTTTTCAAACCTTTTCATGCTCTTCGAATTTTTATACATTTTCATGCTCTTCGTGTTTTTCACACATTTTCATGCTCTTCGTGTTTTTTACAGTTTTTCATGCTCCTCATATATTTCACACCTTTTCATGCTCCTCGTATTTTTCACACCTTTTCATGCTCCTCGTATTTTTCTGACCTTTACATGCTCCTCATATTTTATAGACCTTTTCATGCTCCTCGTATTTTTCAGATCTTTTCATGGTCCTCGTACTTTCAGACCTTTTTGTGCTCCTCGTATTTTTCACACCTTTTCATGCTTCTCATATATTTAACAACTTTTCATGCTCTTCATATTTTTGACACATTTTCATTCTCCTCCTATTTTTCATACCGTTTCATGCTCCTTATATTTTTCACATCTTTTCATGGTCCTCATATTTCTGACACGTTTTTAAGGTCTTCATGTTTTTCACACCGTTTCATGCTCTTTATATTTTCACACCGTTTCACGCTCCTCACATTTTTTAGACCGTTTCATGCTCCTCATATTTTTCAGACCTTTATATGCTCCTCGTATTTTTCACACCTTTTCATGCTCCTCGTATTTTACAGAGCTTTTCATGCTCCTTGTTTTTCTCACACCTTTTAATGCTCTACGTATTTTTCACAACTTTTCATGGTCCTCATATTTTTCAGACCGTTTCATGCTCCTACTATTTTTCACACCTTTTCATGCTCCTCGTATTTTTCACACCTTTAATGCTCCTCGTATATTTCACACCTTTACATGCTCTTCGTATTTTGCAAACCTTTTCATGCTCTTCGAATTTTTCACACATTTACATGCACTTCGTGTTTTCCACAACTTTTCATGCTGCTCATGTTTTTCACACCATTTCATGCTCTTCATATTTTTCAGACCGTTTCATGCTCCTCAAATTTTTCACACCTTTCCATGCTCCTCGAATTTTTCGTACCTTTTCATGCTCCTGTATTTTTCACATTGTTTCATGCTTTTCATGTTTTTCACACCTATTCATGCTCCTCGTGTTTTTCACAGCTTTTCATGCTCCTTTTATTTTTCACATATTTTCATGCTCCTCGTATTTTTCACACCTTTTCATGCTCCTTATATTTTTCACACCTTTTCATGCTCCTCGTATTTTTCACACCTTTTCATGCACTTTATGTTTTTCCACACCGTTTCCTGCTCCTCCTATTTTTCAGACCGTTTCATGCTCCTCATATTTTTGATACCTTTTGAAGCTCTTCATATTTTTCACACCTTTTCATATTCCTCCTATTTTGCAGACCGTTTCATGCTCCTCCTATTTTTCAGACCTTTTCATGCTCCTCATATTTTTGACACCTTTTGAAGCTCTTAATGTTTTTCAACATCGTTTCATGCTCCTCCTATTTTTCAGACCGTTTCATGCTTCTCATTTTTTGACACCTTTTGAAGCTCTTCATGTTTTTCAACACCGTTACATGCTCCTTCATATTTTTCAGACCGTTTCATGCTCCTCCTATTTTTGACAGCCTTTGAAGCTCTTCATGTATTTCACACCTTTTCAGGCTCTTCATGTTTTTAAACACCACTTCATGCTCCTCCTATTTTTCAGACCGTTTCATGCTCCTCATATATTTCACAGGTTTGGAGCTCTTCATATTTTTCACACCTTTTAGGCCCTGCATGTTTTTCAACACAATTTCATGCTCCTTATATTTTCAGACCATTTCATGCTCCTCTTTTTTTTGAGACCGTTTCATGCTCCTCATATTTTTGACAACTTTTGAAGCTTTTCATATTATTCACACCTTTTCAGGCTCTTCATGTTCTCAACATCGTTTCATGCTCCTCTTATTTTTCAGACCGTTTCATGCTCCTCATATTTTTCAGACCGTTACATGCTCCTCATATTTTTGACACATTTTGAAGCTCTAAATGTTTTTCAACACAGTTTCATGCTCCTCCTATTTTACAGACGGTTTCATGCTCCTCCTATTTTTCAGACCGTTTCATGCCCCTTATATTTTTGACACCTTTTGAAGCTCTTGATATTTTTCACACCTTTTCAGGCTCTTCATGTTTTTCATCACCATTTCATGCTACTCCTATATTTCAGACCGTTTCATGCTTCTCATATTTTTGACATCTTTTGAAGCTCTACATATATTTCACACCTTTTCATGCTCTTCATGTTTTTCAACACCGTTTCATGCTCCTCCTATCTTTCAGACCGTTTCTTGCTCCTCATATTTTTGACACCTTTTGAAGCTCTTCATGTTTTTCAACACCGTTTCATGCTTCTCATATTTTTCAGAACGTTTCATGCTCCTCATATTTTTTACACCTTTTGAACCTCTTCATATTTTTCACACCTTTTCATGCTCTAAATATTTTTCACATCTCTTCATGTGCTCCATATTTTTCACACCGTTTCATGGGCTTCATTTTTACACCATTTCATGCTCCTCATATTTTTCACACCGTTTCATGCTCTTCGTATTTTTCAGACATTTTCATTCTCTTGGTAATTTTTCACACCTTTTTATGCTCTTCGTATATTTCACACCTTTTCATGCTCTTCGTATTTTTCACACCTTTTCATGTTCCTCATATTTTTGAAACCGTTTCATGCTCCTCATATTTATCACACCGTTTCATACTCCGCATATTTTTCACACCTTTTCATGCTCATCGTATTTTTCAGACATTTTCATGCTCCTAGTATTGTTCACACCTTTTCATGCTCCTCGTATCTTTCACACCTTTTCATGCTCCTCGTATTTTTCACACCTTTTCATGCTCCTCGTATTTTTCAGACCTTTTCCTGCTCCTCGTATTTTTCACAGCATTTCATGCTTTCACATTTTTCACACCGTTTCATGCTCCTCGTATTTTTCACACCTTTTCATGCACTTTGTATTTTTCAAACCTTTTCATGCTCTTTGTATTTTTCACAACTTTTCATGCTTTTCATAATTTTTCACACCTTTTCATTGTCTTCATATATTTCACACCCATCATGCTCTTTGTATTTTTCACACCTTTTCAAGCTTTTCATACTTTTCAAACCATTTCATGCTCTTCATATTTTTCACATCTTTTCATCCTCTTCATATTTTTCCCAACTTTTCATGCTCTTCATATTTTTTACATATTTCATGCTCCTCATATTTTTCATACCATTTCATGCTCCTCATATTTTTCACATCTTTTCATGCTCCTCATATTTTTGACATCTTTTAAAGGTCTTCATATTTTTCACACCGTTTCATGTTCCTCGTATTTTTCAGACCTTTTCATGCTCCTACTATTTTTCCCACCTTTTCATGCGCCTCGTATTTTTAGCACATTTTCTTTCTCATCGTATTTTTCACACCTTTTCATGCTCCTCGTATTTTTCACACCTTTAATTCTCCTCGTGTTTTTCACACCTTTAAATGCTCTTCGTATTTTTCAAACCTTTTCATGCTCTTCATATTTTTCACACATTTTCATGCACTTCGTTGTTTTCACACCTTTTCATTCTCCTCATATTTTCAGACCTTTTCATACTCCTCGTATTTGCAGACCTTTTCGTACTCCTCGTGTTTTTCACACCATTTCATGCTCCTCATATATTTCACAACTTTTCATGCTCTTCATATTATTGACATATTTTAATGCTCCTCATATTTTTCCCATCTTTTCATGCTCCTCATATTTTTGACACGTTTAAAAGGTCTTCATATTTTTCACACTGTTTCATGATCTTCATATTTTCACACCGTTTCATGCTCTTCAAATTTTTTAGACCTTTTCATGCTCCTGTTTTTTTCACACCCTTTCATGCTCCTCGCATTTTTCACACCTTTTCATGCTCCTCGTATTTTTCAGACCTTTACATGCTCCTAATATTGTTCACACCTTTTCATGCTTCTCGTAATTTTTGCACATTTTCTTTCTCATCGTGTTTTTCACACCTTTTCATGCTCCTTGTATTTTTCACACCTTTTCATGCTCTTCGTACTTTTCACACCTTTTCATGTTCTTCGTATTTTTCCCACCTTGTCATGCCAGTCGTATTTTTTAGAACTTTTCATGGTCCTCGTATATTTCAGACCTTTTCATGCTCCTCGGATTTTTCACATCTTTTCATGCTCCTCGTATTTTACAGACCTTTTCATGCTCCTTGTATTGTTCCCACCTTTTCATGCTCTTCGTGTTTTTCAAACCTTTTCATGCTCTTCGAATTTTTATACATTTTCATGCTCTTCGTGTTTTTCACACATTTTCATGCTCTTCGTGTTTTTTACAATTTTTCATGCTCCTCATATATTTCACACCTTTTCATGCTCCTCGTATTTTTCACACCTTTTCATGCTCCTCGTATTTTTCTGACCTTTACATGCTCCTCATATTTTATAGACCTTTTCATGCTCCTCGTATTTTTCAGATCTTTTCATGGTCCTCGTACTTTCAGACCTTTTTGTGCTCCTCGTATTTTTCACACCTTTTCATGCTTCTCATATATTTAACAACTTTTCATGCTCTTCATATTTTTGACACATTTTCATTCTCCTCCTATTTTTCATACCGTTTCATGCTCCTTATATTTTTCACATCTTTTCATGGTCCTCATATTTCTGACACGTTTTTAAGGTCTTCATGTTTTTCACACCGTTTCATGCTCTTTATATTTTCACACCGTTTCACGCTCCTCACATTTTTTAGACCGTTTCATGCTCCTCATATTTTTCAGACCTTTATATGCTCCTCGTATTTTTCACACCTTTTCATGCTCCTCGTATTTTACAGAGCTTTTCATGCTCCTTGTTTTTCTCACACCTTTTAATGCTCTACGTATTTTTCACAACTTTTCATGGTCCTCATATTTTTCAGACCGTTTCATGCTCCTACTATTTTTCACACCTTTTCATGCTCCTCGTATTTTTCACACCTTTAATGCTCCTGGTATATTTCACACCTTTACATGCTCTTCGTATTTTGCAAACCTTTTCATGCTCTTCGAATTTTTCACACATTTACATGCACTTCGTGTTTTCCACAACTTTTCATGCTGCTCATGTTTTTCACACCATTTCATGCTCTTCATATTTTTCAGACCGTTTCATGCTCCTCAAATTTTTCACACCTTTCCATGCTCCTCGAATTTTTCGTACCTTTTCATGCTCCTGTATTTTTCACACTGTTTCATGCTTTTCATGTTTTTCACACCTATTCATGCTCCTCGTGTTTTTCACAGCTTTTCATGCTCCTTTTATTTTTCACATATTTTCATGCTCCTCGTATTTTTCACACCTTTTCATGCTCCTTATATTTTTCACACCTTTTCATGCTCCTCGTATTTTTCACACCTTTTCATGCACTTTATGTTTTTCCACACCGTTTCCTGCTCCTCCTATTTTTCAGACCGTTTCATGCTCCTCATATTTTTGATACCTTTTGAAGCTCTTCATATTTTTCACACCTTTTCATATTCCTCCTATTTTGCAGACCGTTTCATGCTCCTCCTATTTTTCAGACCTTTTCATGCTCCTCATATTTTTGACACCTTTTGAAGCTCTTAATGTTTTTCAACATCGTTTCATGCTCCTCCTATTTTTCAGACCGTTTCATGCTTCTCATTTTTTGACACCTTTTGAAGCTCTTCATGTTTTTCAACACCGTTACATGCTCCTTCATATTTTTCAGACCGTTTCATGCTCCTCCTATTTTTGACAGCCTTTGAAGCTCTTCATGTATTTCACACCTTTTCAGGCTCTTCATGTTTTTAAACACCACTTCATGCTCCTCCTATTTTTCAGACCGTTTCATGCTCCTCATATATTTCACAGGTTTGGAGCTCTTCATATTTTTCACACCTTTTAGGCCCTGCATGTTTTTCAACACAATTTCATGCTCCTTATATTTTCAGACCATTTCATGCTCCTCTTTTTTTTGAGACCGTTTCATGCTCCTCATATTTTTGACAACTTTTGAAGCTTTTCATATTATTCACACCTTTTCAGGCTCTTCATGTTCTCAACATCGTTTCATGCTCCTCTTATTTTTCAGACCGTTTCATGCTCCTCATATTTTTCAGACCGTTACATGCTCCTCATATTTTTGACACATTTTGAAGCTCTAAATGTTTTTCAACACAGTTTCATGCTCCTCCTATTTTACAGACGGTTTCATGCTCCTCCTATTTTTCAGACCGTTTCATGCCCCTTATATTTTTGACACCTTTTGAAGCTCTTGATATTTTTCACACCTTTTCAGGCTCTTCATGTTTTTCATCACCATTTCATGCTACTCCTATATTTCAGACCGTTTCATGCTTCTCATATTTTTGACATCTTTTGAAGCTCTACATATATTTCACACCTTTTCATGCTCTTCATGTTTTTCAACACCGTTTCATGCTCCTCCTATCTTTCAGACCGTTTCTTGCTCCTCATATTTTTGACACCTTTTGAAGCTCTTCATGTTTTTCAACACCGTTTCATGCTTCTCATATTTTTCAGAACGTTTCATGCTCCTCATATTTTTTACACCTTTTGAACCTCTTCATATTTTTCACACCTTTTCATGCTCTAAATATTTTTCACATCTCTTCATGTGCTCCATATTTTTCACACCGTTTCATGGGCTTCATTTTTACACCGTTTCATGCTCCTCATATTTTTCACACCGTTTCATGCTCTTCGTATTTTTCACACATTTTCATGCTCTTTGTATTTTTCAGACATTTTCATTCTCTTGGTAATTTTTCACACCTTTTTATGCTCTTCGTATATTTCACACCTTTTCATGCTCTTCGTATTTTTCACACCTTTTCATGTTCCTCATATTTTTGAAACCGTTTCATGCTCCTCATATTTATCACACCGTTTCATACTCCGCATATTTTTCACACCTTTTCATGCTCATCGTATTTTTCAGACATTTTCATGCTCCTAGTATTGTTCACACCTTTTCATGCTCCTCGTATCTTTCACACCTTTTCATGCTCCTCGTATTTTTCACACCTTTTCATGCTCCTCGTATTTTTCAGACCTTTTCCTGCTCCTCGTATTTTTCACAGCATTTCATGCTTTCGCATTTTTCACACCGTTTCATGCTCCTCGTATTTTTCACACCTTTTCATGCACTTTGTATTTTTCAAACCTTTTCATGCTCTTTGTATTTTTCACAACTTTTCATGCTTTTCATAATTTTTCACACCTTTTCATTGTCTTCGTATATTTCACACCCATCATGCTCTTTGTATTTTTCACACCTTTTCAAGCTTTTCATACTTTTCAAACCATTTCATGCTCTTCATATTTTTCACATCTTTTCATCCTCTTCATATTTTTCCCAACTTTTCATGCTCTTCATATTTTTTACATATTTCATGCTCCTCATATTTTTCATACCATTTCATGCTCCTCATATTTTTCACATCTTTTCATGCTCCTCATATTTTTGACACCTTTTAAAGGTCTTCATATTTTTCACACCGTTTCATGTTCCTCGTATTTTTCAGACCTTTTCATGCTCCTACTATTTTTCCCACCTTTTCATGCGCCTCGTATTTTTAGCACATTTTCTTTCTCATCGTATTTTTCACACCTTTTCATGCTCCTCGTATTTTTCACACCTTTAATTCTCCTCGTGTTTTTCACACCTTTAAATGCTCTTCGTATTTTTCAAACCTTTTCATGCTCTTCATATTTTTCACACATTTTCATGCACTTCGTTGTTTTCACACCTTTTCATTCTCCTCATATTTTCAGACCTTTTCATACTCCTCGTATTTGCAGACCTTTTCGTACTCCTCGTGTTTTTCACACCATTTCATGCTCCTCATATATTTCACAACTTTTCATGCTCTTCATATTATTGACATATTTTAATGCTCCTCATATTTTTCCCATCTTTTCATGCTCCTCATATTTTTGACACGTTTAAAAGGTCTTCATATTTTTCACACTGTTTCATGATCTTCATATTTTCACACCGTTTCATGCTCTTCAAATTTTTTAGACCTTTTCATGCTCCTGTTTTTTTCACACCTTTTCATGCTCCTCGCATTTTTCACACCTTTTCATGCTCCTCGTATTTTTCAGACCTTTTCATGCTCCTAATATTGTTCACACCTTTTCATGCTTCTCGTATTTTTTGCACATTTTCTTTCTCATCGTATTTTTCACACCTTTTCATACTCCTTGTATTTTTCACACCTTTTCATGCTCTTCGTACTTTTCACACCTTTTCATGTTCTTCGTATTTTTCCCACCTTGTCATGCCAGTCGTATTTTTTAGAACTTTTCATGG